>NC_038042.1:15871602-16204690 GCF_002211085.1 Panicum hallii | reverse complement strand
TTTGATGGAGCATTGATAAAGGGATTTAAACCTGTCGGAGGAATTCTCCAGCCGGGTGGCGGAAGCACCCGCTAATCCTAGTTAGGATGGGTTTGGAGGAGACTAGGAGCGCTGGCTCGATCGGTGGCCAAGATGAACGCAGGAAGGACACGAGGATTTTAGAGTGGTTCGGGCCGCCGGAGCGTAATACCCTACGTCCACTTTGGTTGTATTGTGTGAGAGCTGAGAAAGCAGCTTGGTGTGTGTGTCGAACCCCGTTCTAATGAGTGCACTCTCCCTTTTATAGTTCAAGGGGAGTGCTTACACTGCGCGGACCCCGACATGTGGGTCCGGCCTGCAGGAGCTGTTCTTCGAGAGATATAGAGTCCTCCATCTCCAGCTCCTCTCCGTAGTCCTCTCAATCGAGAAGTTGATGTGCGTATCCACAGTCAGGATACGGCCGTGTACAGCCTTGTCTTGTACAGTGTTTGGCGTCAGCGTCACCCAACAGTGAAGCCGTGCTGTCACTGTTGGGATGGACCTTCGGTCAGTGGGCGACACGGGCCGTCCTGTGGCGCGCGCACTGTTACAGCGCACGCCTTGGTCGCCTATTACAGGCCATCATCACGCGCGCAGCGCCGTGACGGGACTGCACACAGTCCGCGTACTGTGCGCGGTGATACGACGCGCCGCCTCAGAACGGGCGGGCTTACCGCGGTGTCAGCTTACCTGCCCCGTGTGTCAGTGGCAGGCCGCACCTTTTGACTTTGGCGCGCCCGCCCAGCTACCGCATTGAATGCGGGTAGGTGAGGAGGAGACCCGTAAGGGGCCTCCGGCCGCAGGCACGCGGCGGGGCCAGCCCCGCTCCTCCCGCAGGGCAGCACGGCGGCACCGGACCCCTTCCCGGGGGGGGGGGTCCGGGGCCCCCGTGGTTGGTCGGAGCGGGCCGGCCTGTGATGGTCTGGCCATCACACTGGCGTCCCCGGACCTCCCAGGGAGGCCGGGTCCGCAGGGGTTGTCCGAGGGCTCCCTGCCCACGTGGGTGTGCAGAGGCCGGACCTCACGGAGCTCGGGGAGGGTCCGGAGACCGTGGCCCCAGCAGTCAGGCCCGGAGGCCGTATCCACGTGTCCCAGAGCCGAGGGGGAGCGTGGATTATGAGAAGTCCCAGTGCCTGGACACCCTAGCAGGAGGTACCCCTATCTGTATGTACCGACAGTGGCCCCCGGGCCACCTCGGGAGAGGAATGAACCCGCAGGTGGGGCCAAATCCCAGCATCGCGCCGGGTGGACAGCTTGTTCCCGCCAGGTGAGGGCATGGATGTCCTTTTACCCATCGCGGGGTTCCTGAAGGGCTCGTCCTCCGCGCGCACCGCGCGTCAGACGGTTCAGATTCTTGTCTTATTCGAGCCCGCCGTGCGGCTCGGGCGGTTCGGATTCCGCCTTTCTCCCCCTCCTCCAGCGGCCACGCCATGACTGGTGGGCCCGGACCCACCAGTCATTGGGTGTGAGTGGAGGGGCCCGTGTAGGCAACCGTTCGACTTCTCCTCGGTCGCCGCGGAGCTCAAGAGGGCAACAGCTTTTGCATAAAAGGTAAGCCCGAAGGGATCGGCTACCTTTTCGCCCTTGCCAACAACAAACGCCGTAGCGCCCCATCGTCTCCGCACGCACATTTGCATCCAGCTTCCTTGCGCTCGGCATTCTTTCTCCTTCCTGCTCCCTTGCGATCCGTCCCCATCAATCTCCATGGCTTCACTTCCTAGCCCGCGCCGCTTCAAGACCCGGGATCAGCTGGACGCGGTGCGGCGCCTTCTGGGGTGGACCGCGCCGGCGAATGCCGGGAAGGTCAGGGCCGGCGAGTTCCCCTCCGCGACCTTGCCGCGGGGAGTTCGTCCTTTTCAATTCGTACATCATGTGCGGGTTGGTTCCTCCAATCTCCTCCTTCTTCCTCCTGCTCCTGGAGGAGTTTGGCCTCCAACTTCACCATCTCACCCCCCACTCCGTTCTCCTTGCGGCGGTCTTCGCGCACTTCATGGAGATGTTCGTGGGGGTGCGCCCCTGCACCACCATCTTCAACATTTCTATTCCCTGGTCGGGACCGGGAAGAAGCGGCGAGATCGGCGCCTACTACTTCCAGCTCCGGCACGGGATGGCCGGTGCCTACATTGCCGCCTTCTCCAGCTCCAAGTGGGAGGACTGGCGTGAAGGCTGGGTCATCGTGGCTGACGAGCCTCACGACCGCCTGGAGCTGCCACGGGGGGCCCCCAAAGCGACCGGAACACCTGGAAGGCCAGGCCAACAATACCAGCAGAACTCGACCCGGTCCTGAACCGGATCAAGAAGCTGGCGAGGAGCGGCCTGACCTCCATGATGGTGCTGGGCGACTTCTTGAAGCGGCGAATCGCCCCCCTGCAGCACGGTCCCGGATGGCCTATGTGTACACGGGGCTAAACGACTGCTGCAGGATCGCGCGGGCCCGGCGGCGACTTCACCAGGGCGGAGCTGGAGGCGGCGGTCCGGGCGATGACCGGCGAGGTGTTCATTCCGGAGTCCCTGGTCCTCCCGAGCGGGGTGAAGCCCTGTGCGAGGACCAGGCACTGCGGTCATCGGTCCTGGCGTCGATGCCGACCCTGGATGAGGGCGGCCTGGCGGTCCGGCAGCTGCGAGGAGACCCGAACCGTGGGCTCCAGATCCCAGGTGCCGCTCCGGTCGCCAGCAACGCCCCAGCGAAGGTACCGGGGAGCCGGGACCCCGAGGTCCGGCCCCCAGCGGAAAGGGAAAGGAGAAAACGCCGGCGCCAGAGCGCCGGCAAGAAGAAAGTGCAGGTGCTGCCCCGGCCCAGAGGAGCGATGAGGCTCAGGGGGCGGCACCTGAGCGGCGCAGCCAAGCCGAAGGGAGCAAGTCCCGGAGGCTCCAGCGCGGCGACGGTTCCTATGTCGGGGAACCGGCGCCGAAGCGCCAGAAGACGGCAGCGGCGGAGGAGCAGAGAAGAACTCCACCCCGCGCCGCAACACCGACAACCGGAGAGGGGCGGGGGGGACACGACAGTCCCTCCGCCACCGCCTCCAGGGCGACGTCCGGCGACACCGCCTCCACCGCCCGAGGCCTATCCAGGACCCCGCTCACCGCCACCAGAAACTCCGGCGGCCAGGGACACCTGCCAGGGGTCCGGGGGTCCTCGGCTGGTTGGAAGATCCCCCCTCAGCCCAGGGCAGATGGGAGTGGTACGACTTCCCGTAAGTGGCTTTGTCAGGATTTTCCATTTCATTTCTCGGCTTCAGGGGCTTAATCAAACAGGTGGTATGGCAGGGCGCAACCTTCAATGCTCCAACGGGGGACCCGGCCCCCAGCCAGCGCCGGGTCCTCGGCATCGGCTCCAGCAGGGCCTCCGCCAGGAGCAGCCCCAGAAGCCTCCGGACCCAGTGGTCCGGAGCTGGAGGCTACTACGCCGCCACGTCCAGAAGCCGCCCCCCAAGAGGAGGCGATGAGGCCCACTGCGGCGGCAGAGGCCCCGGCAACAGCGCCGGGCGCCGAGGTCGGGCCTTCCCCAGGCGAAGCGGCAGCCGAGGGGGTCGCTGCCTCAGCGGAGGCTGCAAGACCAGAGGCAGCGGCGACGGCGACACCGGAGGCAGCGGAGGTGGCGACTCCGGAGGCAGCGGAGGCGGCGGCTCCGGAGGTTGCAGAGGCTGCGGCTCCGGAGGCCCCCGAAGTCGCCAGTAGCGCCGGACCACCAGCGGAGGAGGAGGAGCCGGAGGTGGTATTGGGAAGGTGTCTCCTCCCGAGCACAGCGGAGGTCCCACTCCCCCGGCTTATAGCCAAATGCCAACAAGCTCAACTGGAGCTAGAGGCTGGCATGCGCCGGGAGTGGGAGAAGTTGGAGGCGGAGCGCCAGCGGCTCTCCGACTGGGAGGTCCGCCTGGGGGACCGCATCAACACCGCCTCCGCCTGGCACGCCAAGGAGCGCGCCCAACTTGAGTTGGAGCGCGAAATCCTTCAGGAGAGGCAGGAGGAAGCGCGCGTCCGAGAGGGCAGCAGCGCTCCAGCGGGAGGAAAGCCGCCACGCGGCGGGAAGCGGAAGCCTTGGAGGGGCTGATTGCCGTGGAGGAGATGAAGCAGGCGGTGGCAGACCGAGAGCGGACTGCCCGGGAGCTGGTGGCGCAGGCCAGGAAGGCGTCCGCGGCGGTCGAGGCGGAAAAAGCCACCCTTGCGGATCTGGCGGTGGCGCTGGCAAGGAGAGAAGAGGGGCTGTCCGCCCGTGAAGCAGAGGAGGCGGCACGGCTCCAAGAGCTCCAAAGGCGAGAAGAGGCCGTGGAGGAGGAGCTGGCCGCCGGGACCCGGAGGCTCCAGGAGCGTGAGGCGGCCCTACGGGAGAGGGACGCCAAGGTGGAGGGGCTCCTGGCGGAGCAGCGCGCCGGCATCGACCGGTTAACCAGATGGGTTGGTGCAGTGAATCCTCTGCTAGAGGCACTCGGAGCCAACCCCATCTGGGTACCGGAGGCGCCTTCACCGTTCGGCGCCGCACTCCAGCTGCTGGACTCCACCGCCAGGCGGCTGCAGGACGTGGAGGGCGGCATCCAGGACCTCCTGGAGACAGAAGGACGAGCGGTTGCTCGGGGGATGGCGGAGTACATCCTCACAGCTTCCGGAGCCATGACCCCGCCGTCCAACTGACTCCCGTCCTGGTCGGGCCCCTCCGGGCGACAGCGGCCGCCGCGCGGGAAGGGGTCCAGGAGGCAGTGGACATGGTCGCGGCCCGCCTCCGACGACGCCCCGGACCAACAGGGAGTGGAAGTGGCTCCGGACCACCAGAGCAGTAGAGCTAGCATCTTTTTGTTATTTCTTTTGTAATATAACTTATGTAATGCTGTGTATATTATCAGTAGTGCATTAAGTATTTCAAGTATTTCGTGCGAAAAACTTAGCTGTTTTCCCGGTTGTCGATCTGCAAAGTGCCAAAGCACTTTGGGTACACCGAGGTCCCGTGGCCCCCTGGGAGGTAGTCGCAATAGGATGGGACTAGCTGCCATAAAGCCGAGGTCCTGCACATGACTTAGGATCGACGCTTAGTAGACGTCCCACAGGTTCCCGGTCTGGCCAGCGGAGTCCGCCTAAGTCGCGTAGCAAGCCAGAGCACTAGGACCTGCGTTCAAGGATTAAAAGGGGTCCCGGTCCCTTGGAGCATGGTTCGAGGTACAACGGCGCTCACCCTAGGAGGGCAGGGCGTGCAGGCTTAGGGTACGGAACCAGGCTAAGCGGCTACACAACCCTGGACCCCAGCATAGGGCGAGCGCGTTTCCCTGAAGCCAGTTCACAGGGGACCGGTTCTTTTTCTCCTGTGAAACAGAGGTCCCGGGCAGAGACGTTGCGTAGCAACTTAGAGGAGGTCTCAGGCACAGCACAGACGCGAAGAACACATGGGGGGGGTTAGCGTAATAAGAAGCGAAAAAATACAGGGTCACATAGACTTCAAGGACGCATTTGAGAATAAATTTTTCCTTAACGAATTGGTACAGAAGAGTTGTGCGATGTACGCCAGGGCCGGGTTTATGAGGGCGGACCTCTACCGCCCTGATCCGCACGGGAATGCTACCAATTACAAAGGAAAAATTTCCTCTCAGTCGGGTCCTAGGGATAAAACTTACGGAGGTGCTCAATGTTCCATGGATTGGGTAGTTGCATTCCATCCTCCGCTGCCAAGCGAACAGATCCGGGTCGGCACACCTTTGTCACCTTGAAGGGCCCTTCCCAGCTGGGGGATAACTTGTGCATGCCCTCTCGGTTGAGGATCCGCCTTAGGACTAGGTCCCCGACCCGGAGCTCCCTGTAACGCACAAACCGTTGGTGGTAGCGCCGGAGCGCTTGGTTGTACCGTGCGTTTCGGACTGCTGCTCGCCATCTGCGTTCATCGACAAGGTCCACATCCTGGCGACGCTCTTGTTCCTGCATTTTCTCATCAAAAGACCGGACTCGCAGAGAACCCATGGTGATTTCTGGGGGAAGGCACGCTTCGGCCCCGTAAACCAAGAAGAAAGGGGTTTCCCCTGTTGCCCGGCTGGGTGTGGTCCGGTTTCCCCATAACACACTTGGGAGTTCTTCAATCCACCTTGCGCCATGCTTCTCTAGGTCACAGTAGGTCCGGATCTTGAGTCCCCTGAGGATTTCGGCATTGGCCCGCTCAGCTTGGCCATTGCTCCTGGGGTGCGCCACTGAGGCGAAACAGAGCTGGATGCCCATATCCTCACAGTACTCCTGGAAGTACTGGCTCGTGAACTGGGTCCCATTGTCTGTGATGACGCGGTTCGGGACCCCGAACCGGCACACGATTGACCTGAGAAAAGCAGTTGCTGACGCCTTGGTGATGTTAACCACTGGGGTTGCCTCCGGCCACTTAGTGAATTTGTCAATGGCCACATAGAGGTACCGGTACCCGCCAACGGCCCTAGGGAAAGGTCCCAAGATATCCAACCCCCATACCGCAAAGGGCCAAGAGGGAGGAATCATCTGCAGAGCCTGAGCTGGAGTGTGTATTTGCTTTGCGTGGAACTGACACGCTTTGCAGGACCTTACCAACTCAGCTGCATCCTGGAGCGCTGTCGGCCAGTAAAAGCCATGCCGGAAAGCTTTACCAACCAGCGTGCGGGATGAAGAATGACTTCCGCACTCGCCTCCATGGATCTCCGCAAGCAAGTCGCGGCCCTCTTCCTGGGTGATGCACCGCATGAGGACGCCGTTGGCGCCACGGCGGTAGAGATCCCCTTCTACCACTGTGTATCGCTTAGCCATCCGGACAATACGCTCAGTAGACGCTTGATCTTCAGGAAGGTAATTATCCTTCAGGTAGTCCCGGACCTTAGAGATCCATGCATCGGGACCTTCCTGAGAAACTGGGTGTGGCTCCCTGTGATCTCCGGGACCCTCAAGGGAGCACACAGCCCTTGGCGGGCACCATAGACGGATTGCCGCCGGGACCGCTAGCGTCGAGGTGCTAGTCCGACCCCCCTCGCCCAGGTCGGCAGACTGGGCGGAAGGCTTCAGCAGACGTCTCAGGAAGACGCCCTCAGGCGCGGGTACCTGAGTTGATGCGCTCGCGGAGAGCGCATCAGCTGCTGTGTTGCCTTCGCGTGGAACGTGTTGCAGTTCCAGCACATCAAAGTCCTTCTCCAGTCTCTTCACATGAATGAGGTAGGCTGCGAGCTGGGGATTGTTGCAGCAACACTCCCCCCGGACCTGCTTGATGATGAGTTGGGAGTCCCCTTTGACCAGGAGCTCCCGGACCCCTAGGGACAGAGCCGCCGTGAGCCCAAAGATTAAGGCCTCATACTCCGCCATGTTGTTGGTGGCCTCAAATTCGAGGCGCACCATGTACTTTAACTGCTCGCCACGTGGGTCGATGAGGACCACGCCTGCGCCGGCCCCCTTGCTGCGAGCGGACCCGTCAAAGAAGAGGGTCCAGTGAGGTCCGGTGAAGGCCGGAGCCCTGACCTCCGGACTTGGGGGGTCCGTCCCTTGGTCCGGTCCCCCGGGGGCACCTGGTGCAGGCGTCCATTCCGCGATGAAGTCAGCAAGAATCTGGCTTTTGATGGCATGACGCGGCTGGAAGTCGAGTTGGAAGCCGGCGAGCTCTGCTGCCCACTTGGCGATGTTGCCTGTGGCGTTGGAGTTGTGAAGGATGCCCCTCAATGGATAAGAGGTCACCACCACGATCTTGTGGGCCTGAAAGTAATGGCGGAGCTTCCTGGACGCGACAAGAATAGCATAAAGGAGTTTATGCGTCTCAGGGTACCTGGCCTTTGCCTCATGAAGGACCTCACTGACGTAGTAGACCGGCCTCTGGACGGTCCTGGCTCTGCCAAGTGGGCTGGGTCCTTCAATTTGCGCTGGGGACCCGCCGGCCCCCAAGCTGCCTAGTGCTTCTCCGGGTCGGAACCCGGCCGGACCCTCCGAAGTAGGGCCGGTTGCTGGAGTGGGGGAGGCCGGACCTCCTTCTCTTACAGGGGGGTCCACAGGGGCCCCCTGTGAGAGAAACTCGGACCTCTCGGTGACCAGCACCATGCTGATCACCTCAGCCGTTGCTGCAAGATAAAGAAACAGTGTCTCACCTGGGTCCGGAGCGACCAGGACCGGCAAGGAGGTAAGGTACTGCTTCATCTCTTGGAAGGCGCGTTCTGCCTCTTCGGTCCATGCAAATGGGCCGGACCCCCTCATCAACTTGAAGAAGGGAAGCGCCCTCTCCGCCAGCTTCGAAATGAAGCGGCTGAGGGCAGCAAGGGACCCTGCCAGCCTCTGTACATCCTTGAGGCGCGCCGGGGGTCTCATTGCTTCAATCGCCCGGACCTTATCCGGGTTAGCCTCGATCCCCCGGTGAGAGACCAGGAAACCAAGGAGCTTTCCCGCCGACACGCCGAAGACGCATTTCTCGGGGTTAAGCTTGGTGGAGGTCGCTCGTAACTTGTCGAAGACTTGAGCTAGATTTTCTAAGAGGGAATTTGACTCTCTAGTCTTGACAACAATGTCATCAACATACACCTCAACTATATCTCTAACCAAATCACCCAGAGTGATGTTCATTGCACGAGCAAAGGTGGGTAGCGCATTAAGCAATCCATAAGGCATGACTATATAACAATAAAGACCATCCACTGTTACAAAAGCTGTGTGCTTCCTATCATCACTAGCCATTTTGATTTGATGGAAACCAGAATAAGCGTCTATGAAGGACAGCAAATCACACCCGGAGGTGGAGTCTACAATCTGATCTATTCGCGGGAGTGGATAAGGGTCTTTTGGACATGCCTTGTTAAGATTGGTGTAGTCGATGCACATCCGAAGCTTCCCGTTAGCCTTTGGGACCACGACCGGGTTGGCCAACCATACAGGATGGTAGACCTCCTCGATGAAGCCAGCCTGCAGCAGCTTGCGGACCTCTTCACGGATGAAGTTTTGCCGCTCGATGGACTGCTTGCGTGGCTTCTGCCGAACCGGCCTAGCGTCAGGGTGGATCTTCAGATGATGCTCAATCACCTCCCTAGGGATCCCGGGCATCTGTGACGGTTCCCAGGCGAACACATCAACATTTGCCCGGAGGAAGGCGATGAGCGCGCTTTCCTATTTCTCTCCCAGGTTGCCACCGATGCGGGTGGTCTGGGAGGTCTCCACTCCGACCTGGACGGTCTTCACAGGAACATCGTCCTTGTCGGACGGGCGGACCTTCGGTGCCTTAGCCAGAGCCTTGGCACAGGAGGTCGAGGGGTCGGACCCCTGGGCGCCAGTTGCAGGGGAGAGGCCTGTGGCCAGCGCATGGAGCTTTTCGACCGCCACAACGGCCGCGGCACGGTCACTCTGGATAGTGAGGACGCCTACCGGAGAAGGCATCTTCAAGACCAGGTACCCGTAGTGGGCGACGGCCATGAACCGGTACAGGGCCGGTCTGCCGATGATGGCGTTGAAGGGGAGGTTAACTTCCGCAACCTCGAACTGGATGTTCTCGGTACGGAAATTGTCCTCTGTCCCGAATGTAACCGGCAGGGTAATGGTCCCTACCGGGTATACGGGATCCGGGCCCACTCCTGAGAATGGGCGCGATGGAGTCAGCTTGGACTCAGGGATTTGTAGGTGCTTGAACGCCGCATAGCTGATGACGCTGAGGCCGGCGCCTCCGTCGATCAGCACATGGTGAAGGCGAACATTGGCAATAGTGGGTGCTGTAATGAGCGGGAGCACTCCAGCACCCGCCATGTTTTCTGGGCAATCAGATGGCCCAAAAGAGATGGTAGTGCCCTTCCACCGCTGATGGGGCGCCGCCTTCGGCACCCCTGGCTTCACCGAGAGGACCTCCCGGCGAAGGGCCTTGACGTCCCGTCGGGAGACGAGCTCCGTGCTGCCACCGTACATTACGTACAGCTTTTTACGGCGCTCGTCCCCGCCGGACTCGGAATCGGACTGCTGGAAAAGTCCCTTGAGGTCTTTGTTGGGGGCTTGATACCCCAACTCTCCCTCCGCCGCGGCTGCGTCGACATCGGAGGCTTTCTCCTTACCGGACCGGCGCGGAGGGGGAGAACCTTCCTTGGCGGCTTGGTCACGCCTCTTGCTGAGGCGTTCCGCGAGCTTCTGGATCTCGCGGCACTCAGTGGCACTGTGGCGGGCCCCTGGATGGACAGGGCACGACCCGGGGTCAGTGCGCTGCTGTCGTGGGCGTTTGCCACGGGGGTTTTGGCCTCCAGTCGTTGCAGCCGCAACGGCCGGACCCCCGATCCGTGACTTGTCGAAGCCACGGCCCTTCTTGTTCTTCTTTTTGCCGCTGCCGGGCGCAGCGACACTGGGCCCACTCGTTTGAGCAGGTCCCGCCTGGGTCGCAGAGTGCCATGCACGGCCTTCTGCAGCCCGGGCGCACTTGTCCGCCAGAGCGAACAGGGTGGTGATGGCTTCCACCTGGTGGGTCGCCAGCTTCTCTAGCATCTTCTCGTCTCGGACCCCCTGTCGGAAAGCCGTGATAATAGATGCATCGGAGATACGTGGGATGGTTCCACGTACCTTAGTGAAGCGGGAGATGAATGCCCGGAGGGTTTCTCCGGGTTGTTGCCTCACGGCGTGGAGGTGGGCCTCCACGCCATGCTGCTGGTACGCGCTGGCGAAGTTCGCAGTGAACTGTGCGCAGAGCTCACCCCAGGACTGGATGGATCCCGGGGTAAGGTTCATGAGCCAGGTCCGGGCCGGCCCGGTCAAGGCTACATGAAAGTAACTTGCCATAACGGCTTCGTTACCCCCAGCCGCCGTGATGGCGGTGATGTAGACCTGCAGGAACTCTGACGGGTTGGAGGACCCGTCATATTTTTCCGGCAGGTGAGGCCGAAACTTGGACGGCCAGGCGACCGCGCGAAGGTGGTCTGCGAGCGCTGCGCAGCCCACGCACGACACCGGCGCCTGGGTGAGTCCTTGCGGCCTGGCCGTAGCCGCATCGAGCTCTGGGGCAAGGTTCCGACCCTCAATGTTGAGCCGTCGGTTACGTGCTCGCTCGATGGAGATCCTGGCATCCTCTCCCGCATGCCTGCGGTTGAGCTCTGCCCGGAGGTCTTCGGTCCGTGCACTTCTTACTGATGGTGAGTGCACCGAACCGGATGCGCCGCCCTGACGACGGCGCTGCCTGGATACAGACCCCCCCGCTGAGCCTGGGGAAGCCTGTGCCAGGTTGAGGAGGCGGTCGACGTCGTCACGCCATTGTCTGTGCGCGTCTGGCGACGCCGCTTCTCCAGGGGGGTTGCGGAGCAACTCCCTGGCCGCCATGAGGGGCCCACTCGGTGGGAGCACCGATTGGGCCACGGAGTTCCGCTCCGCTGCGCATGGTGGAGCAGCTCGCGGGGCCACCCTGGAGGCGGGATGGCGCGAGGCGTGTGGCGCCGTGGACGCCACTTCTTCACCAATCAGGAGGTCATGGTGACCATTTTCCTGCGCCATTGAAGCCGTGGAAATCGACCGAGCGCAAAACCAAACCTAATCCCCTACCTGGCGCGCCAAATGTCGGAGGAATTCTCCAGCCGGGTGGCGGAAAGCACCCGCCTAATCCTAGTCAAGGATGGGTTTGGAGGAGACTCAGGAGTGCTCGATCGGTGGACAGATGAACGCAGGAAGAACACGAAGGTTTAGAGTGGTTCGGGCCGCCGGGGCGTAATACCCTACGTCCACTTTGGAATTGTATTGACTGCGAGAGCCTGAATAGAAAGCAGCATAAGGCTGTGTGTCTAGAACCCCCGTCCTAATGAGTGCACTCTCCCTTTTATAGTTCAAGGGGAGTGCTTACACTGCGCGGGACCCCGACATGTGGGTCCGGCCTGCAGGAGCTGTTCTTCGAGAGATATAGAGTCCTCCATCTCCAGCTCCTCTCCGTAGTCCTCTCAATCGAGAAGTTGATGTGCGTATCCACAGTCAGGATACGGCCGTGTACAGCCTTGTCTTGTACAGTGTTTGGCGTCAGCGTCACCCAACAGTGAAGCCGTGCTGTCACTGTTGGGATGGGACCTTCGGTCAGTGGGCGACACGGGGCCGTCCTGTGGCGCGCGCACTGTTACAGCGCACGCCTTGGGTCGCCTATTACAGGCCATCATCACGCGCACAGCGCCGTGACGGGACTGCACACAGTCCGCGTACTGTGCACGGTGATACGACGCGCCGCCCTCAGAACGGGCGGGCTTACCGCGGTGTCAGCTTACCTGCCCCGTGTGTCAGTGGCAGGCCGCATCTTTTGACTTTGGCGCGCCCGACCCAGCTACCGCATTGAATGCGGGTAGGTGAGGAGGAGACCCGTAAGGGGCCTCCGGCCGCAGGCACGCGGCGGGGCCAGCCCCGCTCCTTCCGCAGCGCAGCACGCGGCGGCACCGGACCCCTTCCCGGGGGAACGGGGGTCCGGGGCCCCCGTGGTTGGTCGGAGCGGGCCGGCCTGTGATGGTCTGGCCATCACACATGGCGTCCCCGGACCTCCCAGGGAAGGCCGGGTCCGCAGGGGTTGTCCGAGGGCGCGCCTGCCCACGTGGGCGTGCAGAGGCCTTGGACCTCACGGAGCTCGGGGAGGGTCCGGAGACCGTGGCCCCAGCAGTCAGGCCCGGAGGCCGTAATCCACGTGTCCCAGAGCCGTGGGGGAGCGTGGATTATGAGAAGTCCCAGTGCCTGGACACCCTAGCAGGAGGTACCCCTATCTGTATGTACCGACAAGTACAATTTTGAAATGATTAGTTTTGATAGCTTTAAGGTTAATGTTTCTACCTTTATCGTTTGATTCCCAGGATCTAGAACAATCTCTTGATCTGCAGATTCTGTTATTATCACGATAAGTACTTTTGTTTCTTTACCCTGTAAGGATAGCTGTATTCCAATCAATCTATCAAGCTAACTCACATTTTTCCGCAGTCTTCTCAAGGAGTATGGTTGAAAACTTGTAATCTCACCATTTGAATCCTTGTTTCAGATGGCTGAGCTTCCCAGGTTCTTTTGGGATTCCGCAGGACACGCTCATACCAATGCCTTGCATTGGGAGGGTTTTCCTCGTCTTTTGTGGGAATCTCTCCAGGTGTTTGGCTACACTGAGCCTCCACCTTACGATGGAGTAGAGTATGATGAAGAAGATGTTCCTCGTTGCCGAGTAAAAATGACTATTCCTCCGCATCCTACCTTATCTCTGTGGTCACCTATTGAAGTAAATGTGGTTGGTCATCGTCTTACTGATACTTTTGAAGCAGCAGCTATAGAAGCTATTCACGTCTTTTGTGATCAGCATCCTGAGGAAGTTGCAGGATATCCTATCGGCTTGTTTCCTGCAATGGATTCTCGTGACCCGGAATGGACTTTTAGAGTGACATACTGTGACCATTTACTGGGAACTTTGGCTGGAGAAACTCTACGTACTGCCGTTCGATTCATGAGTGCACAGTACCGTTATCAGACGCTTCAGCAACACGGTATCTTTCGCTTGACCAACATCGCCCAAAGGTTTCATAATCAGGTTGGCCGACAGAATACGCAGATTGAGGCACTCCAAGCTACAATCACTGCCAAGGAAGAAGAAATTACTCAGCGCGAAGAAACTATACAGCATCGAGAAGAACAGATTGTTGAGAGTGATGCCCTCATTACTCAGCGTGACACTGTGATTGACTTCCTCCAAGAGCAAGTTCATGAGCTCAACCTTAATCTGGACCAAGCTATTGACCACATCAATATGTTTCATGAGCAACCAGCGCAACCGGTTGCCAATGAACCGGAAGATGATGAAGAAGAAGATCCTGAAGAAGTCGAAGGAGTCTCTGAGATTGACTCTGAGCATGGAGATCCTGTGCTCAGTCCTCATCATTCCTCCTCTGGTAGTCAGTCATCTGTGGGTAACCTCGATGACTTCTAGTCTTGTTGAGTTGACGGCATCCTAGATGTAGATAGTGTGGTAATGGAGTGAGTAGTTAGATGACTTACGAGCCACTTGTTGTAGAATATGTGGCAAACCTATGTATGGTTTGGTTTGGAATAATGTGATGTAATATGGAACAAGCTTTAGTTAGTTATGAGAATCTGAGTTGCTATTTGGATGGTTAAGTAATACTTGTGACTTGGGTTTATTACCTTGCATTGTTCAACTAAAGCTATATTGGTACTACATGATCTCTGAAATTAGAAGCAAGTATTGGTGAATGCTCATGGATAACTTCTATATTTCAGATGGTTGGCGCTACGCGCGGAACCCCGGAAGGATTCAGACCGGATCAAGCTAGTGGATCACAACAACCACCTCCGCCGCCACCAAATCTAGCGGAAGTGATGGCCCGTCAGACTGAACTTCTAAACATGCTAGTGCAAGCGCAGCAACATCAGTTCCGTTCTCCTCAACGTGGACGTGAGGAGCATCCATCAGCTGGATATCAGGATTTCTTCAGTACGCAGCCCCCACTCTTTCATAAGACGGAAGAACCTCTTGATGCAGATGCATGGCTCCGTACCATCGAGTCCAAGTTTGCATTACTTTCCGTCCCATGCTCCGAAGCAAACAAAGCTCTCTTTGCAGCCCAACAGCTTCGTGGTAACGCTCGCATTTGGTGGGACAATTACAATGCAATGCAGCCAGATGGACATGTTGTCAATTGGGAAGAATTTAGGACAGCCTTTAGAGCACACCATATCCCGGAAGGACTCATTGAGCGGAAGCTCAATGAATTTTTGGCACTGACTCAAGGGAACCGCACAGTACTTCAATACGCACAGACTTTCAATCATCTGTGCCAGTACGCAGGCTATCATGCTGACACGGACATCAAGAAGAGAGATCGTTTCCGTCGTGGATTGAACACTAAGCTAAAGGAGTGTTTGAATTTGGTCAAGGCTAACAATTTCAATGAGCTGGTCAATATGGCCATTACCCAAGAGGACTGTATCTCAGCACATCATGATGAGAAAAGGCAGAAAGTGTCTACTGGACCCTCGAATGCACAACCTTCGAGGTATCGGTTAGTTCAAAACCCGACATCCCGAGCTCCGCCTAGAAATGCTCACGCAGGTAGATGGGTAGCTAGGCCTCCTCAGCAGCCCTGCTATAATAGGCCACCAGTGCCTCAACCTCAGCAGCAGCAGCAGCAACGACCAGTTGGTCCAAGGCCGAACCCTCCGCAGTTTAATCAAGGGAATAACATCAACCGATGTTTCAACTGCGGTAGTCCGGCACATTTTGTTAAGGACTGCCCACAACCAAGGAGAACATTTCCCGGACAGGCCTCCAACTCCAACTCCAAGAATAAAAGCAAGAAGCAAGTGATGGAAGTCCGTCAAGGAAGGGTGAATTTCACCACTCTATCGGAACTCCCGGAAGGTGCACCAGTAATGACGGGTACATTCATTCTACACCATCACCCTGCTATTATACTTTTTGATTCTGGTGCAACCCATAGTTTTATCAGTACAAGATTTGGGACCAAAATAGGATTGGATTTTTACCCCACAAGTGAAACCTATATGATAACAACCCCAGGGGGTAGAATGGCATCAAATCAAATTTGTAGAGGTGTACCAATTCAGTTCGGTAGCATTCTAATAAGAATGGACTTAGTTTCATTAAATCTAAAAGGGATGGATATTCTCCTAGGCATGGATTGGATGACCCGACATCGAGTATCTTTAGATATCTTTTCTCGAGTGGTTGAAATAAATTCTCCGGAATATGGACATACCATCCTTCATCTTCCATCACAGGAATATACCAGTTCTTGTGTATATGCTACAGCAGGAATTAAGCTAGAGGATATTCCTGTTGTATGTGAATACCCAGATGTTTTTCCAGACGAGTTACCCGGAATGCCACCGGATAGAGATGTTGAGTTTGTTATAGAGTTACAACCTGGCACGGCCCCCATCTCTAAGAGACCTTATCGTATGCCACCCAATGAACTGGTCGAATTAAAACTTCAGCTTCAAGAACTCCTGGATAAGGGTTATATTCGCCCAAGTGCTTCACCTTGGGGATGCCCTGCCCTGTTTGTTAAGAAAAAGGATAACAGTCTCAGGCTATGTGTTGATTATCGTCCCCTCAATGCGGTTACTATCAAGAATAAGTATCCTCTACCCCGCATTGATATCCTGTTTGATCAGTTAGCCGGAGCCAAGATATTTTCCAAGATTGACCTTCGCTCCGGGTATCATCAAATAAAGATTAGACCAAGTGATATTCCAAAAACCGCCTTCTCCACCAGATATGGACTCTATGAATATCTGGTTATGTCCTTTGGTCTTACCAATGCACCGGCATATTTTATGTATCTCATGAATTCTGTCTTCATGCCAGAACTCGATAAATTCGTCGTGGTATTTATCGACGACATTCTGATCTATTCCAAAACTCTTGAAGATCATGTTAAACACCTTCATGCTGTTCTTCAACGTCTACGAGATCACCATCTGTATGCCAAATTCTCTAAATGCGAATTTTGGCTAGATTCCGTCAAATTTTTGGGTCATACCATCTCTAAGGACGGTATATCTGTCGATCCGAGTAAGGTTCAAGAAGTGATGGATTGGAAACCCCCTACTTCGGTCCATCAGATCCGCAGTTTTCTCGGTCTTGCTGGCTACTACCGTCGTTTCATCCCAGATTTCTCTCGAATAGCCAAGCCCATGACAGAGTTGTTGAAGAAAGGAGTTAAATTTTCATGGAATGAGAAATGTAAAGAAGCTTTCCATACTTTAAGAGCACACCTTACCACTGCTCCAGTCTTAGCTCAGCCAAATACATCAAGACCTTTTGATGTTTATTGTGATGCATCAGGCACCGGACTAGGGTGTGTACTTATGCAAGATAACCGTGTGATTGCATATGCCTCTAGAGCACTTCGGACACATGAGCAGAATTATCCAACTCATGACCTTGAGCTTGCAGCCGTAATACATGCACTTAAACTTTGGAGGCACCATCTTATGGGTACTAAGTGCAATATTTATACGGATCATAAGAGCTTAAAGTACATCTTTACACAAGCAGATTTGAATATGAGGCAGAGATGTTGGTTAGAACTTATAAAGGATTATGATCTTGAAGTACATTACCATCCTGGCAAAGCCAATGTGGTTGCGGATGCACTTAGCCGCAAGTCGCATTGTCATTGTTTATCAGTAGAAGTTTTTAGCAATACTCTTTGCTGGGAAATGAGCAAGCTTAATCTAGAAATTGTTCCTCAAGGCAGTCTGAACCATATAACAGTTAAGCCTATACTCCAAGATGGTATTGTGATGGCACAGCAACACGATAAGGGAGTTAAAATGATCAAACAACAATTAGCCCAAGGAGAAGAGAAGTATAAATGTTTCCAAGAAGATTCTAAAGGAATTCTATGGTTTAAGGAACGTATAGTTGTACCCAAGAACCATCAGCTTCGCAAGCAAATAATGGATGAAGCTCATCTATCTAAATTTGCTATGCACCCTGGTAGTACGAAAATGTACCAAGATTTGAAACGGAATTTTTGGTGGACTCGTATGAGAAGAGAAATAGCAAAATACGTTTCTCAGTGTGATGTTTGCCAGAGAGTTAAGGCTAGTCATTTAAGGACTTCTGGTACACTACAACCTTTGTCTATTCCTTCTTGGAAATGGGAAGATATCAGTATGGACTTTATCGTAAGTTTACCCAATACTTCTCAAAGGCATGATTCTATTTGGGTAATTGTGGATAGGTTAACCAAGACCGCTCATTTTCTTCCAGTGCATACCACTTATACTGCTAGGAAGTATGCAGAAATATATCTCGACCAAATAGTACGTCTCCATGGGATACCAAAAACGATCATTTCTGATCGTGGAGCACAGTTTGTTGCCCGTTTCTGGGAACAGTTTCAACAAACTCTTGGAACCAAGTTAATCCGAAGCTCCGCATATCATCCACAAACAGATGGACAGACAGAAAGGATCAATCAAATTCTAGAAGATATGCTTCGGGCTTGTGTAATCCAATACGACAAGCATTGGGACAAATGCTTAGCTTTGGCAGAATTCTCCTATAATAACAGCTATCAGTCAAGTATCAAAATGGCTCCTTTTGAAGCCTTATATGGTCGCCAATGCAGAACTCCTTTAAATTGGTCTCAGACTGGGGAACGCGAAATTTTTGGACCTGATCTTGTTAATGAAGCAGAAGAAAAAGTAAAGATCATTCGGAATAATCTTAAAGCAGCTCAATCAAGACAAAAGAGCTACGCAGATAAAAGGAGAAAACCCATACAGTTTGAAGTAGGTGATTTTGTATATCTACGAGTATCTCCTACTCGAGGTGTTCAACGATTTGGTATCAAAGGCAAACTCGCTCCTCGCTACGTTGGTCCTTTTGAAATTCTTGAAATTTGTGGACCCGTAGCCTATCGACTTCAACTTCCTCCTCAGCTAGCAGCCATTCATAATGTCTTCCATGTATCCCAACTGAAGAAATGTATTTGTGTTCCTACCGAAATCATTGATACACAAAGTATTGACATCGAGCCTGATCTTTCCTATAAAGAACTTCCAATCAGAATCTTGGATACCAAGGAAAGAAGTACTAGAAGAGCAACGGTCAAAATGTTTAAAATCCAGTGGAATCATCATACAGAAGAAGAAGCTACCTGGGAAACTGAAGACTATCTCCAGAAGAACTTCCCAGATTTTCTCAGGAATTCCTAGGTATCTATGCTCTTATCACCTCATTCCTGTAATCTCGGGACGAGATTCTTTTTAGGGGGGAAGGTTGTGACACCCTAGGTGTCAAGTGGATCAAACCAATAAAAATAATGTTTGGTGTGTGTGAAATTGTGTGAAAATCTAATAAAGTTATGAGAATAAGGGTATTTGTGTAATTTATGAAAATACAAACCTTTTATGTAATTTAGTTAAAGTATAAAGTAACTTTCCAAAAATTACCAAGGGTCAAAGTGAAAAAGGTGAATGTCATCATGACCAGCCTTAAATGCTTGCAGATAAGCCCAAGAGTTCATAAAAATTACTTTACTAGGACAAGTTTTATGTAAAGTTTATTTTGAGTGCAAAATGGTGCAATAAAACTTTGTACTTTAGGTTTCTGAACTCGAGCCCTAAAACAAAGTTATAGGTTTTGAAAAGTTCTACAACTTCTATTTTGACCATTTCTTCATTTGAGCTTTGGATCAATGGGAAATTTCTGTTTACAGTGCAGTCCCTGAAGTTTTTGCAATTTCCAACGAAGCCCCTCGGACCTCCTCCTCTCTTCTTCCTCCTCTGGCAACTCCTCTGCTCCGCCCGCTGCACCCCTGCCGCCGGTGTCAGCGCCGCTTCCCCGGCCATGTGCTGCGCCTCGGCCGCTCCCCGGCTCCACCTCCAGCTCCTAGCTGCCCCACGCGTCGACCCCAACCCGAGCGCCGCTCTAGCTTTTCTTGCTGACCCCCTCGCCGAGTGCCACGATACTGCCAGTGCCGCCCGGTCTCGCCGGCACTTCTGCTCGCCGCCCACCGCGTCAACGCAGCCACCCAGGGCCTCGGCATTGCACCCTTTCCACTCTCCTCTATCTCTACAGCCTATAAAAGGCCGGTTCTAGCTCACGGTCGCACTACGAGAAACCACAGTTGCCCTCCATTGTTGCTGCTCAACCACCCCACGCCGAGCTCGCCCCTCCGGTCTCTCTTCTCTCGAGCTGACCCCCAAAATCGCTTGCCCCCAGCCCCTTGAAGCTCCTCCACCTGTTCCCCATCGACCCCGCTCACCGGAGCTCGCCGGAGCACCACTGCCACCATTGGCAAGTTACTGTCACCATCGTCGGCCTTCCTCCAGCCACCCCGGCGTCAACCGAGCCCATCCAAAGGTAGGCCTCGTGTCCCTCATGCTCCCCCACCTATCCCTCGCCTCCGGGAAGCACCCCATCGCCGGAATCGAACTCCCTGAGCTCTCTCTGTTCCAAAAATCGCGACCAGGGACCCCATACAACAATAGGAATAGTTCCAGGGACCTATCTGCACAGACCCTGACTCAGATGAACAGTATCACGCTGGACCTTTCTGAAATCTTTGGCTGAAACTTTAAAAAAATCGTAGTAAATCATAAAAAAATCAGAAAAATGCCAAACCAATTTTGTTGGAATCCTTAAGTAAAATTCGACTACTTTTATTTAGAAAGTTTGAGCTGTAGGTGTATATTTTCTGATGTAGATTAAATATTAGAAAATAAGTGTTTTAATTGTATCTCATGTTGTAGGCATGTGTTATAGCTGAAATTTGGAACTTAGATTGTATGTGCTATGTACAGATCTGTGTAAAAAGCTCGAGTACTTTACTGTTCATTTGCTTAGATTTCAAGTTCTTTTTGTTATATGTTGATGAAATACTTAAATTGTTAATTAAGGGTGTTTCTGTTGATGTTTGTATCCGAAATTTTTATCATAGCTTCCTTTTTGAATGTGTAATCCATGGTAAAAATATTAGGATTAATAAAAGGTCATACCTCAAGTTATGAATTTTTGGTTTGTTTCTAAAGATAATTAATTATACTAGCTTTTAGTTCATGAAAAATTATGAAAATATTCTAAGATGTTGTTCTTAAGTAGTGTAGCATATCTACAAAATTTCAACCTATGATCAGGTGTAAAATAGCTAAAATAAATAAAACTTGATTAATAGATCTATAATAAATAAAAACTTAGTTTTTTTTCAAGGTGACTAGCTAGTTATTAAATAAAAATGTTAAGAAGTAAACCATGTTACTTCTTGTAGTTAGCTAAATGTTTGGGGTAGATAACCCTGTTACCTAATGTAACTCAGTAAATTATTTGATACTCGATATATGACTGCCCAGTAAGGGAGTTTGTGTTGTTTGCTAGTGTGTAATGTTGAATGCATTGGATTGCAACTTTATCGTAAAGTAGAATATAGATCTATGCATTTCCTAAGCTGCATCCTTTTGATTACATGTAGACTCGACGCTTCTCGCTGACGGTGACTATCAGATCCTCCCAGAACCTAAAGTGGAAATCTCTGAAGACGCTGGGAACATCACTGAGAAATTAACTGAAGCTCCGAACCCGAGTTCGGAAGGATTTATTAATATATCTGACCCCAGCCCCGCCAGTGAAGGCAAGCCCCGGACATAAACCCACTATCTTATTTACACTGCAATTTACCTTTATATACATAATTGTGCATTAAGTTCTTAGGAATGGTCTGGAAACCGTAGATGCATCTCCCTAGGAACCAATGTACTGAATATTAGAAACTGAGTCCGACTAGTGCTATGCTAATAGGACCGGTAGAAGTCGAGTGATTTCCTGTCACTCGCGCGATATAGGAATTGATGGATTACAATTCTGCAATCACTATAAGGATGACGGACGGGGCTGTGTATAGTATCTTGGAAAGAAATGGTACCCCGTCTGTGTTGATGAATTTGGATAAGGTCGCAGTGTGTGGTAGTGGCAGTTAAGCGTTTGAAAGTACTAGCCACATGCCGCGAAATATGGTAAGCGGTAAGCCTAGTAACCAATCGGCCCGGCAAGTGGACTCGTCTCCCACCACTCGACTTTTATTTTATGTTTACACGCACCGACTGTGAGAATACGTTCTGCAGAGCAGACAGGAATACGGTCATGTAGTCGCGCTACAGACGTATGTCCTGCACATTGGATGTGCGTATGGTCCAACAGTCGCTTGTGGTGGCATTGTTCCACGACCCGGAATGAAAGGCAAATGGTTGCTTCGGAACGACCTGTTGGTGTTCCAAGCGTGTGAGTTAGGTTTACCTTGCAAGGTTTGAAATTCGATTCAGAATCGTCCGCTTCTCACGAAGATTGAGACTGCTTAACTCTTTTGCCACATAGAGTAATAAGAGCAATGTTGTTCATAAGTAATGCTGATGTATGCTTTAAAGACTCTACCTTGCTTGAGTAGCTATAGGTGCTTACCTAGAATGGTTAAAAGAACTAGAACTTGAAAGCTAAAATATAAAATAAGGACCTACTCTTTGTTGCTTTTTAGCAAAAGCTAAACCTTGAACCTTTTGCAAAGCCTGCATGGTCTAGTTATGGGCTAAGTATACCCAATACCGGATAAGTCTTGCTGAGTATTAGAGTACTCAGCCTTGCTATATGTGTTATTTCAGGTAATATCTCTGAAGACCCTACTTACCCCATGCCTTGGCCTTATGCTTTGCCTGATGGTTGGTCCGTGGAGTGGGACCCGTCCCCGGTCAACCCTGATCATAACGAGTGATGTTATGCCATGGCTTAGCATGACGTCCTTATTGGCGATGAGTATAGTTATCGTACTTTAAATTCCGCTGCTAGAACTTGAGCTTTACAACTGGTTTGTAATAATGACTCCTAGTTTGAATCTTTGATGTTTCTGTAAACTTTGTAATAACTCTGCTAAGTGTGGAACGTTGTAATACTTGTGGAAACTTTTGTAAAATAACCTTCCTGTGATGTAAAATATGAGGGTGACTGTATCTCTGGACTCACCTTCGTGTGAGGTAACCTTATTTGATCCTGTGTTCGGTGGTTTATCGGGACGTTACCCGACAGGCCAAGGGATTATACTGTTTGAAGCACGTTGGAGCCCTCAGGAATGGACTCACGTACTTGAGCCGGTATAATTCAGGTTGGTTCTGCCACAATGGAGGCGTGCCCGCCGCGTCGTGATGATGTAATTGTGTTCCATCCACTCATAATGACGGTCAGGTGAAATAGTGCCTCCCCGTTGTGGTAGCAAGGGGCACTGCAACCCCCGTGGGGGGAGTGGTTAGCCTGTACGGCAAGTTGACTCCGGCGTGCATCCTTATCTGCCACACCTGCTCCCAGGGCCCACTGGTACACAGGGTCCAGCTGTCCTCGGCCTCACCGGTCGGGGATAGCGACACGTGTAAGGGGGAGCCTGGTCGGGGGACCTCAGTCGGAGCCGTGGTACGGACCCAATGCCCGATCGTCTCCTAGGTCGGGCACGTGAGCCATGCTTTTCCCGACCGGCCGGTTGGTTGGGATCATGGGCCTGGGTGGCCTGGACGAAGTCGTGGCTCATGAAGATGAGCATTTGTTCCTGGTAATGTCTTGGGCTAGTCAGGATGCCAGCAAGAGGCGGGCCCACTGGGACCCCGGGTCCCTGGTCCCATCATCACTATTAATACCTCTCTTTCTGCATCGGATATCGGGGCTGAAGAAGGGGTGCGTTCCACTGTGGATTGTTGAGGGTTTTCTGACATATTGGTTGTCGAACTCGACAGAAGACTGTGATGCCCGATTCCTGACAGCATAGGAAAGCTATTTATTGTTTCTCATAGATGGAGTATTGAAATCGATCAAAGGGATACCTGGATAGCTTGAACCAAATCAGCAACTGTAACTGAGACATCCAGAACAGTGGCTGTGATGGTCGATGCAGAATTACCACTTGTTCTTTGTCTCTTCTTCTTTGAGGTGGTCTTGGTGGCAAGTCCTCTTTTTCCTTTTAGGAACTGCTGAACCAAAGGGGCTTTATGGCCGATCAGTGGATTTTCTATCACAAGGCAGTATTTGATCGGCCTGCCACTGGCCCTTATTTGCGACGGCGATGATTCTATCAACTGTTAGAAGGGCAGTGACATCATTGATCAAAAGTAGAAATAAGTGTATTATGAGAAATAGTGACTCAAGAAGAGTTAAAAGTACCTCGTTGATGGTGGGATGATATTCTGGATTGATTTTGGTGCAGTAGAGAGCAACTGGCCGATTCCTCAAGTGAAGTTTCCATTCGGACCACCAAGAGTTGTGTTGCGAAGAGGAAAAGGGAGCTAGAGCAGGAGCCCAGTTAACTGGCTCACTGTAAATTAGGTCATCAGTAAGGGATTTTAATTGGCTATATTCCATAGCCGAGTCCACAATATCCCTAAATTGAATATGATCCATGAAGAAAAAATGAATCGGCAATTATCCGAGGCCAAATTGCCGTGCTGCCATTGAAGGATGGTAAAACTCATAAGAATATGACGTTTCCCTGGCCGGAGCAGAAGTTAGTCAGCAGTAGCCATGGGTTGGCTGCTACTTGAAAGATTTTCTTGCTGACATCTTTTGGATCACATATTTTATCAAATTTGAAGAAGTATGGTCTCTCGAATTGGTCTACGTCAGGGCTGCCATATGCAAACCAAACAATGGTGTCATCTGCAAGGCCGATGTAAAATGATTTGAAGCAATTGGCCACTTTATTTGGTGTCGGTCTTTTGACATACATGGACGATACTGCTTCGCCGAAGTTTGTGCATCGGCGATTCTTCGGGGTTCCGTCTTCTAGGTAGTCAGCAGGGAACTCTTGTTGAGTGATTTTGTGGCTGATAACTTTATGAGTGTATAGGTTCAGCCAAAGTTGGAGAAACCACTAGGGACCGCCAATGTTACTCAGGGGTTGGTTGGTGGCCAATCTTGCCGATACCTAATGAAGCATGAGATAAACTGCTCCCAGGAGGTGTTTGCCCAATGGAATCTTGACACCAGAGGATAATATTCCGGCCATGGTCTGCATATTAGTTGTGGGCCCGCAGGTTGAGCCACAAAAGATGAATTTTTCCAACCATATGTTCAAGAAAGCTATGTGTTCCCTATGGTTGATAGTCCCTATTCTAGCATATTCTGTAATGTATCCTTTCCAGCCTTTCACCTCTTTGGTTGGTAGCCGATGGGAGGACTTAACAATAGTGTCAAAGGGTTTGTCCGATTTAGATATGTCAAGACATATGAGCATGAGTACATCCAGAAGAGTGGGGGTTATTGGGCCGTTGCTGAACAAGAAAGCGCTGAGCGCATCATACCAGAAATAGGAAGCAGCTATGAACAAATTCTCATGTCTCCCATATCAGCAAGGGAGAAAATTATGCATTGGTCGATTTCTATTCTTTCCCAAGTTTCTCTGTTGGAATTGGCCATCTGCATATACCAATTCCTCCACCCTGGTACTATGCTTGGCCAAGATCGGAAGCTCTGAGCCCAGTCGGCTGTGTCCATGGATGCATGTTTGTAAGGGAGCCAACGAGTTTCTAGGTTAATGAATTCTATGGGGTCAGAATCACCCTTCATGTTCTACACATAACAAAGGGGAAAGCAGAGAAAAGCAAATGTGGACGTCCCCCTAGGGAATTCTATGGCCATTAAATCGATGGAAGGCCAAAAGAATCAGAAGTCAGGAGAGGGGTTACCTCTGGGATATCTGGAGCCCCGGGCGCAGATGAGGGGCGTGAAACCGCCGCCACTGATGAAGAACCCGTAACCACCATTGGTGATGCTGTTGGAAGAGATGATCCGTAGTATCCGGCATGGACGAATGCGGGGGTGTCCGGCGTTGAGGGCGGAGAGTTTCTGGCAGAGACATGGAATGGCAAAAGAGAAGAGATGGAGCATGTGTGAGTGGGTTTTAAAGGGATGAGCCCAACAACGGCTCGGAGGCCAAGAATCCAGGGATCGAGGAACCTAACGGTGTAATTTGAAAGGACCGATCGGCGCGGCAGAGATTGAGGTGTTGCTTGAAGTCGGCCCTTGGCAGAAGATCACCATGATTTGCTGGAATTTTGGAACAAAATTATTTTATCCCAAAATTGGGGACATGTGTTGACTCCAAAATTTTTCAAGTATAGTTTTGGTGAGTGAGATCAGAGCCGATGAAGGATTTCAAGAAGGTCGATGAATATTTGGCTTGAAGTAAAAGGGGTCTAGTCAAAACCATTAGAAGCCGTAGTCAAAGATGACATGGCATGAATTAAAAGCCGAGCGGGGTTCAGTCAAAAAGGCACGTAGGGGGAGTTTGAATCGGACTGGAAGATGACGTTAGAAGAAGATCTTGCGGGGGTCTGGTTTCTTCTATTTTATCTTGTAGATATGGTAGTTTTTACTTTCTAGTCAAGTTTGTAACTGATCTTGTTCGACCTGGAGTCTTAGTGCTAGGCTATAAATAGCAGACCTTAGGGTTTTGTAAAGGATCATCAATTCAACACAACAACCTTTCCGTCACTTCGCCAAAACCCTAGGAGTAGAAGTAGAAGTAATTTCTCGCCGAATTCTTCAGCAAGTAGGGCTGCATCGGATCGATCTCCGGCCTGTTGGTAAGTTCACGTTTATCGGATTCTCTAGGCTTTAGCTACCGGTGTATCGATGTTGTCTCGTTTGGATTAATCTACCAAGTTATCGATTTCTACCAAGTTCTCATAAGGCGGCATCAATTGATTCTTGCTAGTTCTCAATAGATTTCACAATTTATTCAATGGTAATCATTAGGTTTTGGCTTTATCTAATCTTTTCTGTAGAATCTCTATAGCCGATCTCTTTGTTAATTACAGCTGCCACCGCTAAGTTATCCGCAATCGTGAACTTCATTGCGACGGTTAGATCGGCTGATTCGTTTGCGCTAACATTATCATCTCAGGCTGTCTCGGTTAGGTCCGATCCTTGAGTAAATTCCATCGGCCTCATGACTGATTGTGGGCTCAACGCTAAGAGTAAATTCCAACATAATTCAGTGTGCTGGTTATTATTGCTTCATTTATAGCCTTGCTGTTAGTGCTGTCTCGGTTGAGTCCGATCCAACTAATGGTGATAATAGATCTAGTTTAATTAAATGTGTGCATTTAATTACAAGGTATTTATTTCTTAATTTGATTTCATCACGGATTTAGCTTCATAGCCGATAAGCAAATCTATATATCGGATACTTTAGCCGGTGCGCTTTTCGGAACAATTCAGAACTTTAGCCGATGTGTTACCTGTTGTTTTACTGATTAAATTTCTTTTCCTTTGTTAATTGTAGATCAAATTGACTGGCACGCCCTGAACTCGGTTTGCAGGACCTGCACTAGAGATAAGCAGAGCTCCCTGGCCTTAGCATGTCGTGCTCCGCAAGATTCACCGTCTGATTTTTGCGGCAACACCTATCCTCCAGCTTTGCCACCAGAACATCCACCTGTAGCACCACCTTCTCCTTGCAAAGGACTTTCCATCTTTTCAGCATGCCTGCTATCATGTACAGCATCACCCGCAGGTCCGACCACACCTGTCCATGTAAACACATAGCGTTTCTCAGTTTCCATAAAGCCCAAAACGCAGAGGAAGAACACAAGTTAGTAATTAAATGCTGTTTTGGCTTAGCCAAAAGCCAGCAACTGACTCAAAGTTGTTATTTAGTTGTGTTCCCATTAGCTTGGAGCAGACCTGCCATACATAAGAATCCACTCACAACCAGCGTGGTGCAAGGCATCAAGGCCAAGATCCACTCGAGGCCAGCCTTCACGACACCCCCACAATCGACCTCAGGCAGAAGATCAATGAAGGCCACGACGCGCGGCGTGTTATTGAAGCGAGGAGAAGAGACCGTACCGGCAGGCGCCACGAGGATGACGATGACGACAGCGACCGTTTCCCCACCTTCACCTCCAACATCACCGACAAGTCCTATCCAAAAGAATTCAAACCAGTCGGAATCCCCAAGTACAACGGTAAGCAGGACCCGCGCTAGTGGATTCGATGCTACTTCGTTGCTATTGAAGTTTCAGGGGATTCCAACTCCACTAAGGCTCTCTACTTCCCGTTGGCTCTAGAGTCCGCACCCCTCACCTGGCTTGAAAGCCTCAAGCCAAACTCCATCGACTCGTGGAAGGACCTCAAGCGGGCCTTCAATGACAACTTCCAAGGATCCAAGATCAGGATGGGCACTCGCCACGATCTATCCCAAGTGAAGCAAGAGATGAATGACACCCTGAGGTCCTACACCCAGTGAAACACGTGCCACCATCGCTAACATCACCGACGAGGATGTCATCCGCTGCTTCCAGAACGGGCTCTTCTCGAAGCACACGTACCACAACATCGGGTGCAATCGCCCGACTACTGCCGTGGAGCTGTGTGACATGATGGCATGATGGGCTTACCAGGAGAATGAGGAGAATGACCACTTCCCCAAGCGCAACCACAACAAGCAAGGCAATGGCCACTTCGATAAAAGCTAGTGGAATCACTCGGGGAACACCAGAAAGCGCAAGCCAAACCAAGGAGTCGTAGCCGTTGAGCGCAATTCGCGCGGCAAGAAGTCAGGGAACAACCACACGCAATAAGAGCAAGTCATGCACAAACAGTGCCCGATACACCCAAAGTCGCGACACATGCTCTTCGAGTGCGTCACCATGCGCAAGTCACTCAATGCACCACCCCTACCTGAAGGAGGAAAGTGAAAGGACCCGGAGGATGATGAGGGAGGTGACAAGTCGGGGGCTCAAGTCTTCCAGGATCCGAAGAACGTCGTCAACGTCATCTTTGGTGGAGACGGTGGATTCCCCTCCAAGCGCACGCAGAATTTGACCCTGCACAAAATACTCTCTATGGAGCCGGCCACGACAAGGCCTCTGAGATACAGTGAGGTCCCGATCTCCTTTTCCAGGAACGATCAATGGACCAGCTTCTCCGAGCCAGGAAAATTCCCGCTCGTCCTAGAATCAGTCATGGCGAGCTCACAGCTAACTTGAGTACTCATCGATGGAGGGAGCGGCCTCAACCTGTTTTTCGTGAGTGCCCTCAAGAAGATGGGCCTGGACATCTCCAAAATGCTCACCCCCAGCAAACCTCCTTTCTACGGCATTGTCCCAGGTAACGTGGCTACACCACTCGGGTCAGTGGTTTTGCCAATCACCTTTGGGATGAAAGACAACTACCGCACCGAGTACATCAAGTTCGAAGTGGCGGATTTCGACTCGTCATACCATGCCATCCTTAGCAGACCGGCACTAGCCAAATTCATGGTTGTGCCCCACTACGTCTACCTGCTACTCAAAATGCCAAGCAAGACAAGCATACTCACACTTTGTGGCAACCAGAAGAAGTCGTACGACTGTGACCTAGAAGCGATCGAGTACGCCACGACATCACGCGCGCCAGAGCCGTTTGCAGAAGTACTCACGGCCGCGCAGAAGTGATCAACTCAGAAATGGAAATCTCCAACAAACGGCCTAGCCAGTCGAGGGTTAAACCCAACCCTAGCGACATCGGTATCAAGGCCATCCAGCTGCAAGATGGCGACCCGTCCAAGACTGCTTTGATTAGGGGCAGCTTAGGCGACAAATAGGAAAGCGCGCTCATCAGCTTTCTTAGGTGTAACCGGGACATATTAGTTTGCAAACCAATGGATATGCCAGGGGTGCCCAAGGAGTTGATTGAGCATTGCCTAAAAGTCAACCCACAAAAGCCACTCAGAAGAAGTAACGACTACGACGCTTCACCCCCGACAAGCGAGAGGCCATCAAGAAAGAGCTAGCAAAACTACTCGCGGCTGGTTTCATTAAAGAAGTGTACCACTCCGAGTGGTTAGCTAACCCTGTACTAGTCTTGAAAAAGAATAATAATGAATGGAGGATGTGTGTGGATTATACTGATCTCAATAAACATTGGCCGAAGGACCCCTTTGCGCTCCTACGCATCGACAATTACATCGACTCTACGGCTGGCTGCGTCTTGCTCTCCTTCCTCAACTGCTACTCGGGCTACCACCAGATAGCTCTCAAGGAAGAAGACTAGATCAAAATAGTGTTCATCACCCCCTTTGGAGCATACGCATACACGACAATGTCATTCGGGTTGAAGAACACAGGAGCCACCTACCAACGGGCCATCCAACTGTGCCTTGCGGACCAGCTACACCGTAACGTTGAAGCTTACATAGATGATGTGGTCATCAAGACTAGATCCCACGATGAGTTTATCACCAATCTCGAGGAGACATTCAACAGCTTGCGACGGTTTGGATGAAAGTTTAACCCGATGAAGTGCGTCTTTGGCGTGCCACAAGGAAAACTACTCGGGTTCATTGTTAGTCACCGAGAAATTAAAGCAAACCCAGAGAAGATTAACGCCATCACAGCCATGGATGCTCCAAGGATGATCAAGGACGTCCAGAAGCTCATAGGCTGCATGGCAGCTTTTAATCGATTCATCTCCCGACTTGGAGAAAGAGCATTACCCTTCTTCAAATTGTTTAAGCTCGACGACAAGTTCCAGTGGACCGAGGAGGCAAACCAGCCACTACAAGATCTCAAGCAAAATTTGCAGTCACCACCCATCCTGACGGCTCCCCAACCAGGCGAGAATCTGCTACTCTACATCGCTGTGACTACTCACATTGTCAGTATGGCAATCGTGGTGGAACAACAGGGAGAAGCCCATGCATTCGGGGTGCAGCGACCAGTCTACTTCATCAGTGAAGTCCTCTCTTAATCCATGGTTTGTTACCTGACAATTTAGAAACTACTCTATGATTTGCTTATCACTTCCAGGAAGCTCCACCACTACTTCAACGCATACAATATCCTGGTGGTCTCTGACTTCCCATTGGCGGATATTCTCCACAATCAGGATGCTACCGGGTGCATCTCCAAGTGGACTGTGGAGCTAGGAGCCCTCACACTCGACTTCAAGCCCATACAACCATCAAGTCGCAGGCACTAGTCGATTTCATGGCGGAGTGGCGAGAAAACCAAGTGTAAGCCCCAACCAACCAGCCAGAGCATTGAGTCATGTACTTTGACGGCTCACTCAAGCTCAGAGGCGGTGGTGTGGGAGTACTTTTCATCAGGCCGAGAGAAGAACAGCTCAAGTACATATTTCAAATACTATTCGAGGTCTCTAACAACGAAGCCGAGTATGAGACATTATTGCACGGGCTACGCCTGGCAATCTCCCTGCGCATCAAGCGACTACTCGTCTATGGTGATTCCTTACTAGTGGTTCAACAAGTCAACAAGGACACCATGGATGCCTATGTTATGGAAATACGCAAGCTTGAGAACAAGTTCTCGGGCTTGGAAATTCGCCATGTGATTCACAACAACAATGTGGGCGCAGATGTGCTCTCCAAACTGGGTTCTGATCAAGCTAATGTCCCACTAGGAGTTTTCGTTCACGAGTTACATCACCCTTCCATCAGGGCACCAGACTCGAGTTCCATCGCTTAGGGTCCCAAGGAACCCGACCGAGAGGTCTTGATGATTAAGGTCGACTGGAGGGTGGCCTTCATCAACTACATTCAGGAGCATAAACTACCCCCCGGCATCGACCCAAAAAGCACTGAAGCTACTTGCATCCTACGGCACAGTAAAGGGTATGTTCTAGTCGGGAGAAACTTGAACAAGCGTGGATCAGCATCAGACATACTCATGAAGTGTGTCAGCACGGAGGAGGACAAAGAGATACTCCAAGAGATTCACGAAGGCATGTGCGGGAACCACGCAGCTTCTCGCACACTAGTCAGCAAGGTGTTTCGATCTGGTTTCTACTGGCCGACTGCTTTGGCCGATGCCAAAGCACTCATTCGCCGGTGCACCAACTGCCAATTCTTTGGCAAACAGCCCTATGTTCCGGCTCATAACCTCATTACAATATCACCCTCATGGCCGTTTGCATGCTGGGGCCTGGACATGATAGGGTCCTTAACAACTGCGCCAGGAGGCTTCACACACGTGTTGGTGGCCATCGACAAGTTTACCAAGTGGATCAAGTACAAGCCAATCGCAATGCTCTCGCTGGATCGAGTGGTTACTTTCATCTGTGACATCTTACATCATTTTGGCTTCCCCAACACCATCATTATAGATTTGGGATCCAATTTCCACTCCCATCAGTTCTGGGTTTTCTGTGAATGCAGTTCCATTGAAGTCAAATATGTTTTAGTGGCTCACCCGCGGGCCAATGGCCAGGTTGAGCGCGCCAACGGCTTGATTCATGATGGATTGAAGAAAAGACTCTATGACAAGAATAGCAAAAAGGGTGGCAAGTGGATCGATGAGATCTCATTAGTAGTCTGGGGGCTTCGCACACAACCAAGCAAAGCCACAGGATAGTCACCTTTCTTTCTCGTATACAGGTCTAAAGCTATATTACCAGCTGATATGATGTGGAAGTCTCCACAACTGGAGATGGTTGAAGAAGGCGAGGCTGACACTGTAAGACATCTCGAGCTTGACTCAGTTGAGGAAATCCGATGCAATGTATTGCTCCAATCGGTCCGCTACTTACAAGGAGTTTGTCGTTACCGCGACAGGAATGTTCAACGACGCTCTTTCAATGTTGGAGATATGGTTCTTTGATGAATCCAGGATGATACTGGGTTATCCAAGCTTAACTCGCGATGGGAAGGGCCTTTCATCATGCACAAGGTTACAGGCCCTAGATCTTATCGCTTACAGTACCCTGATGGCCAGGAGGTTTCTAATTCTTGGAATATCAAGCATTTACACCGTTTTTATCCTTGATCAATTGGGACATCTTCTATTGGTGCCTGGAGATTAATACTTCCACTACAACTCTGTTCTACTGATTTTTGACTGGTATTATGCGCAAGTTGGCTAAAGGGGCCTCGCTCCAATACTTCCAGTAACTAATTACTAGTTTCCGACTAGTCTCTTGGGTTACTGAAGGGGTCTTGTGCTCATGCTTCCAGTACAACTCTGTTTTACTGGTTTGCGACTGGTATTACGTGCAAGTTGGCTAGAGGGACCTTACTCCCATACTTCCAGTAACTAATTACTAGTTTCCAACTAATATCTTGGGACACTGAAGGGGCCTTGCACTCTTATTTCCAGTATAACGTTGTTTATTGGTTTACGATTGGTACTACACGCAAGTTTGCTGAAGGGGCCTCGCTCTCTTATTTCCAGTGACATATTACTAGTCTTTGACCTGTATACTATGTTATTGAAGGGGCCTTGCTCCCATGGCAAGAAGTTTACTACTTTACGACTAGTTCTACACATGTTTGACTATTTCGACTACTTGTTTTGACTACAATCCTAGTTAGGACCGACTCCGACTAGATGGCTTCATCAACTGTTCAGCGGCTACTTGCTCGATGCCTAAGCTCGGGGGCTGGCACCACTGACCGCTTTGTATACTCTATGATACTCATCTGGCCCCTTGGCTCGGGGCTCGATGGGACAAGGCACTCAGCGTGCCCCAAGGGACAACTCTCATGTTTAAACACTGGACGCTGTAAAATTACTCGACAATACCCAATCCAAGAGCCTTCTTAAGATTTATCTTGGGTAGATGTTTGTTAACCATTATTTCTGGGATTTTATTCCGAAATAAGGGGTTTTTTTAGATTATTACCTAGAGGTCTTATTCAGTCATCGACTCAGGGAACAAAGATTGATTTGACAGGTAATTTCGAGCATTTGTTGGAGAAGTAATTTGTTGAACCATTTTTTCAGGGAATTTATCCCGACAAAAGAGGTTTTTAAATTTACTGAACCAATTTGCCCATGTTCACCATCAAATTTTTGACGCCATATATTGCAAGCCACAATTCTTTGGATCCTTCATTCCAAATCTTGGGGATTTGGATTCAAGGCTCGGGGGCTATGGGACACATGTCATCAGCAACTTATTTTTCAAATCTGCTGGAAGATAAGGATAGAAGACTCAAGACTTGATGACTACTCAGAGCATGAGCACCTCATAGCCTCGACGCAGTCAAGGAAGTACTCAGAGGACACCTTCAAGATGATGTTCGGGAGAACTCGAAGACGCCTTTAGAAGTACTCAGACGCCTGCAATACTCAGCTACGAAGAGTTCAGGGGCTTGTCAGGCCTGGGTACACGGGACTGTACACGTGGCATACTTCTCCTAGGATGCGGGATGGGACATGGCCCACGCTCTACCTCTGTTGTAACTACTTGTAGTGTAGTAGGACTACTCGTACAGTAGTGAAACTAGTCGGACATGGTAGGAAACTACCTGAGAAATACTCGGGTAGGACTCCTAGGCTTGTACCCGACTAGTACTTCCATGTAAACGTGTCCCTCCAGACTATATAAGGACGGGCAGGGACCCCCTCGGGGACAATCACCATCAAAGGCAATACAAACCACACAGGACGTAGGGTATTACTCTCTCGGTGACCCGAACCTGTCTAAACCTTGTGTTCCTTGCACCTTCAAGTTCCTGATTTCGGCGACACCCTACCTACAAACTCACCACCTCGGGGGGTATCCCTCGGTGGACATGGTGGTAAAACACCGATAGGGGCGGTGGGGGTGATCGTTGTTCGTCTCGAGGGAAGGGAAAAACTCCAGTAGGCCCTCATGAGAAGTCGAAGAAACTAGGAGCTTAGGTGGGAGCACAGCTCCGTTATTTGGAAAAAAAACACATGACAAATATGTTGCAAGGGGCGAGGAACCTCCTTTTGATATTGAGGACCTGTTGAGGCGTTACGCTCCATCACCACCAAACCCGGAGGTTCCAGCTCCGCCATCTTCTTCTGCGCTAGCAAAAAATCCGTCAGAGCATTCTGCTTTCCCACCAAAGGATGGTTGAAGACCTTTGTGTTGTTGCATGACTTTTTAAGTTGCAAGTTGGTTGTTGGGATATTAATTTATATTTGTTTGAATGAGGTTTATGTTCTGTTGACTAAATTGTGCTGGATGTTGAGAATACGAGCATATTGTAATGAATGCATTTATTTAGAGTTTGGTCCTTTGTATTAGTAATATGATTTCATCATATTAAGGAAGATGTGCATCTTTGATTATAGTTCCTTATTAAAAAAACATGAAGCCCTATCCCATTAACATAAATTGCTCATCCAAAGTGTTCCTCAACGGAAAAATATGATTGCAGATGGACCGATAATGGATGTATGGTAACCGTGCACCATGGCATGGATTAATAGCCTAAAGTCTTTTCTCGATGCGACTGAGGCTCATAGGTCACCGAAAGGTTTCAACTGATGTCCATGCCGCACTTGCAGAAATAGACACTCTACACGTCCACCTTATTGAAAGGGGTTATTAATGGATAACTATACTTTTTGGACCAAGCATGGTGAACCTGGAGTTCTGATGGAAGATTATGAAGATGATGATGATGATAACAACAATCCAGATTTGGCTCACTTATATGAAGCGGGTGCTTTTGATGATGAACCAATGGACGAGGCTGAAGAAAATGCCGCATATGAGCTACCACATGACGAACTAGGTCAGGTGTTGCTAGATGCAAAGAAGGAGTCAAAGAAGTTTCAGAAGATGCTGGAGGATCACAAAAAGTTATTGTATCCAGATTGCAAATAGGGCACAAAAAATTGGGTAGCACACTAGAATTGCTGCAGTGGAAGGCAACAAATGGTGTTATCGATAAAGGCTTTGAGGAGCTACTGGGAATCGTAAAGAACATGCTTCTCAAGGGTAATAAATTTCCCTCGACAACATAAGAAGCAAAAAAGGTTGTTTGCCCTCTTGGATTGGAGGTGCAGAAGATTCACGCATATCCTAATGATTGTATCCTCTATCGCGACGATGAATATGAGAATCTGGATGCTTGTCCTGTTTGCGGTGCAAAGCAGTATAAGATCAGGCAAAATGGTACTGGTGATGTCAGCAGGGAGCCAGCCAAGAAAAAAATTCCCGCTAAAGTTATGTGGTATTTCCCTATAATATCATATTTGAAGCGCTTGTTCAGAAATAAGGCACACGCTAAGTTGATGCGGTGGCACAAAGAAGAGCATAAGCAGGATCAGATGCTGAGACACCTTGCAGATGGGTCCCAGTGGAGAAATATGGATAGAGAATTCCCAAATTTTTAAAAGGACGCAAGGAACATAAGGTTTGGTTTAAGTACGGATGGAATGAATCCATTCGGCGAGTGGGGCAGCAGTCACAGTACATGGCCTGTGACTATATGTATGTTCAACCTTCCTTCTTGGCATATGCATGAAGCGGAAGTACATCATGACGCTGGTGCTTATCCAAGGCCCAAAACAACCTGGCAACGACATTGACGTGTATCTAAGACTGTTGGTTGATGAACTTTTACTATTGTGGAAGCAAGAAGGTGTACATGTCTGGGATGAGTACAAACAGGAGACTTTCATCCTCCGAGCATTGCTTTTCGTAACCATCAATGATTGGCCTGCACTTAGCAACCTGTCGGGATAGTCGAACAAGGGATACCAGGCCTGTACCCCCTGTCTAGATGAAATCGACAGCTTTTATTTGAAAAAGTATCGGAAGGTCGTGTATATGGGTCATCATCGATTTCTTCCCCTCAACCACCCCTTAAGATCAAAAGGGAAACATTTTAAAGGGGAACCAGAAACTCATGCTAAGCCCATGTTCCGTGACGGAAAGCATGTTTTCTCGATGATAAAGGATGTGCATGTCGTGTTTGGAAAGGGCCGTGGCAGCCAACAAGTTCCGAATGACGAAAACGGACATGCACCAATGTGGAAGAAGAAGTCTATATTGTGGGAGCTACCTTATTGGGAAGTCTTGGAGGTCCGCAATGCAATTGACATGATGCACCTAACAAAGAATCTTTGCATGAACGTGCTAGGTTTCCTAGGTACGTATGGGTAGGAAAAGATACAATGGAAGCAAGGTGTGACCTGTGGCAAAACCAACCTGAATTATACCGGCTCAAGTACGCGAGTCCACTCCAGAGGGCTCCAATGTGCTTCAAACGGTATAATCCCTTGGCCTGTCGGGTAACGTCCCGATAAACCACCGATACACAGGATCAAATAAGGTTACCTCACACGAAGGTGAGTCCAGAGATACAATCACCATCACATTTTACATCACAGAGAAAATTACATTACTAGGGTTTCCAAAAGAGGTACGAAGTTTCAAATTCAGAGAAAAGATTACAAACTGTTAAAACTATGGTTTTTAGCAGCGGAAAACATACGCGATGATTACAACACGTCGTTAAGACGGATGTCGTGCTAAGCCCGGGCATGACATCACTCGATATCACCAGTGCTGGCCGGGGACGGATTCCATTCCACAGACCAACCTTCTGTAAGAGCACAGGGCCAAGGCAGGGGAAGAGTAGGGTCTTCAAGACATTACCTGCAAAATATATAACTAGCAAGGCTGAGTATACTAATACTCAGCAAGGCTTACCCGGGATTGGGTATACTTTAGCCCATAACTAGACTTATGAAGGCTTATAATAGTTCTGGGTTTAGTTTCAGCTGAAAAGCAACTAAGAGTAGATCCTTATCCTCAACTTTTAGCTTTCAAGTTCTATGTGATTATCCATTCTAGATAAGCACTTATAACTAAGCAAGCAAGGTAGAGCTCTTTATCTCAACCATCAGTATTACTCATCATTTAGTTGCTCTTGTTACTCTGTGTGATAAAGGGATTAAGTAGTCTCAATCATCGTGAGAGGCGGACGATTCTGAATCGAATTTAACCTTGCAAGGTAAACCTAACTCACACGCTTGAAACACCAAAGGGTCGTTTCGAAGCAACCGTTTACCTTTCATTCCGACTCGTGGATCAGAGCCACCACAAGCGACTGCAGGAACATACGCACATCACTCGTGCAGGACATACGTCTGTAGCGCAACTACAAAACCCGTATTCCTGGTTGCCCTTGCAACACGTATTTCCTCAGTCGAACATAAGTAACCAGAAGAAGCAAGACGAGTGGTGGGAGGTATGTCCACTCCTCGGGCCGATTGGTTACTAGGCTTACCGCTTACCATATTTCGCGGCATGTGGTTAGTACTTTCAAATGCTTAACCCCGATCGGCACACACCGCGACCTTATCAAAATTCAACAACACAGACGGGGTATCACCTCAACCATGATACCGCACAAAACTCCCGTCCGGCATCCTTATAGTGATAACAGGAATGTAAACATTACAATTCCTATATCGCGCGAGTGACAGGAAATCACCCGACTTCTACCGGTCCTATTAGCATAGCATCTAGTCGATATGACCTCAGGTGCAATACATTGGTTCCTAGGATTCATGCATCTAGGGTTTCAAGCAATTCCTAAGAACTTAATGCATAGAATACGTAAATAGATATAGATTGCAGTGTAATAAAATAGTAGGTTATGTCCGGGGCTTGCCTTTACTGGTGGGGCTGGGGTTAGTCAAGTTAATAACATCCGAACTTTGGTTCGGGCCTTCACGAGAATTCCCTGATGAAGTTCTTAGGGTCTTCAAAACAATCTCATTCTGGTTCCGGGATCTGTAGGAATTTCCACGGCTTGGTCCACGATCAGCTTGTAATCACCTCCAGCGAGACTAGTCGGGTCTACATGATATGCAAGAATGTAGAATTAAGGAATGCATAGTCTTTTTATTTTATTTCACAATAAGCTGCACTCCAAAAGTTTAACACTCAAGAACGCATGGTACAAAAAGGAACCTAAGCTTTGAATCATAAACATTCAACTCATGACTATAACATTGATTTAATTGTGAACAAGAATTAAAATACTCAAAATTAAATTCAAATTTGAATGTGAAGCTTGGATCATTAAAGTTACAAAGTTTTGAAAATTTAAGCACAGCTCTATTGCATACTTAAAAGATTTTGACTAAAAGATCTAATTAGATAAGCTTTACTGAAAAGACTTAGCTAATTCTACTATAAAACAAATTGAATTGATCAACTTAAAAGAATTTAAATTACAAAACAAACTTAGATTTGAAAATTCCACATCAATTCATACTTAATCTATGGAGATTGCATATCAAAAATCATGATCAACAAAGTTAACATGTAGGAGTTATGGATATTACACTCTCTCTTATCTTAGATTTAACATAGATTCAAAAATATTTGGTTTCATATCAAACTCACTTAATAGAAGTTGTAGAGTTTAAAATCTAGTTTTCAACAAAACTGATTTTGCAATTTTTGGAATTTTCTACAATTTTCTATTGAATTTACAAGTCAAAAATACCACTCACATGAAATAATAAGCATCCATTTACTTCTATTTTAAACACAGTACAAACCATATACTTTCATAACATGGTCATAAAACAAAAGTAATAGAGTTTGAAATAAGGATTCAAGTCCAACTGGTTTTACATTTTTTTGAATTTTCTATGATTTCCTAGGAATTTTCAAAGTTCAGCACATTGGAAAGGGAAGGGAACCAAGATCTTTCATTTAAACCCTCGGAAAGAACTGAATTCTCGCAGATAGGTCCTCCTGCCATGGCCGGCCGGAGCAAGCTCGATTGAACTCAAATCCGGCGAAGGGAATGGCTCGGGTAGCAGGGGAAAGGGGGTGGGGAGCGAGAGGGAACCACGACATACCCGTTTGAGGGTTTGGCCGGGCTTGGGGAGGCCGGGAAGATGGTCGCCGGCGGAAGGCAGTAGGGTGGCGGCGGGGCGGCACTGGATGCAGTGCTCTGGCGAGGGAGAGGCACAAAGGAATGAGGGATTAGCTTCAGGGGATCCCGGGGCAACTACTTATAGGGAGGAGAGAGTGCGGGAGGGGCGCTAGGCCGAAGGACCACGGCGGCGTGGAGAGGTCGGCCACGCCACGGCTCGGGCGGCAGCGGCAGACACGTGGGGGCGCGAGGAAGGCCACGGGGGCGGGCTAGGGCAAAGGGCAGGGCTAGGGCGGCGCCTAGGAGTGAGGGGGAAGCAAGGGGGCTGCACTGCCGGCTTGATTCCCGAGGAATAGCGGCGGCGGCGCAGGAACAGGGGAAACAGAGGGCCTGCCAGAGGAGGAAGAAAGGTTGAGGGCGCCAAGGACCTGTTTGCAAATTGCAAAATCTTCAAGGACCTAAAAGTAAAGCTAAATTTCCCACTGATACAGGGTTCTAATGGGGAAATGACCAAAATAGAAAATGTGTAACTTTTCAGGCTCTACAACATTGCTTTAAGGTTTGAATTCAAAAACTCAAGGTATGCAACTTTATTTTGAAACTTAGGACTAACTTTAAGTTTTATAAAGATTTGTCCTTGTTGAAATATTTATACACATAACTTTGGGCCTTAATGCAAGTTTTCAGGTAAGTCATGATTACTTGCATTCTTATAATTTGGCCCCTAGTAACTTTTGAAAATTACTTTTTTAACTCATGCATTTTGCACAAAAGGACTCATATTCTTATAAAATTACACATAGGGTCTTACTTCTACAAATACATCCAACCTTATACAAATCAACACATGCATTACATTTCATACCTATTGTGATACAAATTGACACCTAGGGTGTCACATGACCTGAAACAAATGAAACAACGAAAACACCTACATTCCGAAAAGAGAGACAATGGACAACACTACTTGCCTCCTCTAGCTACACTCTCAGCAAAAAGGAGAAAGAAAGCATGTTAGATTGTTTGAACAGTATGAAGGTACCGTTCGAATACTCCACGAATATTCAGGGAAGAATAAACATGAAAGAGAAGAAGTTCACAAACTTAAAGTCTCATGACTGCCACGTCCTGATGACACAATTGCTTCCGGTTGCATTGAGGGGTATTCTACCGGAGAATGTAAGATTGGCCATCGTGAAGCTATGTGCCTTCCTCATTGAAATTTTGTAGAAGGCAATCAATCCAAATAAGCTCATAAAGCTACAGAATGACGTGGTCCAATGTCTTGTCAGCTTTGAGATGGTGTTTCCACCATCGCTCTTTAATATTTGACACATCTCCTCATTCACATTGTAAAAGAAATAAATATTCTAGACCCTATATTCCTACACAATATGTTCCCTTTTGAGAGGTACATGGCAGACCTAAAGAAGGACGTTCGCAATCGTTCTAGTCCAGAATGATGTATCGCCAATGGCTTCGGAACAGAGGAGATCATTGAGTTTTGTGTTGACTTTATTAATGATCTTAGTCGATCGGTGTCCCCATGTCATGCCATAAAGGGAGATTGAAGTGAAAGGGCACACGAGCGAAGAAATCTAATATGCATATCCTTGACAATGAAATCTGCAAAGCAAGCTTTACGGTTCTACAAAATTCATCCCTTGTGGCACCATATATGGATGAGCACACTAATATTGTATGATCTGAAAACCTAGGGAAGTCTGAGGATTGGATTACACGTCATCACATAGATAGCTTTGCTGTTTGGCTCAAATGAAAATTCATCGGTGACGACATGATTGATGAACAACTTCAACGGCTGGCTAGGAACCATCGATCACAATCATGCAATACCAAGGGTACGAGATAAATGGATATACATTCTACACGAGAGCCCAAGATGAGAAGAGCATGAACCAAAATAGTGATGTGCGTATAGATGCAATAGGCAATGATGAAAAAAAGGATAGTTACTATGGTTTTGTAGAGGAGATATGGGAACTAGACTATCGACCGTTGAAGATTCCTTTGTTTCGCTGCCAATGGGTGAACCAAGCTGGAGGAGGCATAACGATAAACCGGTATGGGATGACAATAGTGGATTTCAAAAAGATTGGATATAAAGATGAACCATTTGTCCTAGCCAAGGATGTAACACATGTGTTCTATGTGAAGGACATGTCAAACAAACCTAAGAAAAATCATGCCAAGTCCAACGATGAGCCAAAGCGCCACATAGTTCTTCTAGAAAAAAGAAAAATCATTGGAGTTGAGGACACATTGGAAAAGTTAGAAGACTTTGAGCAGTTTGATGACCGTCCTCCATTCTCAGTCGATGTTGACCGCAGCATCCTGTTATCCAAAGAGGACGCACCTTACTTACGCCATGATCACAACCAAGGGACGTTCGTCAAAAGGAAAATTATCAATGTTCTATTAAATAATGATGAGTAGTTTTGTGTAACCATTATGTTATATTACATAGTAATGTATGTATGTTGTGGTACTACCTCTCGAATAACGTTGGACCCAATATGTTGAATTCAGACATTTGGACTCAACATGTTGAATTAACTGCATAAAACTATATTTTTATTGTGACCAAATGATGTAAAGTACAATATTTTATTTTTGCATGGTCAAAATGTTATACATAGGCATTTCTTGTGCCTATATTTAATTTATTACACACAAAACACATTTAAAACACTTATCAAAGATAATTTGGACTCAATTAACTGCATAGAAATATATTTCATGTGACCAAGGGATGTAAGTGTACAATACTATAATTTTGCATGATCGAAATATTATATATTTGCATTCTTTATGCCTTTAGTTAATTTATCACAAATTAAAAACATCTAAAATAGCTATAAAAGAAAACATGATAGAAATAAGAATTTGGTTGTTTAGTAGTGGACCTAAGCCTTGCCCGGTACTAAACTGCTCGACGCAGTTTAGTATCAGGCAAAGTTACGGCCCGGTACTAAACTTGCCACCCAATATAAGGGCCAAAACTTAGCGTCGATCGGCATTTCGATCTCCTGCTCATCTCCATCGCTGACCGCCGTTTCTCCTCCCTCCTCGACGCTCTGCCTCCTGCCCGCATGCCGCCACCGCTACGCTTCTAGCCGGCCACACTCCCGCCCGCCATGCCACCACACGACGTCGCTCCGCCTCAGCACTGCACCCGCCGCAGGCCGCTAGCGTATGTCGTTGTCATCCCCGATGGCATTTTGGCCCGGCGCCCGCGCCCCAACCAACTGCCTGGCCAGCCCCGCGTCGTTGTCCACCAGTGCCGCGTCATGTCCTCCCTCGCGCGCCTCGTCCCCCACCTCCCCCCCCCTCCCCCGCCCCATCGGCTGCCGTACTGCCTGTCCCCGGCCACCGCGCTGTGACCTCCTCCAAGCCGCCGCACCAGCCCCTCCTCACCCATCGTCGCCTCACCTCACCGGGCTTCAGCACTGCCGGCACGCGTCCACTCCGCCGCCTGCCCCGGCCCCCGCGTGCCCACCCCGCCGCAGCTGACGTCAACACTACATCAGCTTTTTTATTTCTTTCTTTAACTTTTTTGTAAATATGGCATAAAATTGTAGAAAAATGTGAAAAAAATTGTACCTAATTTGGGAAAATGTAGAAAAAATTTTAGGCAGCTTAAAAAATGTAGAAAATTTGTTGAAAATTGTAGAGAATAGTAGAAAATTATATAAATATATGTGATGTACAACTTCATATATTTATTGTAGAAATGGAAGAAAATTGTATAAATATGATTTGATTAATTTCATTATTTTTATTATATTTCTAGAAGATATATTTTGTTCGCCGGAATCGAAATGAGACTTAGTGATGATGATAAGGAGTTCCTTCATAATATAATTCGTGAAGGAACCCAGCACCCACCGTCCCTCGAAGATGATATGCACCCGAGGATGACGGCAGCAAATATCTCAACAATGCTGGCGTTGGTGATGCTGAGCAGCTACAAATTGCTGAGGAACAGGTTGAAGCCGAGGTATATGGAATTCATGCATATATATATGAATTCTCTAGAAATGAAATGCGTGTATTAATAGATATTTTTCTAGGCATCTGGATCAAGAAAGCCAAAACAGAAATGAGGCTCAGACGGTGAACCAAAGGGTCCTAAGGGTATTGATAGGACAGTGGTCAATCAATGTGGATATTATCTCAGGGAAAACATCCCCATTAGCTACAATCTATGGAAGAAAAACAAAACCACTTATAGTGATGCAGATGTCGTCCCCGACACAAAGAAGTAAATGTTATGGAGAGAGGTGAAACAACACTTCAATTTTCCAGCTAACAAAGAGGAAGTTTTCAAGAAATGGGTCATGAAGAAGATGGCTATTGCTTTCTAGACGTTCAAGAAAAACTTGAATAAGGACTACATCAAAAAGGGCCCCACGCCAGACTTTGAGAAAAACTTCAAGAAGCAACATTCTTTTTGGGATGAATTCGTGTGGCAGAACCAACCTGAATTACACCGGCTCAAGTGCATTGATCCTTTCTCGGAAGGCAGTAAGGACTCAACCACACTTCAAACGGTGTAACCCCGTGGTCTGTCGGGTAAAGTCCCGATAAAACCACCTAACTCAGGATCAAAACAAGGTACCTCGCACGAAGGCAAGTCCAGAGATACAATCACCGACAATTTTACATCACAGGCATAATATTATATTAGTATTCAAACATATATAGTAGCAAGACCTAACTAGTATGAATTTATACAAAACTGTTCGAAGTTAGAGTATCTGCAGCGGAAAATAAAACACGACACTACCAGGCGTCACGGAACGGATATTGAGCTAAGCCCAAGCTCAACATCACTCGGAGGGACCTGTGTTGGCCGGGGAAGGATCCCACTCCACGGACCAACCATCAGAAAGTGCATAGGGCCAGGGCACAGGCAGAGCAGAGTCCTCAGGGGATTACCTGAAACATAGTTAAATTTGCAAGTCTGAGCATTCCAGTACTCAGCAATGCTTACCCGTTTCATGGTATACTTAGCCATGTAGCTAGACTATGCAGGCTTTGTGGAACGTTCTGGGTTTATCTTTTGCTGAAAAGCACCAAAAAGTAGATCCTTAATTTCAAATTTTAGCTTTCAGATTCTAGTTAATATTCATTCTAGGTAAGCAACTATAACTACTCAAGCATGGTAGAACTTTTTAAACAAACATTATCTTTGATCATCATACGGTTGCTCTTATTACTCTATGTGGCAAAGGGATTAAGCAGTCTCAATCTCCGCGAGAAACGGACGATTCCTGCATCGAATTTCAGCCTTGCAAGGGTAAACCTAACTCACACGCTTGGAACATCCAACGATTGTTCCGAAGCAACCGTTTGCCTCTCATTCCGACTCGTGGATCAGTGCCACCACAAACGACTGTAGGACCATATGCATATTCAATGTGCAGGACAGACACCTGTAGCGCGACTACATGACTGTAATCCTGTCCGCTGTGCGAAACGTACTCCTACAGTGTGTGTGACTGTAGGATGTACTCTCATCCGCTGCGGAATGTACTCCCGCACATCGGTGCGTGTGTGAAAAACCAAATTACGAGTGGTGGGGGTATGTCCAATCCTCGGGCCGATCGGTTACTAGGCTTACTGCTTACCATATTTCGTGGCATGTGGCTCGTACTTTGAAATGCTTAACCACCGCTACCACACACTGCGACCTTATCAAATTTTCATCAACACAGACGGGGTGTTTGCCAAGGTCAAGAATCATAATCACAACCCCGTCCGTCATCCTTATAGTGGTTGCAGGAATGTAAACATTGCAACTCCTATAAAGTTCGCGAGTGACAGGGAATCACTCGACTTCTACCGGTCCTATTAGCTTAACAGCTAGTCGGACTCAGGTTCTAGTATTCAATACATAGGTTCCTAGGAATATGCAACTAAGGTTTCAATATAATTTCCTGGAAACTTAAATGCACAAGTAGATATACATGAATATATAAATTGCAGCGGTTTATGCCCGGGGCTTGCCTTCGCTGGTGGGGCTGGGGTCAGAGATGTCAACACTAAAAGTTTCTGAACCGGGGTTCAGGGCTTCTGTTAGATCTCTGGTGACGTTCCCGGGGTCTTTAGAAATTCCTTCTTCTAGTTCCGGGATCAGCTGGTAATCTCCGTCAGTGAGAGTTATTCGGTCTATATGATATGCAAACATCATAGTTGACGAAATGCATACACTTCCATTTTATTTCATGATAAAATTGCAATCTAATAAACAAACATTCTATTTAGCGAACATATCATCTATTCTCATATTGGGCAATCATTTATCGAGTATAAACATAATTACCTAATTGCATTAAATGACATGTTGAGTTACTCTAAACAACTAAGCTAATTACATTAAGTAGCATTGGAAAAGATCCTAATTTATCTAGCCAATTCCCTTAAACATTATTAGTTTACTTTATCAATTAGATTAATGGTCTTTTTAGGAAAAAGGGTTATTATTATTAAAAACCTCTATTTTTGATCCAATATTCAAACCCTAAGTCAGGAGTGATTATTAATATTAAAAAAATTAGTATCAATAGGTCTAATTGAAATAAGCTTATCATAAATGTTTTAGAACATTTCATGCAGCATAGCAATCAGAATAATTAATTCAATCAAAGAACATTTAGATCATGAACTATTTTTCTAGTTTGATCTACTGCAAAACTAAGGATAGAAATTTTACTGGAAAAAGGCTGATCTGAACCTAATCTAGTAGTATTTTACCACGATTTTAATCCTTATAGCAATTATGCTGTAAAATAAACAAAAACAGCATTGTGATATTAAGATCTATTTATATCAGACGTTCTACACAAGATCTTGTGCTGAAATTTTGTGAACATATTACACTAGTCAAAATTAACACTCTAATTTAATTTCATAAATTTTCATAAACCACAACTATTATTCATAAATTCTATTTGAATCTAAGCTTAAATTTATATCTTAGTCTAACCTATGCTACTGGTCCTCAAAGTTTTGCCATCGGTTACACATGTTGAAACAAAGCTAAGGTAAAATGTTCAGCTACAAACACTAACAGATTCATCCTTAAATAAATCTTAAATCTTTCATCAACATAAAGCAAGAACATTTAAACATCCTAGTTAGACAACAGTTCTGGGTCTACAAATTTTACACAAAGCTATTTATGTGACATACATTCTATGTTTCAAATTTCAACTATAGAACATCTATGAATCAAAAGATCTAATTAAAGCACTCACTTTCTACTATTTAATCTACAACATAAAATAAATAGATTCAGCTTATGATCATAACACAAAAGTTGTAGGGTTTAGTACAATAATTCAAACAAAACAAGTTTCACATTTTTATAAATTTTCTACCATTTCTTACAAATTTTCAAACATCAGGGATTTGAATTGAAGGGAGGGACTGGAATCTTGCAGCCAGGCCATCAGAAAGATTTAGATTATTGCAATCGAGTCCCTGGCTCGTCGGGGAAGAAGAGCCGAGACTCGCTGACCGAATTCCGGCGACTGTGGTTGCCGACGGCGAGGGGGAACCGGCCAGGAAGGATCTGGGGGCTAGAGCGGACCTTGCTGGGGGTGATGTGAAGGTCGGGGTTGACCGGAGGGGGTGGAACGATGATGACCCGAGGTGGCGGCGATGGAGCTCGACTACGGCGGCGGTGTTCCGACGTGCTGGAGATCGGAGAGGGGTGGGGGTGTGGTCTACAAGCTGCGCCGGGGTGATGTGGTTCGGGTGGTATACTTGTCGAGGGCGGGGAACGACGGGAGTGGCGGATCGGCGGTGAGCCGAACGGCGGCGGAGAAGAACCTCGACGGCGAGCGTCGGTAGGGCAATCTAGTGGGGAATTGGTGTCGGGATAGGTTCGAGGAGCACCGGTAGGCGATGAGGAAGCTTGCTCGGGGATCAATTTGAATAGGGGCAGGCTGACGGCGGCTGCCCACGGTGAGCAGAGCTCGCCGGAGACTAAGAACGGGCGGCGATGGTGGATCCGGGGCTGTGATCTTGCTCTGCTCTTATGAAGTGGTGAAATAGCACAAGAGTGAGCTCAGGAATCTCGTGGGCAAGAAAAGAGAGAGCTTTATAGGCTGCTAGGGTGCTGGCCAAGGCAACGGCGAGGTGGCGGCTCGGTCGGACGGCGGAGCAGCGTGGCATGCTCGGGGAAGGCTAGCAGGAATGGGCTAGGGCGGTGGGCAAGCTCGGGGGCGACGCGTGGAGGCTAGGAGAGGTGGGGGGCCTCGGGCAGCGTGGCATGGCGGCTAGCGGCAGCGCTGCTGCGCAGCAGAGGGGAAGCAGAGGAAGAAGAAGGCGGGGCGCTAGGGGCTGATGTGCACATTTCAGAAATTCCAGGGTCTCCGATGTAAAACAAGATTTTCTCACTGTTTTATATCCCAAATGGGAAAATCGTAAAAATAAGAATTGTAGAACCTTTCAAAACCTACAACCTTGATTTAGGGTTCAAATTCAAAAACTCAAAGGATAGTACTTTATTTTAAAACCTTGGACTTAATTCAAACTTTATAAAGTTTTTGTCCTTATTAGGGTAAATTTCATGTATTTTTGGACTTAATTGCAAGTTTTATGTAATGCAATGATGACTATTATTTTTACACTTTAACCCCTAGTAAAATTTAAAAGTTACCTTTGTAATTCAAATATTTTGCATCAAAGGACTCATATTTTTGAAAAATTACACATAAGTCCTTATTTCCACACATTCACTAAATTTCACTCAATTCAATACATACATTACATATTCTTTCCTAATGTGTTACAATTTTGACACCTAGGGTGTCACAACCTTCCCCCTAAAAGGAATCTCATCCCGAGATTACAAGAATGGTAGATTTGGAAAGTAGATACCTAACGAATCTTAAGAAAATCGGGGAAGTTTTTCCGAAGATACTCTTCAGTTTCCTAGGTGGCTTCTTCTACAGTATGGTGGTCCCACAAGATTTTGTACAGCTTGATGTTCTTCCTCCTAGTGATTCTCTCCTTGGCATCAAGAATTTGAATGGGTCGTTCGGCATAAGATAGATCAGGCTCGATTTCGATGGTTTGGGATTCAAGGACCTCAGTAGGCACTTTGATACACTTCTTGAGTTGTGATATATGGAAGACATCATGAATGGCGGCCAACTGAGAAGGAAGACAGATTCTGTAAGCCACTGGCCACAGGCTTCGATGATCTCAAAAGGTCCAATATATCGAGGTGCTAACTTTCCTTTTATGCCGAAACGTTGAACACCCTTAGTAGGAGATACTCGAAGATAGACATAATCTCCTACTTGGAATTGTAATGGTTTTCTCCTTTGGTCTGCATAATTTTTCTGTCTAGACTGTGCTGCCTTAAGGTTGGCTTGGATAAGCTTGACTTTATTTTCAGCTTCGGTAACTAAGTCTGGTCCGAAGATTTTGCGTTCGCCGGTCTCAAACCAACTCAAAGGAGTTTGACATCTTCGACCGTATAACGCCTCAAATGGAACCATTTGAAGACTGGACTGATAAATGTTGTTATAAGAAAACTCGGCCAAGGCCAGACATTTGTCCCAGTTTGTACCATAGTGAATGACACAAGCTCGGAGCATGTCTTCAAGAATCTGATTAACTCGCTCGGTTTGTCCATCAGTTTGTGGATGGTATGCAGAGCTTCAAATCAGCTTGGTTCCGAGAGATGCTTGCAACTGCTCCCAGAAGCGTGCAATGAATTGTGCTCCTCGATCAGAAATGGTTGTCTTAGGAACACCATGTAGACGAATAATTTGATCAAGATAGACTTCGGCATACTTCTTAGCAGTATAAGTTGTATGCACGGGAAGAAAGTGTGCTATTTTGGTGAGTCCATCAATGATTACCCAAATGGAGTCATGCTTCTGAGATGTGTTGGGAAGACCAACGATGAAATCTATACTGATGTCTACCCACTTCCAAGATGGAATAGGTAGTGGTTAGAGTGTACCTAATACTTTCAGATGACTGGCCTTGACTCTCTAGCAGGTATTACATTCAGATTACATACTTAGAAATTTCCCTCTTCATCCTGGTCCACCAAAGATTTCGCCTAAGGTCTTCATACATTTTAGTACTACCAGGATGAATGGAAAATTTGGATAGATGTGCTTCATCAAGGATTTGTTTATGAAGTTGACGGTTCTTAGGTACAACAATACGATTGTTGAACTGTAGAACTCTTTGATGATCAGTGTGGAAATATCTATATTTTGCATCTCCCTGAGATAGTTTCTGTTTGATAATTTTGATACCTTCATCATGCAATTGCAACATGATGATATTATCTTGAAGAGTAGATTCAATAGATATGAGATTCAGACTATCTTGAGGAATAATCTCTAGATTGAGTTTCCTTATCTGATAGCAGAGAGTTTCACTGAAAATTTCTATGGATAAGCAATGACAATGTGCCTTGCGCCTTAGTGCATCCGCAACTACATTAGCTTTGCCGGGATGGTAGTGTACCTCAAGATTGTAATCCTTGATCAATTCTAACCAACGCCTTTGCCTCATATTTAGGTCAGCTTGAGTAAAGATGTATTTGAGGCTCTTATGGTCAGTATAAATACTACACTTGGTGCCCATAAGATGATGTCTCCATGTCTTGAGAGCATGAATAACAGTTGCTAACTCAAGATCATGAGTTGGATAATTTTGTTCATGATTCCGGAGTGCTCTGGAAGCATAAGCAATGACCCGGTTGTTTTGCATAAGCACACAAGCAAGTCCGGTTCTGAAAGCATCGCAATAGACATCAAAAGGCTCGGTATTATCTGGCTGGGCCAATACTGGAGCAGTGGTTAGAAGTTTTCTCAGTGTATGAAATGCTTCTTCGCACTTATCATTCCAATGGAATTTAATCTCCTACTTGAGTAGCTCAGTTATAGGCTTGGCTATCTTGGAGAAGTCTGGAATGAATCGTTCGATAATATCTTGCCAATCCAAGAAAGCTACGGATTTGATGAACTGAAGTTGGAGACTTCCAATCCATAACTTCTTGAACTTTAGTTGGATCAACCGATATGCCTTTACTGTAGATGGTATGTCCTAGAAATTTCACAATATCAAGCCAGAACTTGCATTTAGAGAATTTAGCGTAAAGGCGGTGATCACGTAGTCGTTGAAGAATGACACGTAAATGATCAGCATGATCTTCTTCAGTCTTAGAGTATATCAGAATATCGTCGATGAAAACTACGACGAATTTATCAAGCTCCGGCATGAAGACTGAATTCATAAGATACATGAAGTATGCTGGTGCATTAGTGAGTTCAAAAGATATAACCAGATATTCATAAAGTCCATATCTGGTCGAGAAAGCCATTTTTGGAACATCATTAGGCTTGATTTTTATCTGATGATAACCAGAGTGTAGATCAATCTTAGAGAAGACCTTGGCTCCAGCTAGTTGATCAAACAAGATATCAATGCGGGGAAGAGGGTACTTATTTTTGATAGTGACCGCATTGAGTAGACGATAATCAACACATAGCCTTAAGCTATTGTCCTTTTTCTTTATAAATAGGGCGGGGCACCCCCAAGCTGAAGCACTTGGGCGTATGAAACCCTTATCAAGAAGATCTTGAAGCTGTATCTTTAGCTCAACCAGTTCATTAGGCAGCATGCGATACAGTCTCTTGGAAATAGGGGCTGTACCAGGTTGGAGCTCAATAACGAACTCGATGTCTCGATCTGGTGGCATTCCGGGCAGATCGTCCGGAAAGACCTCGGGATACTCACAGACTATAGGAATATCTTCTAATTTAATGTCTGTGGTTGCATAGACACAAGAGTAGAGATACTCTTGTTGGGGTAGATAGAGAGTAGTGGCTCCGCCATATGGTGAGTCAATCTCAATAACTCGGGAAGAGATATCTAACAACACCTTATATTTTGTCATCCAATCCATCCCAAGTATGATATCCATACCCTCTAAATGGAGTAAAACCAAATCAGTTTTTATTACCTTACTACCCAATTATATTAGCACACCTTTAATCAGTTGATTGGAACTAATCTTTCCCTCAGGGGTAGAAATCATATACAACCCCTTGGTTTGATAAGAATCAAGTCCCACTCGAGCACCACACTTGTCACTAATGAAGCTATGGGTTGCACCGAAATCAAATAGGATAATAAGGGGTTTATAGTTGATAGAAAATGTACCCGTCATTATAGGGGCTCCTTCAGGAAGTTCTGCAAGGGTAGTGAAGTTGACTCGCCCTTGCCGGACTTGCATTACTCGCTTCTTGCCCTTGCCCTGGTTGTTTTGATTAAAACTCTGCCCTTGAAAAGGCTTCCTGGATTAAAACTCAGGAAGTTCTGCAAGGGTGGTGAAGTTGACTCGCCCTTGCCGGACTTGCATTACTCGCTTCTTGCCCTTGCCCTGGTTGTTTTGATTAAAACTCTGCCCTTGAAAAGGCTTCCTGGGTTGAGGACAATCCTTGATAAAGTGATCTGCACTCCCACAATTGAAACAACGATTAGTGTTGCTTCCTTGCTGAAATTACTGAACATTTGGCCTGGGGCCCAACTGTTGTGGTGGTCGCGGGGGCACCGGAGGTCGATACCCTCCTTGCTGCTAAGGTGGGCGGAAAACCAATCTGCCAAGTGGGGCATTCCACTGCGGCGCTCTGAATTGCGCATTCGGAACAACTCGATACCTCGGTGGCTGAACACTCGAGGGTCCGGTAGGAGTCTTCCGTTTCTTCTCGGCACGATGTGCCGTGATACAGTCTTCCTGGGTCAAAGCCATATTCACAAGTTCACTGAAAGTATTAGCCTTAACCAGGTTCAGGTGTTCCTTGAGCTTTGTGTTGAGACCACGACGGAAACGCTCCTGCTTCTTGGCATCATTATCCGCGTGATACCCCACGTACTGGCACAAATGATTAAAAGTCTGTGCATATTGGAGTACAGTGCGGGTGCCTTGTGTGAGTGCTAGAAATTCATTCAGCTTCTGCTCCATCAGTCCTTCAGGGATATGGTGTGCCCTGAAGGCAGTCCGAAATTCCTCCCAGGAGATAACATGGCCAGCGGGTTGCATGGCACAATGGTTATCCCACCAAATGCGGGCAGTGCCATGAAGTTGTTGAGCAGCGAAGTGAGCTTTACTCGAGTTCGCATAAGGTATAGTAAGAAGGGCGAACTTCGATTCAATAGTACAGAGCCATGCATCAGCATCAAGAGGTTCTTCCACTTTACTGAACAATGGGGGCTAGGTACTGAAGAAATCTTGATAGCTTGCCACTTGAGGGTTGAGGTCATCACGACCTCCTCGTGGTTGTTGGCGATGCTGGTTCTGTTGTGCCTGCACTAGCAGATTGAGAAGCTCAGTCTGTCGTGCCATAACCTCTGCTAGATTTGATGGTGGTGGTGGCGGTTGTTGAGAACTGCTAGCCTGATCTGGCCTTAAACCTTCTAGGGTTCCACGCGTAGCGCCAACCATCTGAAAAACATGGAAGATGTCCATTACAACAAGTTATGCTTGTTTCCATTATCCGAGGTATGATGTATGGTACAACACATCAAAACAGCACAAGAACGATGATGAGCATACACAATGAGGTTGAGAAATGTATACAATTTGCGTCTATCTCAGCAAATCAACTCAACAGTCATAGATGATAAGGAGAAATTGGATAAGGATGATGATTGTAAAACCCAACCGGTGGTCACCATATAGTACATAATTCTGGTAGTCTCTAAAATACATAAACAACTAGAGTTCGACTTCTATAGGCCACGATGTTACAACAAGTGGTTTTATCCTAGTGGTCATATTACATCCCTCCTATTTACACATGCTACACCTTAGGAACCTAACAACAGCTACACCATCTTGCCTAAAAGTCATCTAAATTGCCCACAGACGACGCACTCCCAAAGGAAGAGTCATAATTCTGAGGGTTGGGCTCTAGATCTCCATGTTCTGAATCTATCTCAGACACGCCTTCAATTTCCTCGAGGTCTTCTTGTGAATCTTCCTCTTCTTCTTCTAGTTCATTCAGCACAAAAGGAGGCATTTTCTGTTCTTGGAGCATCTCAATATGTCCAAGGGCGTCACCTAATTCTTGATTCAAGTCATGGACTTGTTCCTGCAAAAAGTCGATTACGGTGTTGCGCTGGAGAATTTGAGCATCACTCTCCAAGATCTGCACTTCCAAATGCCCAATAGTAGTATCTCTCCCAACAATTCCTTGACCAAGCGAATGGATCTGGTCGTCTTTCGGGGTAAGGTCCCTATGAAAATCCTGGGCCAGATTCACCATATCGTCCATACACCTTTGCTTAAGTGACTGGAGGCGGTACTGAGCGTTCATATACCTAATCACTGCCCTGAGGGTCTCTTCGGCGAGATCTCCAACTAAATGTCCTAGATAATTTGTTCTGAAGATCCACTCAGCATCATATGCAAAAACTACCGGAAACAGTCCAATGGTGTAAGCTGCTACCTCATTCGGATGTTGTTCACAAAAGGTGGTGATAGCCTTGAGGGCTGCTACTTCAAAAGCATCCACGAGATGATATCCGACAACCTCTATCTCAATAGATTGCCACTCAAGGGTAGGATGTTGGGAAACAGTGACAGTGGCACAGCATCGAGGGACTCCGACCTCAGTAAACTCACGACCCTTATAGTGGGGTGGATCCGGGTAGTGATAAATACAAAGTGTATCCCACAGAATTCTCGGAAACCCTTCCCGGTACAGGCAGTCAGTGTGAGCATATCCCTCAGCATCCCAATAGATCCTCTAAACATCTGCCATCTGAATCAAAAGGATTCAAATGTTAGATAGGATATAAATTTCCTAAAGTTTGAAGAAGGCTGTGGAAAAATGTGAGTCAAGCTCATGAAATTGCTGGATTGCATCATAGTGTCTATCCGGCGGAGAACTCACAAGATAAAGGGAACAAGACATCTGATTCTGGTAACAGCAAAGATTGGACATTAGATGGATATTATAGATCTTGAGTATGAAACAAAAGATGCCCAGATACTAACCCTATAACTGTCCACACGACCATTTCAAGATTGTACAAGATTGCACTTGTGAATAACCATACTCTAGATATCCTTATGACAACATAAGCACAAATTCTAATTTACGAACAATAGTTCAAAGATGCATGAACGTACTACATCCTCACAAATCAAAAATAACTGCCCAGTAATCTGGGTCTTACGTGGTTAATTACGGTGGCATAATATAGATACGTCTCTCCCTATAATATCTAGTCGACAAATCCTAACCGTTCAGAACCTATCGATTCGTGGTTAGCGTACCTGCAGAAAACCACAATATATATATCCAATGAACCTTTCATGCCAGCATGTCTTGAAAGCGTTCCTAATCATTACTGTTCACTATAGAAACAGCATCTGTACCATTACCGCCGTACAGACAACGTTAACATACATTATCGAAACAACGTATTCACGGGGGTACCGCAAAATGCGGGGGTATGAACAGCGATCACCATACCCTGTGCCTAACCATATACTCCCAATATAACCAACCGAAGTTGATATATTGGCAGCATCTCTAGTAGGCCACTGCTTGAGAAAAAGCGTTCGGTTCACATCACCGACGGGAAGGCTAACTCCCCAGTTAGCTGAGAATCCTTACCTTCTTACCTCATCGTCAAAGGTGTCATTACAAAATGTAAAGTTGATTGTGCATAAATTTAAATTTTAATGAAAAGATAATGCTGGAAGTTAGAGTTATATATATATATACTACAGCCACCTCTAACTCCCTTATTAAACATCACCCTAGAGCTTTACGTACTAAGCACAATCCTTAACAAAACCAATGTAGTTTTGTAAAATACTTTGTCGGTCAAATTTTATACTTAAAAGCATTTTTAAGGTTACCCATATCCCCGGTACACTTGTTAGCTCTAATACCAGTTGTGGCAGAACCAACCTGAATTACACCAGCTCAAGTGCGCTGATCCTTTCTCGGAAGGCAGTAAGGACTCAATCGCACTTCAAACGGTGTAACCTCGTGGTCTGTCGGATAAAGTCCCGATAAAACCACCTAACTCAGGATCAAAACAAGGTACCTCGCACGAAGGCGAGTCCAGAGATACAATCACCGATAATTTTACATCACAGGCATAATATTACATTAGTATTCAAACATATATAGTAGCAAGACCTAACTAGTACGAATTTATACAAAACTATTCGAAGTTAGAGCATCTGTAGTGAAAAATAAAACATGACACTACCAGGCATCATGGAACGGATATTGAGCTAAGCCCAAGCTCAACATCACTCGGAGGGACCTATGTTGGCCGGGGACGGATCCCACTCCACGGACCAACCATCAGAAAGAGCATAGGGCCAGGGTACAGGCAGAGCAGAGTCCTCAGGGGGATTACCTGAAACATAGTTAAATTTGCAAGTGTGAGCATTCTAATACTCACCAAGACTTACCCATTTTATGGTATTCTTAGCCATGTAGCTAGACTATGCAGACTTTGTGAAACGTTCTGGGTTTATCTTTTGCTGAAAAGCACAAAAAGGTAGATCCTTAATTTCAAATTTTAGCTTTCAGATTCTAGTTGATTATTCATTCTAGGTAAGCAACTATAACTACTCAAGCATGGTAGAACTTTTTAAACAAACATCATCTTTGATCATCATACGGTTGCTCTTATTACTCTATGTGGCAAAGGGATTAAGCAGTCTCAATCTCCGCAAGAAACGGACGATTCCTGAATCCAATTTCAGCCTTGCATGGGTAAACCTAACTCACACGCTTGGAACATCCAACGATTGTTCCGAAGCAACCGTTTGCCTCTCATTCTAACTCGTGGATCAGTGCCACCACAAGCGACTGTAGGACCATACGCACATTCAATATGCAGGACGTACGCCTGTAGCGCGACTACATGACCGTACTCCTGTCCGCTGTGCGAAACGTACTCCTACAGTGTGTGTGACTGTAGGACATACTCTCATCCGCTGTGGAACGTACTCCCGCACGTTGGTGCGTGTGCGAAAAACCAAATTACGAGTGGTGGGGGTATGTCCACTCCTTGGGCCGGTCGGTTACTAGGCTTACCGCTTACCATATTTCGTGGCATGTGGCTAGTACTTTAAAACGCTTAACCACCGCTACCACACACTGCGACCTTATCAAATTTTCATCAACATAGACGGGGTTTTTGCCAAGGTCAAGAATCATAATCACAACCCCGTCCGTCATCCTTATAGTGGTTGCAGGAATGTAAACATTGCAACTCCTATAAAGCTCACGAGTGACAGAGAATCACTCGACTTCTACCGGTCCTATTAGCTTAACAGCTAGTCAGACTCACGTTCTAGTATTCAATACATAGGTTCCTAGGAATATGCAACTAAGGTTTCAATACAATTTCCTGGAAACTTAAATGCACAAGTAGAAATACATGAATATATAAATTGTAGCGGTTTATGCCCGGGGCTTGCCTTCGCTAGTGGGGCTGGGGTCAGAGATGTCAACACTAAAAGTTTCCAAACCGGGGTTCTGGGCTTCTGTTAGATCTCTGGTGACGTTCCCGGGGTCTTCAGAAATTTCTTCTTCTGGTTCCGGGATCAGCTGGTAATCTCCGTCAGTGAGAGTTGTCGAGTCTATATGATATGCAAACATCACAGTTGAGGAAATGCATACACTTCCATTTCATTTTACGATAAAGTTGCAATCTAATAACCAAACATTCTATTTAGCGAACAGATCATCTATTCTCATATTGGGCAATCATTTATCAAGTATAAACATAATTACCTAATTGCATTAAATGACATGTTGAGTTACTCTAAACAACTAAGCTAATTACATTAAGTAGCATTGAAAAAGATCCTAATTTATCTAACCAATTCTCTTAAACATTATTAGTTTACTTTATCAATTAGATTAATGGTCTTTTTAGGAAAAAGGGTTATTATTATTAAAAACCTCTATTTTTGATCCAATATTCAAACCCTGAGTCAGGAGTGATTATTAATATTACAAAAGTTAGTATCAATAGGTCTAATTGAAATAAGCTTATCATAAATTTTTTTAGAATATTTCATGCAGGATAGCAATAAGAATAATTAATTCAATCAAACAACATTTAGATTATGAACTATTTTTCTAGTTTGATCTACTGCAAACCTAAGGATAGAAATTTTACTGGAAAAAGGTTGATCTGAATCTATTCTACTGTGATTTTACCAAGATTTTTATCCTTATAGCAATTCTGCTATAAAATAAACAAAAACAGCATTGTGATATTAAGATCTATTTATATCAGAAGTTCTACACAAGACCAGAACTATTATTTAAGTAACATTCTAATTTAAGTTCATAAATTTTCATAGACCAGAACTATTATTCATGAATTATCTTTGAATCTAAGCTTAAATTTATATCTTAGTCTAACCTATGCTACTGGTTCTCAAACTTTTACCATGGGTTACACATGCTGAAACGAAGCTAAGGTAAAATGTTCAGCTACAAAAACTAAAAGATTCATCCTTGAAGAAATCTTAAAGCTTTCATCAACATAAAGCAAGAACATTTAAACATCCTAGTTAGACAACAGTTCTGGGTCTACAAATTTTACACAAAGCTATTTATGTGACATACATTTTATGTTTCAAATTTAAACTATAGAACATCTATGAATCAAAAGATCTAATTAAAGCACTCACTTTCTACTATTTAAACTACAGCATAAAATAAATAGATTCAGCTTATGATCATAACACAAAAGTTGCAGGGTTTAGTACAAGGATTCAAACAAAACTAGGGATTTAAAAATTAGGGATTTGAATTGAAGGGAAGGACTGGAATCTTGCAGCTAGGCCCTCAGAAAGATTTAGATTATTGCAATCGAGTCCTTGGCTCGCCGGGGAAGAAGAGCCGAGACTCGCCGGCCGAATTCCGGCGACTGTGGTCGCCAGCGGCAAGGGGGAACCGGCCAAGAAGGATCAGGGGGCTAGAGCGGACCTTGCTGGAGGTGATGTGAAGGTCGGGGTCGACCGGAGGGGGTGGAACGACGATGACACGAGGTGGCGGCGATGGAGCTCGACTACGGCGGTGGTGTTCCAGCGTGCTGGAGATCGGAGAGGGGTGGGGGTGTGGTCTATGAGCTGTTCCGGGGTGATATGGTTTGGGTGGTATACTTGTCGAGGGCGGGGAACGACGGGAGCGGCGGATGGGCGGTGAGCCGAATGGTGGCGGAGAAGAACCTCGACGGCGAGCGTCGGTAGGGTGATCTAGTGGGGGATTGGCGTCGGAGTAGGTTCGGGGAGTACCAGTAGGCGATGAGGAAGCTTGCTCGGGGATCAATTTCAACAGGGGCGGGCACACGGCGGCTGCCCACGGTGAGTAGAGCTCGCTGGAGACGAAAAACGGACGGCGATGGTGGATCCGAGGTTGTGATCTTGCTCTGCGCTTATGAAGTGGTGAAATAGCACAAGAGTGAGCTCATGAAGCTCCTGGGCAAGAAAAGAGAGAGCTTTATAGGCTGCTAGGGTGCTGGCCACGGCAATGGCGACGTGGCGGCTCGGTCGGACGGCGGAGCGGCGTGGCACGCTCGGGGAAGGCCAGCAGGAAGGGGCTAGGGCGGTGGGCAAGCTCGGGGGCGACGCGTGGAGGCTAGGAGAGGTAGGGGGCCCTCGGGCGGTGCGGCACGGTGGCCAGTGGCAGCGCTGCTGCGCGGCAGAGGGGGAAGCAGAGGAAGAAGAGGGGGGGCACCAGGGGCTCATGTGCACATTTCAAAAATTCCACGATCTCCGATGTAAAACAAGATTTTCTCACTGTTTTATATCCCAAATGAGAAATTGGTCAAAATAAGAATTGTAGAACCTTTCAAAATCTACAACCTTGATTTAGGGTTCAAATTCAAAAACTCAAAGGATAGAACTTTATTTTAAAACCTTGGACTTAATTCAAACTTTATAAAGTTTTTCTCCTTATTAGGGTAAATTTCATGTATTTTTGGACTTAATTGCAAGTTTTATGTAATGCAATGATGACTATTATTTTTACACTTTAACCCCTAGTAAAATTTAAAAGTTACCTTTGTAATTCAAATATTTTGCATAAAAGGACTCATATTTTTGAAAAATTACACATAAATCCTTATGTCCACACATTCACTCAATTTCACTCAATTGAACACATACATTACACATTCTTTCCTAATGTGTTACAATTTTGACACCTAGGGTGTCACAATTCGTGTAGTACAAGTTGTCTGAGGATAGCGAGGAGCGAACAATACGGAACAAAGAGAATGTGAGCAAGAAGAAGCACTTCCTTCATCTTGGGCAGGGAGGTTCTTCATCTGTGATTCCAAAATGGCAGAAGATGGAAGAAGACCTGATTGCAGGAGGAATCATACCGGCGACTTTCAACTGGCCATTGCGGGCAAAGTATTTCTTCTATGCTCATGGAGGCACACGAAACATGGAAGATGGATCGTTCATGACTAGTGATCAAATAAGAGAAGCGGCCGATAGGCTCGAAACGGCACTAAAGGCCGTTGACGAAGGCACTTTGAAGCCTGACAGAGAGAAAGATGAGCTGACATACGCTCTTGGAACACCAGAACACACAGGACTTGTCCGAGGCATGCGTGTAATTCCATGGAAGCATGGCTTCACTGGAGATATCGACATTTATTGAAGCCGAAGCTGATGGAAGGCTGAACAGGAAGAGAAGATGCGTGGCCTTGAAGAACGAGTAGCTTCGATTGAAGGTGCAATGGCAGCTAGCCAATGACTACAAGAAGCTCTATTAGCTCCTAATATGGAGAGCAGCCCCGGCTCTCAACGCTGTAGCACCAGCGCTTCCACAGAGCACCCAGCTGCAGACAAAACTGAAATGGTTGTGGACAACCAACAACATTACCCCGTGGACGACATCACCGTGAGGACCCCCTACGAGCTTCTTTATTAGCAAAGGAAAAAGATCAAAGTAGTGGCTCACGGTATTGCTGAAGTACCTGTCCAAGGTGGGACAATTCATGGCGCGCTAATTCCTTAAGGGTATGCTAGAGTCATGGTTGACTGAGTCGAGAAAGGATGTGAAGACCTCGACCTCGAGATCCTTGGAGGCGATGGAGAAGAGAAACTACAACATGCCCTCCACACTTGGATCTGTTGGAACAAGCGCTACATAAGATTTCCGCAAAGAACCACAGATTCCGTAGCATCACCTCAGAACCCAAGGCCAAGATCGCCAACGTCACCAAATAACATGGGTCCGCTGTCACCACCCGCACAGAGGGGCCCCAGCATGCATCTGCCACCATCATCTCCACAAAGGGATCCTAGGATGGATCCGCCATCACGAGCCGCTCAAAGGGACCCCAGCATGAGTCCGCAACCTCCTAAGGTGAAGAAGAACGCAAAGGCTTGGGTCCCTCCACCGCCACCTCCTAAGGTGAAGAAGAACCCAACTAAGAAGAAAGAGAAGCCTCAACCTTTGAAGTTAGCATACAAATGACTAACGAGGAATTGAATGCGCACGTGAGAAAGGCGGTTATCAATCACTTCATCGAGGAAGCCTGAGCTGAAGCAACTAGTGGATCCAAACGGGCAGAAGTTTTTCGTAAAGATGTGCCAACCAAGCGAGAAAGAAACACTATCAGACTAAGAACGCTCAATCACAAAATCTTATCAGAACAAGAGTAATCGTTGGTACAACCAAATCCCCCAGCTCGGAGAACAACCCAAACAATCAATACCTCCACCAAAAGCGCTTTCAAAAGAGGATGAAGCTACAGCCGAGTTTGTGGTGGAAACGAATCTCATAAAAGCTCAACCCCGAGGGGAGGTTCCAATCCCGAATCACCTAGGGGAAGGAAGAAAACCATTTGTATTGGGTGAACCTCTTATGTGGCCAGAGTTGGTGGAGATGCTACCAACAAGAATGTGTGAGTTGCATAAATGGTACTTGAAGGCCTCTACAGATGGAGACGTAATGTTCGCAGCTCAGGTTAAACATAACGATTTATATCGGGGGCTCGCTGATGTAAAATCAAGTTTGTGAGTCTTTGGTTTCTATACCATCTAGACGCCCTAGACAAGTCCCTTATCAGTGCATTTATTATGTAAGAGTTTCCTCTCATTTCTATATTCTAGCTCTACTACTTCTATGCTTTCTCATCCCCTCTTTTGTTTTGTATCACGTATAGGATCAAGGTGCAAGAATACCGAAGAAGAGGGTACTATAACATCGGCTTCATGAACCCGGATATTATAAACAAGAATAGTGTACTCAAATGGCCAAATCGAACCGAGAACAATATATTCATGGCCTTGGATGGGCAGAATACTTGTACATTCATATCATTATGTTGCCGTACAACTTCAAGTAAGCCCTTCAACTCTTTGTTCCATGCCTTCAATTTAATAATAAGTATATCCAATATTTTATATGTATATCTGTATCAACAGCTTTCACTAGATCTTGTTCACTATCGAGATTGATTGATCCCGAGTTGTGGTGTTCGACCCTAAGAAAAAACAGATAGAAGAATATCAAAACCTCATAGACATCCTCCAAAAAGCATGGGCTCGCTTCCTCAAAAAGTACATAGGAGTCAGAGAGAACCCGGGTGCACTTTATACCAAAACGGACTTTCCGGTATGAATACAATTCGCACATCTAGTTCCATTTCTTTAATCACCATTAATATTTCATAACCCATATATGTATATATATATATATAATGTTTGAGACAGGCGGAAGGAAATAACTTATGCGGGTATTACATATGTGAGTTCATCCACACATTTTGCGGTCCAAAGAAAATGATACAAAAAGAATTCGATGTACGTGAAGAATTAAGAACAATTTCTTTCATTTAATTTCGTACATGTATTGATTAAAAAAATGATTTTGCATTTGACAGATCTAAAGATGACCTCATCGAACTGGAAAGAATCAGGGCAATTCAAGATGCACCATGTCGATTCCTGCTCGATAAGGTCATAAATCCCAAGGGAGAATTTTATACAAATCATAGGAAGCGTGGGTCAACTTGATGCAAACAGGGCCGACGACAATGATGAAGACCATTAATGTTTGAAGTACTTGTAATGGACAACTTATGTGGCTATTTCACTACAAGAAATCCTTTAATCTGTGATGGACCAAATTCGTCATGGATTAGCAAAAAAACGTCACAAAACCCTGATTGTGATGTTTTTTGCTTTTGTCATGTATTGAGCGTCATGGATTGCATCTGTGACGTTTTGCATGTAACTGTCACTAATTACATTAATCTATGATGTTTCTTAAACGACACAAATTGCCTTGAGCCCACCCCAACCCAGCCCAGGCCCAAACTTTATGACAAAAAAAAACGTCACGAATTAGTGCCACGTAGGATTATATTGGGCTTGGCCCAATAACTCAAAGGTTTTTCAGCCCATTTTCTTAATTTTTGACCAGGCCCATTAGTGCCATTTTATATTACTTTCAATCCAATTCAAAATCTGGTTCAATTTGGCCCAATTTAGTTCATCCCACCAAAAAATTCATCAAATTCAATTCAGCCTATTTTCAAAATTATTAATTCAGCTCAAATCATACCACATTCATACATCAAACCTTATAAACATGGAAAAACAACAATGCTCATATATCAAATATAGCAATATAGATTCCATCCATCACATACGACATCCAAGTTAGGCATACGACATCAACAAATGTCTAGCATATGCATCTTGCATTAGCAAGCATGAAAGAGCAAAAGTATTATAACTACTTCATCTATTAACAAAATGCATGCAGCTGTTGCAGCAACAAAACAAATGTCTAAGTCCCACCATTCGCTCAAGTTGACTTGATCTGACTTAGCACGAGCTGGAGCTTTGCTTCCATCTCAGCTTGTTTCTTCTTCATTTCATCTTGCTCTCTAATTCTTCCCTGTTCTGTTTCTTTCACTTGCTTTGATAGCAAATCCAATTGTTCACGTTGGGCATCAACAACAGCTCGAAGGTCACCATTTGCCCTTTTCTCCGCTTCAAGTTGCGCTTCGATGCTTCTTATGCTAGGCCTAGAGCATGCATTATGAATCCCAATATTCTTTAGAAATGAACTCTTCTTTGTTTTCTCAGCAAGCACATCAGCAACAACCTTAGTAGGAGACAAAGATTGTTCACCTTCTCTTGATGCAGACAATCTAGTTTCCATTTCAGACTGAAAATGCAAGTAGCAAACATGATCATTGATCTTGAGAGAGCATTATAAGAATTTAAAGCAGCAGTTTTGAATGATACTTAACTATGGCTAATTGTACATCAAGTGTGAACCCTTTCTTTTTCTTGCTATAGTGACACTCCTTGAACAACTCCAATGCATCAGGTTCATGATCAATATATTTGTCTCCCTAGAAAAGAATGCAGTAATAACATATTCAGCAGGTTTCTCTTCAAAAAATAACACTTTCAGCAAGTTGACATGATAGTAGCAAAAAGGAATTACAGGTTGACATATGGCTTTCGGGCAGGACTAAGCATGAACTTGACATATGAAAGCATTTAAATTTACAACACATGGTAGTTTAGACATTAACATAACAACTCAGCTCATTTCAGCCCAAACACAAACTATTAGAAATATTTTTTAACCTCGTCTGCAGCTACCTCATAAAATATCACAAAGCACTGCAAAGTGCATAATTTTTGTTCCACAGTCATGCTGAAATATAGAACAGAAAAAATATAAATACATATGTAACTTACCAAATTTTCTACATGAACTAGGTAACTACGAGAACCAGTTGTGTGGTGGTGCTTCACATTAGATCGGTTGTTTCTGCTCTTTTGACATGTCTCCTACATAAAAAATCAGAATACATGTAAGTCATGTGTCAATTCAATACATATGAGGTAGGATTTAGGTTTTTAGAAAGGAATGTACCATCTTTTTTGGTCTCTTCCAAGATTCTACAAGATCATTCCATTGTTCATCAGTCATTGATTTGATAGGAGAAGATTTGCTCACCAAATGCAATGGAAAAGGATCAAAATATTGCTTTTTAAGCCTGTGATGTTGTTGACGGATTGCATTCTTCATCATGCCAAAACAGGCTTTTTGAACAGATGCATCATTGGTATTGATATAAAACTTTGCCTATTAAAAAAAGAATAATGTGTGAAAAAATCAACAATTTATAGCCACTCAATGAGATAGGAAGACCTAGATAATGCACTTTACGTGTTCCTCTAAATTGTTGTAAAAGAGCAGAATTCTTCTTATAATCCTTCCAATGCTTTAACACCGGCATATGGTTCCTGACTGCAATATTGCATTCGGTTGCAAACTTAGCAGCTGCAAAAGGTGCCACGGGCCTTATCCCCCCTTCAGGAATAACAATTTGTAGCTTCCCATGCATAGCTCGACTCATCTTCTCAAGACCATGTCTCATATTCACTCCTCTCTCCCTTCGATCATTTTCAACAAGTTGTACATCTACATAGAGATAGAATTAGTAAGATGAATTGAGCATGGATCAAGCATGAGATGCAAAGTTCAATTGCGAAGAAAAAAACACATGATATGGTAGATAGATTGATATACTATTACCTTCATTAGTTATCTCATTCTGGACACCAAGATTAGTAGTAGCCTCACCTCCAATAGTCATGTTATCCTCAATCTGGACATATCCATTATCTAAAAAATGGTAGCCAATAAGAACAATCATCATTCACTTCACTAAGCGCTAAACAGAATGATAGCCAAAAATTATTACCTTCGTTACCCATCTAGTTGTGCCCATCAGAGGGAGCAATGGCATGAAGTTCATTGGTCATGTGGTTGTTATCATCAAAAAGGGCAGGTACATTAGCTGTAAAAATGGCAGCATGTAAAAATGCAGTCATCATGCAATCAATGCTAATATAATAAGAGTAAGAAACATGACAGTTAAACTAGCCTTCAGCTATATAGCATGTGTGTGGCCATCAAAGTTGCCAACTTCTTCAACTTGGCTGCCATGTGATAGAGATGAAGATGGCACAAAGATTTCATTTGGTGCCAAACTTGCATCACGATAGGAAGTTGTTTTCTTTGACCTTGTACTTCTAGTAGTTTGTGGCTCTGCAAAAACTCTTTTTGAATGAGTCTTGATTGCTTCGGGACGCATAGCAGCAGTTTTATTGTTACAACCCTTCAAACCATTCCAAAAATGAAAGCATAAATCAATCAATAAATTGGACAAGTAGATTTAGCAAGCAAACAGCATGTTAATTTGTAATAAGACAGGAGGAATTAGCACCTCAGGAGTGTCATCGTCAAGCAGATCCTCCTCATCAGTGTCATTATTTGTCGGATCATACTCATCCTTGGAGTTTTCTCTATTTCTGCAATTTAGCTTATTCTTCTTGTGAGCAATAGAATTTGCATTTGAAAGCACATCGACTAGATCATGAATTCCAAATTCTTTTAGCCTTGCTTTGTTCCTCATACATTGTTGGAGGCGCTCCACTTCATATGGATGCAATGGTTGTTCTGATGAGAGAAAAAATGAGCAACAGATTACTATTGATAACACTGCTTGCCTCATTACATGATTTTGAAATTTATAACAGCACATGCAAAATATTCACATAAACAGGAAATATATTCAGAAGAGAGATGAGTAGAGGACGGCACCTGCTGCTACTGGTCGATGTTTTTGTGGTTTCTTGGCTGGAAACTTTGCACGACCAGGAGCCATCTTGCCCAATGCTGGATGGAAAATATAAAGTAATGTTAAATGCAAACAAAAAAATATAGAAAGCTACTTTAAGAAAAAAGCTTGTAGTAAATAGCAAAGCTGAACACAAATAGTACTTGTTTATTTTACTGCATGTTCATAGCAAAGTCGACAAGCAGGAGGAAAACACAAATAAGCATAGCATCAGATAGCCAATCACATGCAGTACCTAGAAAAGCCTATTGGAACTTAAGTACAAGGTGCTGCTTACATCATACAATTTTGACAGAAAAAAGCATAGTCAAGATTAGTTTTAGAATAAAATGAAGGGGGCACACAGCAGAAAAGAACATCACAAGCATAGTCACACCAATCGTAGAAGGGGGAGGGGCACAGCTCCCACCTGCAGCACCCCTACAGATCAGCCAATCGTAGAAGGTGGAGGGGCGCAGCGCCTTGCCCTCACCAATCGTAGCAGGACTCAAACGACAGGAGGAGGCAAACAGCAGGATTCAACCAATTGTAGCAGGGGGAGGGCGCAGCTCCTTACCCTCACAAATCATAGCAGGGGGAGGGGCGCGGCTTCTCCCAGCCCTCTCTAATCGACGGCAGCATGAGGAGGTGAGCAACAGAGGTGAGCAGCCTATGAGGGGCGCGCCTCCCAACCCTCTCCAATCGACAGCAGCACCACGAGGCGAGCTGCAGAGGTAAACCGGCCTTAGGAGGAGGATCGAGGAGACGAGCTGCAGCTGGATGGATGGATTTGGGACGAGGAGGCGAGCTGCAGCTGCAGAGTCATGTGTGGTGGCGGCTGGATGGATTTGGGACCGAAACAAGCTAGGGTTGGGACTGGTAAATAAATATATAAGCACCTGAATTCTGAGGCGGGATAAGATTTGGGCTAGGCGGGAGGTGAATTTTGACGAGGCGGGATGAGATTTGGGGCCACGCGGGAGGCGGGACCGTAGGCAGTGACATTTTGGGAAGGTGGGAAAAATGAATGTTGTTTGACGCGTGGGCTCTCAATTTGTTTTAACAACGTACATATAAACTTTTGATTTAAAGAAGAGGCAACATATACTTCAAAATAATTGCATCCTTTTTGGTTAAGTCACCAACTACCAATATGGATGAGCATTATCACAATCATTATGTTTTATAAGAAACATATATGATTAAATTGTCTCATGTCCACCTTGATTAGTTATTGTGGTAGCAATCGAGGTGTTATGCCCTCCACTAACTATACCATGGTAGGAACAATTTAACGGTCACATTCTTCATTGATAACAAGAGTAAGACAATTTGAACTAACAAAAAAGTGGATATAACATGAATTGATACATGCATGATGAATTTCACTTTAAATTGACACACAACTTAATTAAGAGTAAAGGGAATTTGAATTCACACATACGTGAACTAAAGGTATAGTCGATTTGAACCCACACATACTTGAATTAAGGGTAAAACCAATTTAAGTTCACACACATACTTGAATTAAGAGTAAGCTAATTTGAATGCACACATACTTCAATGAAGAGTAAGTCAATTTGAATTCATTCGTACTTGAATTAATAGTAAGTCAATTTGTTTCATCAAAAAGGGGTAAGCTAATTTGAACCATATTAGTTTCCATAAATAGATTGACTTAGTATGTTGAAAGACTACCAATTTGAAATCACATATCCTTGGAGTAAGAGTGTGCCAATTTGAATTCACACATACTTGAATTAAGAGTTGTTCGATTTGAATTCACCATAATTGAAATAAAGGGTAAGTCAATTTGAATTCACACATACTTGAATTAAGAGTAAGGCAATTTGTTTCATAAAAAAATCAATGGATTTGGCAAAATTTATACTCTATAAAATAATTTCTTCAGTTTGGACTCTATAAAGTTTTGGCAGCATATCCCTTTAAATGTTTAAAATTTTATAATTTGGCAGCATGTTGCTTTAAAATTTTCAAATTTTACAAAATTTGGCAGCATGTTCCCTCAAATATTTTAAATTTTACACAGTTTGCATCATATCCATATGACAATAATATTGTGCAGCACAAACTCAATTCCATAATAATAATATTGTGCAGCACAAACTCAATTCCATGAAAATACAACATTAGAAGATACAACTTGCCGCTCTAGTGCTCCTCCATATTTCTACCAGGTGCTCTACCCTTGCAAGCTTCTATATTCTAAATTGGAAATGGCTATTCGTCATCACTGTCAACCTCATTTGTGACACCTTCTTCAGCATCACTGCAGTACTCAACAATCGTGACATCTTCTTCTTCACTATCACTCTCATGCACTTCTTGATATGTTCCTTTTAGCAATTTTTCCATTTCAGCAGCTTAAATAGTAAGACCTTGTTCATCATCTCTACTTAAAGGCTTCTCATATACAATGTCAGAAACCCTTTGCCGGATACCATTCTCTTCACAACACTCATCTTCTTGATGTGCAGGAGTATTATGTTGTGTAGCTTCATTTTCACTCACATTATAAAGATGCCTATGCTCAAACGTCTGAACAACATGCCAACTTTTACCCAATTTTGTGTCTGCCAAATAGAAGACCTTCCTTGCTTGAGTGGCCAGAATATAGGGATCATTTTTGTACCATAGACTTCCAAAATTAATGCTTTTAAAAAAGCCATCATCTTTAAGTTTAGTCCTCTTCCTGTCCAATTTAAACCAGTCACATTTAAATAAAACAACAAATCTATCATCAAAATTATAATTTAACTGAATGATCTCTCTTAAGGTTCCAAAAAAATCAATTTCCTGACCTTTATGTGTACCTGGTGTCATTACTCCACTATTTTGTGTCTTTCAATGTTTGTCACGATCAATAGTGTTAAACCGCACTCCATTCACTATGCATGAGGAGTATTTTCTAACTCTGAAATCAGGACCACAAGCCAAGGAAAATAGATCATCATCAACCTCTTCTTGATTTATATTCCGCAACCTCAGGATCTGCCACATGCAACACAGACATATCAGATTCTATAGCTCAAAAATAGCATAAAAAGATTTGAATTACTACTAACATGGTTCCTGAACCAAGTCTGGAATCCCTGCTGCAAAGTTCTTTCAATGTTAGGCAGCCCTTCCCTCTCTAATTCATCTCTGAATATTCTGCAATTTAGAAACAATGATAGCATACCTCATATATATTTGTCGAAGGTAGCTTGTAAAACTATGAATACAATAAAGAATATACCATACCATACCATTTGATCACATACCTCACATATTTGTCAACCTGACTACAATTGTTCAGAACATACCATACCATTTGATCAATGGCACTATCATCATACACTAGTTCACAAGCAGAGGTGAAATTAACTCCATGTCCAAAAACATCAACATTGTAGGCTTCCTCATTAGAGAACCCTTTATTTCTTGATTCCCGATTAAATCTTGTTTCTACATCGTCCATGTATTTAGAACAAAATGTCAAGCACTCATCTGCAATATAAGCCTCAGCAATTGAGCCTTCTGGTCGTGCCCTATTCCTCACATAGGGCTTCAAAGTATACAACCGCCTTTCAATTAGGTACATCCAACCATATTGCACAGGACCTCGCAGCAATGCCTCATCAGGTAGATGTACAGCTAGGTGTACCATCACATCAAAGAAAGCCGGGGGAAATATTTTCTCAAGTTTTACCAAAAATATTGGGATTTCTTTCTTCATTTCAGCCAACACATCCTTGTTAAGAATTCTGCTGCACAAGTCCCTAAAAATTTGCCCAACTCAGCTAGAGCCTCATAAATATCCCTGTCCAAAAATCCTCTCATGGCAGCTGGTAATATTCTTTGTAGAAGAATATGACAATCATGTGTTTTGAGCCCTTGTAACCTGGTTCCCTCAGCATTTACACATCTTGATATGTTGGAGGCAAATCCATCTGGAAACTTCACCTCTCGTAAAAAATCATAAAATGTCTTCTTTTGTTCTGTGGACAAGGTGTATCTTGCATGAGTCATCTCATATGAATCTCCATGCTCTCTAAATTGTAGCTCCTTTCGAATACCCAAATCTTTCAGATCAAGCCTAGCTTTAACTGTGTCCTTTGTCTTCCCAGGTATATTGAGAATTGTCCCAATCAAGTTCTTGCATATATTTTTCTCAATATGCATGACATCAAGATTATGTCTCAGTTTCAAATTATTCCAATATGGTAACTTCCATAAACTAACCATCCGACTCCAAACTACCACCTCATCCTTGTCCATATCAGAATGCTTTCTTTTCCTATTTCCTTGTTGCTTCCCAGGCCTAACATGTTTAACTCTCTCTAGTTCAGCCATCAACTCTTCTATAGAGAATTTACTTGGTGGATCATTGCTTTCATGAAGACCAACATATTCATTATTTCTATGCAAGCGATGTCCCATTGGAAGGAAATGAAAATGCCCAAAATAACTAATTTTGCTCCTCAATCTGTATGAAAGAGGGTGCTTGTCACAATGAATACATGCAAAATAGCCTTTTGTTGTACGCCCTGAAAGAGTGCTCAAAGCTGGGTAATCGTGGATGCACCATAAAACTGCAGCATGAAGGTTAAACTTTTTTCCACTTCGAGCATCATAAGTACGTACACCTGTCCAAAGCTCAAGTAAATCTTCTATAAGAGGTTCTAAAAATACATCAAAGTCCTTTCCAGGTGATGCAGGACCAGGAATAAGCAAAGCCATGATGAAATTTGTCTCATCCATACACATCCAAGGTGGAAGGTTATATGGCACAACAAGTACAGGCCACATGCTGTATTTGGTGTTCTTTTCTGAAAAAGGGTTAAATCCATCAGTAGCTAGTCCAAGTCTAAGGTTTCTAGCATCTTTTGCAAAATCTGGATATTCTCTGTCAAAATCTTGCCATGCCTCACCATCAGCAGGGTGACTCATTTCCTTCTCCTTAGGATTTCGCTTTAGCTTGTGCCACTGTGCTTGTTCTGCTGCTTCTTTGTTCACAAACATCCTTTGTAGCCTAGGTATCAAAGGAAAATGCCGTAACGCTTTCTGTGGGATCTTCTTTCTTTCAGCATCAACCCATCTTGAGAGACCACAAACAAGGCAATTGTCAAGCTTGGCATATTTGTTTCTGAAGAGCACACAATTATTGTAGCACACATGTATTGATTCATACCCAAGACCTAATTCCTTTAAAAGAGTCTTTGCTTCATAATATGATTTAGGGAGTGTATTGCATTCTGGGAAAGCATCAGACAAAAGCTTTAATATTGCTGAAAATGCAGAATTGGATATCCTATAAAATGACTTCATGTGTAGAAGCTTTACCACAAAGGTCAACTTTGAAAATTTAGTACAACCTGGATAAAGCTGACGCTTGGCCTCTTTCATCATTATTTTGAAAAATGACCCATTGTCACTAGGTTCTGCATCATTCTCATTTTCACCATCTTCTTTATCTTTCTCTGCGTTGTGTAAGTCTTGTAACAACTCATTCAAATTACCATCACTATAGTTGTCGTGCTCATTCATACCCAATTCTTGTAAAGAATCATATTCATGCACCTCAATAGAATGCTCATTAGCATAGACATCAAAGTTCTCTCCATGATGAATCCATCGAGTGTATGTACTTTGCATGCCATTCATCAATATATGCCTCTGCACAAGAGCTAGATGCTGGTACTTCTGATTAAGACATCTACTGCATGGGCATAAAATTTCTTCATCCTCTTCAAATTTTCCATGAATGAAGCTCATAAATTCTTTGACACCGTTGATGTAATCTTGAGAAAACAGTCTTGCATGCACCCAACTTCTATCCATCTAATCAAGTATTGTAAAGAAACTTAAATCAACAAGTCTGCCTCTGGATATATAAGCTAAATGCAAGTATAGGTTATAGTTATTAAAGAAAAAGTACCTTGGCTGCCAAATTTGTGCAGAGCAAACAATGTAATGATCAGTTCAAACACATTCCCCCGGGTCGCATTTAGAAACCCATCAGCTGCAACCAAAATTTTTATAAAGTTCAGTAAGCATTTGCAGTGATCCAAGAATGCATAAACAATAGTAACTGTATGCAAGTAAAAATTGTTTGTACTAGGCCTATTAGACTCAAAACAAACACCCATGCCTGTAGATTGCAATGTCGCACCTATCCAATGATTACAATCTTCAATCTTTTCCTAGACGGTCTCTACTAGCGACAACAGCATCTATACTACTAATACAAAGATTCAATGTCTGAACCACTGAATCATTCCATCAGCAATATATTTACTCAAAGTACAGGTGAAACATACAAAGATTGCGTACCTGGGGGCTGGAGCAGGGGAGAGGAGAGGAGCTCTACAGGAGGCGTGTGGAGATGAGCTCTGCAGGACAGGGCGAGCGCCGGCGGAGGCCACCTGCGCCTGCCGCCTGGGGAACCACCGATGGAGGCTGCCTGCCCCTCGATGAGCAGAGTAGGATGCCCACAGAGTAGAGGAGATGAGCGCCTGGGCGAGCAGAGGCGACGATAGGAGAGGAGCTCGGCCAGCAGAGGGGAGGAGCGCGCGGTGGAGCGCCCCTGCGCCTGCCGCCTGGGGAACCGCCGATGGAGGCCGCCTGCCCCTCGGTGAGCAGAGGAGGACGCCTGCAGAGGAGATGAGTGCCTGGGTGAGCAGAGGCGATGCGCCGAGAATTGTTGATGAGATGATTCTGTTTCTTGTTTATTCATGGTACATATTTATAGTCCGTAGACTCGTCCTTTTTTAACTAACCCTAACCAAAACACGACACGAATCTTAACTGCCTATATCTAAATTTACACGGCCTTTCTGGCCCCAATCACCGCACAGGGTCCGATTCGCAAGCTTATCGTAACTGTCTTCTAGGCCCATCTCGCTCCATGGCCCACTTCTGGCCCGGTCAGATTATGGCGGTAACACATGCCCCCTGGTTTCGGCAATGGTAATTCCGAAAACAACCATTTAAAATCGCCTCGACCCTTCGGCTTCCAACCCGTACAGTCACGCCCCTTCAACTTCCAATGGTTGTGATTGCTCTGTATCAGTCTCCTAGGGAACCGTCACGGTGCCGATTCACTTCACCTCTCTATTTACCTTTATAAACTTACCCCCGGCATCTTCCCCAATCATCTTTCTCTCACAGCCATTAACAATTGCGCTCCTTCTTTTCTTTTGCCATGGCTTCTTCTTCTTCTGCCTCCTCCGTCATTTCTTTTGAATCTGAATCTTCCCGAGAACCTACTCCAGAATACGATCCAATAGCTGCTTACGAAGTCCGTGCCCCCTACACTGGGATGCGGAGGAATGGGACTTCCATTCCCAGTCAGAGGATGATGAATCCCTGACTGATGGTGAGGATCTCGCACTCCTCTTCGGAGCCGAGCTAGAGGAAGATGAAGATGATACATCTTGGGAGGAAGACTTCTCCTCCTCGGAAGAAAGAGTCGATTCCTTCTCCTCCGAGGAAGATCCGATGGCAGGCAACTTCCTCTTTGGCAGGTCATCGGACGAAGCTTCCGACAACACCGAAGAAGCCGAAGATGATGATGGCTTCACCAGCAACAGCAGCAGGAGTGATGACAGCGGCGACAACAGTAGTGATGATAGTGGTGCTAGCGTTGCTCCGCCGACCAAGCGCCGCAAGACCACTGGCGTGTACTGGTGGTAGGCCGTAGCACCACCATTAGGTTGTTTCAAGGAGTAGTTAGCTCTTCTTTTGTACTTGCTGCTTTGCTGTGAATAGAATCCTCTTTTGCATCAGTAAATTTCTTGCACATAACAATCTGCTCAAGAGCCGATGGCAACGCATCGGCCTTAGAATATACCAATCTGGATCCGAAATAACCTTCCAATCTGCTTTACCCTCTGCCAGACCTCAAATCCAAAACAGACCTCTGGAGATTCTAGGATCTAGGTTAACTCCCAAACTTCTTTTGCTCATAAACCCTACCCGCAAAAATCCTTCTTTGAACCTGAGACGCACACTCGATCCTGCGCCGCCAACCCTAGATCCATTCTCTAAGTTCTCGATTTGAGGATTCCGATGGCGGAATCTTCGAACACCGCCGCCGCCGTCTTCAGTCTGAAAGTAAACTTCGACCCCCATTAATTTAATGGAGTAACCGTAAAATTTACTGCGTAGTTAAATGACTCCCCCTTCGGCAATCTTGTTTTCTTGGGGTTTTTTCAGGCTTCCGATATCTTCTTACCGCACCCTTCTTCCCTCAATTCTTTCTGCCTCGAGCCTCGTTCTTACGAGAAGCCCATAGATCTGATTTCATCCGAAGCCAATCGGATCTCTTTCGTGAGTCAGGACATAGATCTAGAGTCTTGGTTAGATAGCCTCCGCGCTTGGCCAAATCCTCCTGAAGGTTGGATAGTTTGGTATAACAGAATGGCGGATGCCTACCAGCCCCTATGGGAATCCATCGGGATAGCTGATGCTCTGTCTCTATCCCTTTCTCCTCTTGAAAAAGATGAGAACCTTCTGAAAACCATCGGCTACTTCTGGTCCGATGCCTTGAATTGTTTTCTATTTTGGGCATGGTCCGATGACACCAACGCTTCTGGATGTTATGATGATCACTGGCTTAGACATATCATCAGTTTACCCCTCAGCTTACAGGCTCTCTGTAGTCCCCTTCAAACTGTCTTCCAAAGCAGAATGTACTAACTGGAGTACATACTTGAACCAACACCAGAAGAGCAAGGGTCCTGTGTCGGAGAAAGAGACACGGCCTTTCTAAATTTGTGGCTTGAACATTTCCTCTTCTTTGGCCCTTCCCTTGCTCCCACCAAGAATTACCTCCCTCTGGCTTACGAGCTAGCCAAGGGTCACCCTATTGGCCTTGGTAAATTATTTCTTAGGGAGATTTACAGATACCTTCATCTGATGACTTCGAGCCTTCTTTCACAGAAGAAACTCAGAACTGGTGGTCCGTGGTGGTTCATCCAGTTATGGGCTCATCATTACTTCCAGAGCTTTATCCCCAATTTCCCTTCTCTAGTCGGCAATTCTTTCCCTGACCTGAGTGGGAGGCAGATTAGGTGCACTAGCTTCGGGCAGGCTCTGTACAGTCTTCCGACGGGAAATTGAACCCTCCAGACGCCTTGCGTTGGTTTAGGATTTTTTACCGAGGCATAGACAGCCCAAACTTTCTTCCGTATATCGATTCTGAACTCTTCGAGAACCCAGCCATGTTCCGGCTAGCCGATTTTGCCTATGACGCTGACACCAGGCGTTTGTACTCCATTATGGTTCGGCCCTGTCTTCTTCCGGTTGGCATGAGTACTTCCAATCGGATTATGAAGCCAGGGTATGAGTTTTACCAGCCAGTCATAGCAGCCCGGCAGCTTGGTCTTGGACAAGTACCACCTCATTTCCTTCTTCACTTCCTGACATCAAATAGAGTAGATCTCCCTGATGCTGTAACCACCCAAAGGTGTTACAGTCTTTTTTCAGACCTTCCCCTATCTGTCCCTGCCAATCTTACCTTCACTTCTTCGGCTGTCGATTTTGAGGGGTGGTGGTCGATGTGGAAAACTCATGTTTTCCGAAGAGCTCTGGGTCCGATGCTGCAGCAGATCCACCCTGAATACGACATTCCCGCCGGAGAGGTATTGCCTCTTGACTAACGTTTCTTTTTTGACTTTTATTGAACCCTTTCTAATTTCGTTCTTTGTTTCTGCAGCAGGAAGATGGCCCAGAGCCGATTTCATTCTTTGTTTCTGCAGCAGGAAGATGGCCTAGAGCCGATGGACGATGATGGGTCGCCCTTCTGTTTCTTGCCGATTGCCCCTGTGGTTCTCTTCGGCAAGAATGCACCTCCTCCTTCGAAGAGCATAATGCAGATCCAGCCGAGCACTACCAAGCTAACCCCCAAGCGGAAGCGATCTTCTGAAGCTGTTGCCCCTCGAGCTCGTGCTAAGACAAGGAAAGTCCTTGTCAAGAAGGTCCGGAAAGAAGCTGCACCATCTTCCCCTAACCTAGAAATCCCAGTCGCTCATCAGGTTTGGATCACCTTCCCTTTCTTATATGATCGGCTTTCTGTTCATGGCCGTCTTCTCTAATTTCACTCTTTCCCCCTGCAGCCTATCGTTGTGGATGTCTCTAGTGGGGAAGAACCCCCACGCCAGCAGGGCTCAGCTTTGGAGGTACCGGAGGACGTGGACGTGCCCATTAGAGCTCTGATCACTCTTCGTGATCCTGATGCGACAATCCTGGAGGGTCCCTCTGCATCGGTTGACGTCCCGGCTGCTTCGCCAGGTTCACAGGAGCCGGTCGTGACCGTGTCCCTTGTTAGCCCCTCTCTGGAAGGACCATCCACCGCCTCAGCCACTACCGACCTCCCTGCGCGAGAGACACATCCAGCAGAGCCGACCGCTATCTCATCGGCTGTTGCTCCAGTAGAGCCGACCGCTATCTCATTGGCTGTTGCTCCAGCAGAGCCGACTGCTATCTCATCGGCTGTTGCTTCTTCTTCTGGAGACGTGGCTCCTCTGGCCTCTACCGTCATCGTTCAACCTTCGGAAGGGACACGCCCTCAGGAGCCGATCGTTCCTTCATCGGCTATCGTCACCTCTTTCTCGGGACAGGTATGCCTTATTCTTTTTTAATTACTTCGGTCCTTTTCCTCAGTGCCTTGCTCACCCTCTTTTCCTCCAGAATCTGGATCTTTCGGAGCTCCTTGCGTTCGATCCTGCCTCAATCGGGTCGGCCATATTGGAAGCCGATGACCCTCCCCTGAACTTGACCAACACTGCCAATCAACTTCTCCGCATGAAGAATCTTCTGTTGGGTCCGATCAACGCCTTGATCCAGAATTCCAGCGCGGTGAAACAGATCCTTGATGAGGTCAACTCCCAGCTCCCTGTGAGTCTTCAGGTCAAGCTTTTGCCGGCCGGGTACCTCCCTTCTTTCCGAGCAAAGGTGGCAGAGGCTCGCCATAGGATTGAGACTCGGCGTTCTCAATCGCTCCTAAGGACTATCATCGCCAAGATGTGCCAGTCAGTTAACAAGAAGAAAGCCGCACTCGACGCTAAGGTTGACACATCTGCCTCTGCCCAGCGGCTTCATCTCCTGGAGAGAGAACTAGAAGACCTCGAGGCTAAAGTCCGGGCCACCAGGCAGCGCATTCAGAAAAAGAAGGATCTTATCGTGGGTTCCAAGCAGGAGGCAGCAGTCTTGACCGCCGAGCTGAAGGCGGACCTGACCGAGCTGAGCGGCCTGAGCAAACAAGTGGTGCCGGGGGCGGACGAAGAGGATGAAGTGGTGATTGCTGAAGTTGACCGCATCCGTCTCGACGCCATTGCTGCCATCAATGATTTCCTCCAGAAAACCTGCCCAAGATGAACTCTGTATTTTCATGTCGTGACCCTGAAGTCGATGGTCATACATCGGCTATTTGGTAACCTGTGGTGTTTTATTGCTACAAAAAACTTCTAAAGTCGATGGTTTTACATCGGCTGTTCTAATGCCTTTTGTTAACGTCTGGGCCGATCATACTCATCGGCCTCCTTTTTCATTTTTTGTCTTGCCAAAACGCCACCGGCTTTGCCCGTGTCACCTTGCTTAACTTACTGGTCTCGGCTAATTGCCTGATGGGTACCATCGGCTTTACTGTTCGTCGGCCCACATACTTGGGAAGTATTTCTTAAGATGCTGGCTGTTGACTGCCACTAGAAACTTGATGCCATCCAATTCTTCAAGCATGTACGCATTCCCAGGTAGGACCTGGTCAACCCTGTACGGCCCGTGCCAGTTTGGGGACCACTTGCCGTATGCCGCGTCCTTAGTTCCCAATGGTAATATTGCTTCCCAGACCAAGTCTCCTACTTGAAATTCCTTCGGTTTGACCTTTTTATTATATGCACGGGCTACCTTAGCCTTATTCTCCTTAATCTTCTCTAGCGACCATAGCCTGAGTTCCGTGAGGTCCTCCACATTGTCACTCATCAGGGTAGCATATTCTTCAGCAGATAAGTCATTCTGGAATTCTACGCGCCTTGACCCGGCCGTAATTTCCCACGGTAGCACGGCTTCCTGCCCGTAGACCAAGTGATAAGGGGAAGTTTTTGTCGCCCCATGACAAGATATACGGTATGCCCACAATGCTTCTGACAAGACCTCATGCCAGCGTATGGGGTATTCATCAATCTTCCTCTTAATCAACTTGATAAGGTTCTGATTGGATGTTTCGGCTTGTCCATTTTCCTGAGCATAATATGGAGATGATCTAATCAGCTTGATACCCATATCAGCGGCAAACTTCTTGAATTCTTCTGAAATAAAAACCGAACCACCATCTGTTGTAATGGTCTGTGGGATCCCAAATCTGTGAATGACGTGTTCCTTGACGAACTGAATAACATCTTTAGATACCACCGATTTCATTGGAACCGCTTCCACCCATTTGTTGAAAAAATCTGTGATAGCTAAAATGAACTGATGACCCTTGCTAGATGGAGGATTAATTTTGCCGATCATATCCATACCCCAGCCTCTGAACGGCCATGGTTTAATGATGGGGTTCATCACGGACGCTGGCATCATCTGGATCTTTCCGAACCTCTGACATGCTTGACACCCTTTATAATACTTAAAACAATCTTCAAGCATGGTGGGCCAATAGTACCCTGATCGCCTAATTAGCCACTTCATCTTGTGAGCCGACTGATGAGTCCCACACGTTCCTTCGTGGACTTCATGCAGGAGTCGATTGGATTCGACCGGCCCCAAACATTTAAGCAACAACCCCTCCAAGGTCCTGTAAAACATATCATCCCCTATCAGGACATACCTCATGGCTTTGTATCGTATCCTCTTAGGTGCCCCCCGAGCCGAATCCTTCAAGTAATTGAAGATATCGGCTCTCCAATCCCCCTGGTCCAGTAGAAACACCTGATGCTTTAATCCATCGGTTTTGTATCCTGAAGCCAGTTGCGCCAGATCATTGGCCTCTGCATTCCGAGCTCTAGGTATCCAATAGAAATTTATATACCTGAACTGGGCTATTAGTTCCTGGCATTGTACCCACAACGGGAATAGCAGCTCACTTTCGCACCTGTATTCTTCTGTGAGTTGGGAGATTAACAATTTTGAGTCACCGAAGACTTCTACTGCTTCGTCTCCGGCCTCCAGAAGCAATTCCATGCCTTTATGCACCGCCTCATACTCTGCAAGGTTGTTGGTATAGGTAGTAGGTAGTCTGATCGAGAAAGAATACGTTGCCCCCCGAGGCGATACCAGCAGAATGCCGATGCCACATCCGTCCCCACAAACTGATCCGTCGAAGTACATAGCCCAAGCTCGTACGGAAAGCGCTGCTATGTCGGTGTTAACCCTCTCAGCAATGAGATCCGCTAACGCCTGCCCCTTGACTGCTTTTGCGGGCTGATAACGGATATCAAATTCTGATAATGCAAACATCCATTTTCCCAATTGGCCTTTCAACACAGGAGCCGATAGCATATGCTTTATAACATCCGATTTGCAAATGATGATTACCTCAGCCGATAACAGGATATGGCGAAGCTTAGCGCATGTAAAAAATAAGTAGAGGCAGAGTTTCTCCATATCGGGGTACCTTGTTTCTGCGTCCAGCATTCTTCTCCTGAGATAAAATACCACCCTCTCCTTGCCATCATATAATTGCACCACCACTGAAGCAATAGAGGTGTCGACGACTGACAAGTATATGTAAAATGGCCTATCTTGTTGTGGTGGCACCAACACAGGCGGTCTCGACAAATACTCTTTAATTTCTTCGAATGCCCGTTGCTGTTCTGCTCCCCAGCGGAATTCTTCATTGGTTTTGATTTTCACTAACTCCATAAAGGGTTCAATCCGCCCAGATAGATTAGAAATAAACCTCCTGATGAAGTTAATCTTGCCAATAAGTTGCTGGAGCTCCTTCTTGGTAGTGGGTGGCACCATAGTGCGTACAGCTTCCTGACTTTTTAGGCCAATCTCTATTCCTCTTTCATGAACCAGAAAACCCAAAAACTGCCCGGCTGAAACACCAAAGGCACGCTTTTTTGGGTTCATCCTGAGCCCGAACTTTCTAGTTCGTTCCAGAACCTGCCGTAAATCATCCAGATGTCCCTCGACCGGTGCTGACTTTACCACGACATCATCGATGTAAATTTTCACCAGATTGCCGATCAAATCATGGAAGATGTGGTTCATGGCACGCTGATACGTAGCACCAGCATTTTTCAAGCCGAAGGTCATAACCACATACTCGAACAAGCCCATCGCTCCAGGCACTCTGAATGCAGTTTTGTGTATATCTTCAGGGGCCATGAAAATCTTATTGTAACCTGCATTACCATCCATGAAACTTAAAATTTTGTGGCCGGCAGCGGCATTGATTAACGTCTCTGCAATAAGCATTGGGTATTCATCCTTCGGAGTGGCCCTATTGAGATCCCTGAAATCCACGCACACCCGCCATCGGCCATCCTTCTTCTGCATGGGCACAACGCTGGAGATCCATTCGGCGTATCTGCAAGTCCTGATAAATCCAGCTTCTAACATCTTCTCCACTTCTTTCTTCACTTCAACCAGGACATCGGCTTTCATCTGACGTGCCCGCTGTTGGAATGGTCAAAATCCACTCTTAAGAGGGAGCCGATGCTCGACTATACTCCTATCCAGCCCAGGCATCTCTGTGTAATCTCAGGCGAAGCAATCGGCATATCCCTTCAGCAAAGTTATCATCGGCTCTCGTAGGGATGGGAGCAATTTCCTACTTATAAACGTTGGTCATGGCTTATCCCCAGGACCAATATCTATCTCCTCAAGTTCGTCAGCTGATGTGAAACCATATCCTAGCTTCCCATCCTCCGTTAGATCAATGCTGCAGATGGAAAAAGAAGATAGTAAAACGAATTCCGGCCGATCGTTAAGATCGGCCGTTCCACGCATCCCATTATTTTCCAAGTTTTTACAAAAGGAATAAGGCCGACTGCCAGCGCTGGCCATCCCATAACAACTATGCAAAACACTTGGCATCAAAAATTTATTTTTTTTGGGGCCGATTGCAGGAATCGGCCTTCATAACTCTGCTGTAACGTCCCATTTCATGCGGCTCCTTTATTCTATAAGGCCGGTGGATAAGACCAGCCTTACTCTATTTTTTGTAGCCTCGATGCGATCACACCCTTCTAAGCTCATCTCTGAAATCGGCTCTTGATCTTCCGCATCCCAGATGCTCATGGCAGCATGCGAAATTTCAATCGAGTCGTCTGCCTGGACCACTTCCACCTCATCTCCATCCCACTGGATCAAACATTGATGCATTGTAGAGGGGATGCAACAGTTAGTGTGAATCCAGTCCTGCCAAGTAAAACATTGTAGGTACTTTTGCTGTTGACAACGAAGAACGAGGTCGGGACGATCTTGTTTCCAATGGTGAGGTCTACACTGAGGACACCCTGAGCTTCTGATATCTGCCCATTAAAGTCACTTAGCGTGACATTAGTCTTGATCAGGTCTCCGGTGTACTGCCCCAAACGGCGCAAAACTGAGTATGGCATGATGTTAACTACCGCTACCGTATCCACCAGCATTTTATTAACGGGCTGACCATTAATATACCCTTTAAGATACAAAGCCTTCAGGTGTTTGTAGTTCTTAGCTTGTGGTTTCTCGAATATTACCGGCCGTGGTCCCAAATCAAGCTGGGCCACCGATGGCTCCTTATGGGTCCGAGCATGGAACTCTGCAGGAAGTACAAAAACCATGTGTGTATCAGCCGATACCTTCTTATCGGCTTTTGTTGACTTGGGCCGCCACTCCTTTCTGGAAGGGCGTGACTCCTTCTCCTGCACATAATGGACTTGTTCTGCCAGATCCGGTCGCGCTTTTCTTAAGGTCTCGATGTACTTGGCCTCGGCTTCTTCCAAGCTACGTAGCCGCTAAACCTTGCGCTTCTGGGAATGATTAAGTCCATCCAGGCACCAACGTGGACGATGATACCTATCTTCCTCTTCATCTTCCCTTCGTGGTGATCGAACCCGCTCTCGCCGGGTTGGAGCAGGTCCTAGCCGTCGGAAAACTGAATCCCTTGCATCTGACTTCACTGGCCCACACTCTGGGCAATCCCTGATAGTAGGCAGCCGGCTCATACCTGAATCCCAACAGTACCTGAAGAACGGGCAGTGCCAATGATCATGGGCATTTTCGTGCTTCCTCAAGCGCTTTCCAGTACGACGCTCATACTCTTCTTCCTCAGATTCCCGCTGGAGGCGCTGCTGGTACTGGTATTCATATTTCCTGAGAAGATCAAAAGAAGTTGGCTGTTGATTCCTCACATACCTTACTTGTTCTTCTATGACATACTCTTTCTTCTCTTTTTGGGGCCGATCGCTGGGATCAGCCTCTCTGTTCTTGACCTGGAGGCGTGATTCCACCCCCGCCATGTTGATGCCAAGTGCGAAGTCCAGTTGTCGCCTTGCAGACCGGTCGTAATTTTCTACCATGTTCACACCAGGGAAAGGTTGAGTGTCAACTTTCATGGCGGTCTGGCCTAGTATCAATCGGCCCTGCTCAATAGCCGATTGGATTTTCCGACGGAGCTCCTTGCAATCACTCGTGCTGTGGGTAAAGGAGTCATGCCATTTACAATATGATCTTCCTTTTAACTCCTGCGCCGTGGGAGGTTTGTATCCTTCTGGAAACTTCAACTGCTTTTCTTTTAATAATAATTCGAAAATTTGTTCGACTTTACCCACATCAAAGTCAAACCCCTTTGCAGGCCTAGTTTGCTTTACCCACTTGCAAGGTACGGGATTTGCACCGCGAGCCCATTCTGCAACTGATACTTCCATTTCTTCCCCGGAGTCATCAGCCTCTTTTGTATCAGCTAGCGCCACTTGATGCTTAAATTTTTCTTGGTACTGCTCAGGATAACGTTGTTCATGCATCGTCAACTTCTGGACTAAATGCGCCAGAGAAGTGAATTCCAATTGAAAAGTCAGATCTCTGATCGGCTTCAATAATCCCAATGATGCCAACTCAACAGCTTCTTTTTCTGAGATCCGTGTTGAATAACATCTGTTCTTCATCTCCCTGAAGCGTCGAACGAACTTTGCCACGGTCTCTCCACGCTTCTGTCGTACCTGCGCCAGATCGGCAATTCCCACCTCTGCAGCTTCTGAATGATACTGAATATGGAATTGTTCTTCCAGCTGCTTCCAGGTACGGATAGAGTCAGGACCTAATGACGTATACCACCCGAAGGCCGGTCCTGTGAGCGATTGCGAGAAGAACCTTACTCGCAACGGATCCGATACAGAGATCATACCTAACTGTGCCAAATATCGGCTCACATGCTCAATAGAACTAGAACCTTCTGCCCCACTGAATTTGGTAAACTCAGGGAGCCGATACTTGGGCGGCAATGGAATTAGATCATAATCACTTGGATATGGCTTAGTATAGCCGATCGCTCTCCTCTTTGGTAATATGCAAAACTGATCCCTCAGAATGGCGCTGATTTGCTCCGCTGTTTGTAACCCAGGGCCCGAGCGCATACTGTCGTGACTCGGCCCGGTAGCATAAGTTGCTAGCCATGCTTGCTTGTGTGTGTTGGCTCCAGAAACCCCTCCAGCTACTTTCTGTGCAGAATGTACCGGATTATTGCTGTCCGGTATGTATGCACACATGTAGCCATGTGGGATTTCCTTGGGTGGCTCGCTGAAAAACTGGTGATCCATGGGATCACCTCCCACTTTATAAACCACATAAGCTGGAGCACCATGTGATTCCGCAGCTGCGAGCGCATAAGGCAATGGAGGTCTGGTTTGAAACGGCAATTCTCCCTTATGACTTCCCAAGGTAGGCCCAGTTGGAGAATGTTGATGCTTCATAATTTCTTGGACCACACGCAAAGCTACACGCTCAAAGGCATTGACCAAACTTTCAGAATGTCGGTGCAATGAGTGAGCCACCGCATAATTTACCTCCTGCCGCAGAGCTCTGGTACGATCTTCAGATGGGGTAGATAGATCTACTCCATCAAGAGCACCTTCGGGTGAAAACCCTCTCCACCTAACACCGTGGTTGCGAGTCCTTTCAAAAGAGCCGATGAGGTCAGCTTCAAATTGAGCCTTGATTTCGTCATATCTCTGCTTATGCTCAGTAGAGAGCTCCTCGTAAGTGATTGGATCATCTCTTGCCATTCCGCCGTCCGCGATTGATGAAGTCAACGGCGATGATGAAGTCGATGAAAATGATGGTGATGATGATAAGGACGAAGTCGATGAAGATGGTCCCACTGGGCGTGCCAGAATATGTTGTCGGTCAAAACCCGCCGGCGAGCAGTGACAGGCAACACGAGGAGCCGGGAGGCTTCCGGGACGGCTGGTGGGCCCCGGTCCCTCGGTCAACGGCCCAGTAATCCGGCGCGCACCCTGGCTTGAAGTCGCTAGGCGTGCCACCTGATCCTACACCTAATCAGGAAGGTATGATGTATCAAATTCCTGTATGCACAGACACGTGTAAAGGTCAGTCCGAGCCGTGATCGGCTTATCACTTCCTCCCCGGTATCGGCTATGGAGAGCCGATTGCATCAATACCGGATCGGATCTTTGGAACAGGCAATGTATATATATGCTTATCGATAAAATAAATCTTGCTTCATAAATATCAATCTAATCCAATCTACGACAACTAAGCCCTCATTGCACGATCGGAACATCCTACACGTGATTGAGCCTAACGAATACATAAAAGCATCGGAACAGACGATCTAAACAGAGACCATAGAACCAGCCGGAGAGCCAATTCCTAGAGCAACCTCTATTCGAGCTACGATCCGATACTAAACATACTGCCGGAACTTTCAACTCGTTTGCAAGGCCTAATCATGCACATATTGAACTAAATCTCCAAATAAACAGAAACTAGTCATAACAGATCGGATCTACTGATAAAGACAAAGCAAGATGCAACCACCGTATCCATGATCGAACACGACGATTACTAAGCACACGTGAGCAACGAACAAAGCATGAACAGGATACACAAAAGATAACGTTACTCTATGCGCGCTAAGATAACTAGTGCTACTCGCCATCTACAAGGCTTCAGAACGAGCAACACGTAAAATAAACGAGCAAGGTGATGCTACCCCGATCATGCAGAGCACGATCGGGGCCGCATGGCACTTACCCGATGGAAAACCCTAGAACAGGGGAGGCGATGCGCCGAGAATTGTTGATGAGATGATTCTGTTTCTTGTTTATTCATGGTACATATTTATAGTCCGTAGACTCGTCCTTTTTTAACTAACCCTAACCAAAACACGACATGAATCTTAACTGCCTATATCTAAATTTACACGGCCTTTCTGGCCCTAATCACCCGCACAGGGTCCGATTCGCAAGCTTATCGTAACTGTCTTCTAGGCCCATCTCGCTCCATGGCCCACTTCTGGCTCGATCAGATTATGGCGATAACAGGTTGTTGGTTCGATTCTCCGCATGGCTTTGCTTGTTTTATTTTTCTCCATTTTTCTTATTAAGATAAAACAAACATGGCGTGCCATTTAGACCAATGCTGGAGGCTGACTGAGTGGTAAAGTGTGTCATCTCCTTGGATAAAGTTGCAGGTTCGAATATCACTTGAGAAATTTTTATTTTTATTAGGCCTGCGTGATGTTTAGGAGTTTGTTTAGATCTGCAATCAATTATAGTCTCATTTTTTATTTTTCTAAGTTTTTAAAACCAATATCTTAAGAGATCAAATATTGTAATGGTTTTAATCTTGGATCCAACACTACCATGACAAATTCAAGTTTGTCACCATGGTATTACTATAGATGAGCAAATCCATGACGTTTTCATACTAGATTATGACGGTTTCGACTATTTCGTCATAAATTATGGGGTGGGTAGCCCGCCAATGCAAATCTATGATGAAAATTTGATAATCGTCATTGATGGTACCATATTCATGACAATTTGTCAATCCGTCACCACAAATCCATCACAGATTGAAGTATTTCTTGTAGTGTTTGTAATATTAAAGTGCATATAAACTATATATATATAATATATACGTAGTCGTCTTTGCTATGCTAGGTATGAATACAAATATGAGTACGAATATGAATGCTAGCCATACACAAACGGATACGAATACGACTACGAATTTGAATTAAAACTAAAAAGGAAAAGAAACATAAGCAAATAAATAAAAAATAAAATAAAAAAGTTAGTACCGGCTGGTAACACGAGCCGGTACTAAATGCACCATTTAATATCGGGCATTGCGTCTGGTACTAAATGCATATGCATGCCAATTTAGTACCTTCCAGCCAGTATTGGGCAGGAAACCGTTACTAACTAACTGATGCTGTGATCTCTAGCTGTGAACCTTCCTTTGCGTTCACGCTTTTTACTCTTTGTGGTCGAAGTCCATTTATTTACATCGTGTTTGGTTTGCAGGGTCAATATATCCGATCCCGGACGACGTCGTCTGGTACCGTTTTAAGAGACGACCTGATCAGGAGAAATTGATTAATTGCTTCCTTCTGCCGAAAGACTGCACACGATGCCGGACGGAACTGTCCCGTACGTGATGCAATCCAAACAAAAGGACTAGGCTCGGATGATTCCGGATCAACAGGTGATGCAAACCAAACAGACCATATTGTTCGTTGATGTCTAGGAGAAGGCACACCATCCAATATCTGTAATCTGTGAGTCCAAACAATTAATGCAACACATGCATCAAGATTTGGTTTCAATAATTTAATCCATTTCTAAACATACTGTCACAATCAGTGCGCATTTAATACTTTCATTATCTTCCATGGTGACAGGATATATAATTGCTGGATATCCAGTGATATTCAAAGACGAAGTACCTGGATAACAAGTATTTAGTTCAACTGATCATTAAACTCAACCTTGCTGATCTGGATACACCCTTCAATGCAGTGACGTCCACGTATGGATAGCTGACAATATAGCTGAAAGGGGGGAAAAATGCTTTACCACAAAAGATGCGCCAAAAGTCAACTCTAATCAAGCATGGATACCAGCAAAGCCACGGATGCTGCGTTGCAGCTACTAATGGAATCCTAATCCTTCAAAAGGGAAGAACCAACGATGATACAAAACTGCTCTAGGCATCCGTTGCTCCCATCTGCGCCGTCGATTGACCATCGGAAGGTCTAACCGCTCCAGAGAATGGGGTCATGGAGATAAGTGGACGGTTACCACGCATAGAGTACACTCGACCGAGTACAAGAGCAAAGATTGCACGCACACGGTACTCAGACGCCGCTGCGAAGCTTCGCCGCAACGACATGAACTTGGACCTAAAATAAACACAAAACGAAACCGAAACCAGAAAAAATGGAAAAGAAAACGAGAAAGGAAGAGGGAAAAGGTGGCCTAGCGAGCCCCACGGCCGGCCGACTGGCTCCGCTTTCCGATTCCCTGGGTTTGCTAGAGATACAGTGAGAGAGGAGCGGACCAAAAACGACGCGCTAGGGCTAGAGAGAGAGAGAGGCTGGATTGGAGAGAGGGACTGTGTTTGTTAGATAGAGATAGAGACGACGGAGCCGTGGCCCGTGGAGGTGGGGCCACGGCGAGGCCTGCGTGCTCCCCCCTCCGCCCGCCTATTTAAGCGGCTGACTCGGTGCCTTCTGGAGGCCACATTCACTCGCCCGCTCCTGTCACTCACCAAGAACCGAGGGAGAGGGAGGGGAGGAGCTCAGCTCTTTCGTTTCCTCCTCCTCCGATCCGTCCCGGCTCCAGCCACCGCATTTCCTCCCCACCTCCCTCGTCGCCTGCGGAGAGCTCGAGCTCACCGGCGGGCGCAAGCGAGCGAGCTCCGTCCCCGCCGAAGCCGGAGAGCTCGCCACCGTACCGACCATGGTCACGGCCGACACCATCCGCACGGCCATCGGCGTCATCGGTGAGTCTCTTCGCGTGCTCTGACGAGCAACATCTGCATGCACGAGGCCCACGGCACCTGCCGCTGCGCACGCAGCACGTTCGCCTCACATCAAGTGGTAGCTGAACTGTGCCCGTGCGGTGTGGGGTGCCGGCGGCAGACGCCTTCTTGCAACTTCCCTTTCCACCCATCCTCCTCCTCTGATTTCCCTTCTCCGTATCTCTGGTGTTTCGTCTCTCTCTTTGTTCTCCTTTGGCCTGCTGCCCAAAGCCGTTACAGACATACTATCTTGGTGAAAATAGTATCTAGGCTTCATGTCAAGTCCTCTTTAATTTGTAGCTGCAATCATTAATTTATACAACGATTAAATTTTGGTCCAAATTAACAAAATTGGAATAACAAGTACTGATATGCATGCTTCAAATCTTGTGGGTATCTTGCAGGCAATGGGACCGCCCTCGTGCTCTTCCTCTCCCCAGTGTAAGAAACCATCTATCATCACCGCTAGCTGCTCATCTACCACCAGACAAATAAGCATGCATCCTCCAAATTAAATGCTAATTAGCCTCCCTGCTGATGACATACACGCCGCGTGCAGGCCGACGTTCTACCGCATCTGGAAGAAGGGGTCGGTGGAGCAGTACTCGGCGATCCCGTACGTGGCGACGCTGCTCAACTGCATGATGTGGGTGCTGTACGGCCTCCCCGTGGTGCACCCCCACAGCATGCTCGTCATCACCATCAACGGCACCGGCATGGCCATCCAGCTCACCTACGTCACCCTCTTCCTCCTCTACTCCGCGGGGGCCGCCCGCCGCAAGGTGGTCCTCCTGCTCGCCGCCGAGGTCGCCTTCGTCGGCGCCGTCGCCGCCATGGTGCTCACCCTCGCGCACTCGCACGAGCGCAGGTCCATGGTCGTCGGCGTCCTCTGCGTCCTCTTCGGAACCGGCATGTACGCCGCGCCGCTCGCCGTCATGGTACGTGCCGTCCGTGCGTACAGCATGTGACTTGTGTGCTTAATTAATTCATTCCGAGTGATTATTTAATTAGGAAGTTTTTTGTTAGTACTGTGGTGGTGTTGTAGGTGGCTGTCGGCGTCAAGGGGTTACGTCTTTGTTTGTTTTTTCTTTGATTTACCGGTTGATTAAATTACTGCAGCAGGAATGAGAATCTAGCATAGGAAAAGAAGAGGCCAATATTTTAGATTTAATCATAATCTAAGTTTGTTGGCGAATAGAATAAAGAAACCACACACGTACGCATGCATGTATAACCCTGCCGTTTCTTGTGAACTCCTAGTAGTGTTCAGTTGAACAGCCGATGCAGTTTGTTCCTCCTACTTTTCCTTCGGCGCTGTTGAAAAATCAGTGCTCGGTTTACTGGGGCTTGTGTTCATGCAACGTCCCCTGCCCTGTTGATGCTCTTCCACATGTTGTGATGTCATATTCTCCTATGTTTCTTTCATATACTAATTTGTCTTTTTGTTCCTGTGTGCTTCCTTTCCTCTTGCACGGATCAGAAAATGGTGATCCAGACGAAAAGCGTGGAGTACATGCCCCTGTTCCTGTCGCTGGCGTCCCTGGTGAACGGCATCTGCTGGACCGCCTACGCCCTCATCAAATTCGACCTCTACATCACCGTAAGCAGCTACAACCAGCATGTTAAATTTCAAAGTTTATTCACTTCAGTCCGGTCCACCGTATCATTAGGCTGCCTCCAACAGTATCCTCTGAACCGTTCCGTACCCTATATTCCGTTCTCTATTGCTCCAGCAGCGTTTTCTAAATGATCCTCTAAAATAGACAACCCTACAGATTTTTTCTATATATAGAGTTTCTCTCTCCTCTTCTCTATTTTTTCTTTATATTTTAAACACTGAATTAAATAAAAATAAAATATATCCATAGCATTTGAGGTATGATAAATACATACGTACAAAAATTTGGAACAAAATACATTTTTAATATAGGGTTTAATGTATAGAGAACGAGATTTAGAGAATGTTGTTGGAGAGAAATAAGATATAGAGAAGAGAATTTTGTAGAGAATTCTGTAAATGAAGGATACGGAGAACGACGGTTGAAGATAGCCTTACAACGGCAACGCTAGCGCTGCCACTACCTGTAGTAATCTGTCAGCGACTGTATACGAAGACCGTGACCAAAAATCCCCTCCTGCACTGCAGCAGGGAGAGCCATGTGCTCTAGCAGTGACAAACAGAGCAACTTTTATAGCAGAACGGGGTTCTAAAACCGTACTCCATTGCGAGACTACCATCCATCAGTGTTGCAATAAACCACACCACCGGATGCCCGGCCACATGGGTGCTCAGCCGGCAGCCTTTTCCCCTTCTCAGCCTCCTCCCGTCCCTCCGGCTTGGTTCAGGGGCACATGCGCGTAGCACGTAACCACCCGTGTACGGTTGCGCAGGGGCGGCACGCGCACAGTGTGACAGGCAGAGTCGTTCCGTGAGCACTAGGCCTGGCGCCGGGCTCTTGCTCCTGGAGCATAGGTCGGCATGGAGCCAAGTTGGTACTGATGTCGGGTGTCCAATTTGAGCCCTTGGCTTTTCCTCCAGATTCAGGCAACGACACCAAGCATTGCACTGGGTACCTGTGTGACTCGTGTGCTGGGGGCGCCGCATACGGCCGGGGCCAGGCCAGGCCGAGCCTGAACACAACCCACCCCCTTGAAGGATCAATGATGGCCGGATGGGCCCCCCCGTCGAAACACGTCTTGACCGGACTTGACCAGCGAAGCCTCGTCGGCCCCCGCACGGATGCGTGCACGCCGTGCCTGAGCGTCTGCCCGTGTCCGTCCGCCCAGCCAGGAGGACACGGCGGCCGAGCCGTCCGGGACGCATCACATCTCGGCCCGCCACCAACCGCCCTCAGGTACGCGGCCGGCGGCGCGGGGGAGGGCGGTGCACGCGGCCGGCGATCGCGACATGCCGGTGGGTCGGTGACGGCGAGCGAACGAGGCGGCTGAGACCGACGGGTGTGCGGCGCTGGCGTCGGTTTCGCCACCGGACGGGACCGGCTGTTGCGTGCGTGGGCGCCGGGGATTGTCGGCGTCCTCGCGGTGGATCCATCATGGGCTGATGGCAACGCGCAACCGTATCATTTGCGCGTCGCCACCGGAGAGCAACGGAACAGTCTCAATCAGTGCGCGACGGTCTTTAGAGCCGTTGAAGTTGAAGCCACTCGGTCGTCAGGGTCGCGACGCCGTGCGTCATGAAACGCACGGGCCGCGCCGGCGGCCAGGGACCACGGGCGCCGGGCGACGGCGATCGCGCGCCTCCTCCTATCGAGGGCACCATGGCGTGGATGGCGCGCCGTCGGTGGTCCAGCCCGTGTGCCACTAGTCCTACCACCTACTCCACCTCCAGTACACAAGCAGCGTCTGCCGTGTTGGATGCAGACGAGTCCACGAGTCCATCAATCATCTCCGTCCTGGACGTAGCGGCCGGGCACTGCCACAGCATCGCGTCCGGCTCCATCCTGCTATCCACGACACACGGGTCGACGATCGATGTTCCCAATGCGCGCGCCTTCAATTCAATCAACTAGCATCGCATTCATCATCTTCTGGTCCGGTCGATTCATCCATCACCAAAAGCTGCACAGGTGGGTCCGTGGACCGGCCCTCTATCTTCTTCATTCAGTATCTGACGGCTGCGGCACGGTGCCCAACGCTGCAGCCGCAGTGTACACGACACCATCTTATCCGTATCCCCTAGGACACGGGCAAGTCCTACTCCTACAGCCCACGCTACAGACCAGCCTCCTGCGCTACATCAGGCCCCCACACTTGTAGTTGAACAGTAGTACTCTCCTACCAACTGGTTCTTGGATCCTTTCTTCTATTGATTGGGCGCCCACCAAACCAACATCCACAACACCAGTCTTAATAACTACCAATTCAATGTTGAAACAATGATTACATTTGGATCAAACAGCAAGAACTTAATCAGCTAATCCACTGATTTTAATTGCAGATCCCCAACGGGCTGGGCGTGCTCTTCGCGGTGGCGCAGCTGGTCCTCTACGCCATCTACTACAAGTCCACGCAGCAGATCATCGAGGCGCGCAAGCGCAAGGCCGACCAGGTCGCCATGACCGAGGTCGTCGTCGACGCCGCCAGGGTCGGCTCCAACACCAACACCGCCGGCTACTGATGCCGGCGGGGGGACACCGGCGGCGACCGGGAGAGTTAAGCAGCAGCGGCCACCGTCCTCCTCTCTCCTTTCCTAAGGGATGGATCGATCGGTGCCTACTCATCCTATGATAAATGTGCTGCTGTCGCCGTCGTCCTCGCCGCGCTGATTTTAGATTTTGCTTCCTACTACTAGTAACCAAGAAGAAGAGGGAAAAAAACAAGAGAGAACTGCAGAACAATGGCTGCACTGCACCTGCTGCGCTCACCTTTTAATCGTTTATGATCATCTTCCTGGTGCGGTGTTACAGCTGCTGCTAATGGAGGGCCTTTTGCTTGTTCTCACGCAGCCTTTAGCTGCTCCATCGGTTTTCCGAGTCGTTTTTTCAGTACTATTCGAATGCTCTGCCTTTTTTTTACCTTTCTTTTTCCTTTTTTTTTCCCTTTCCTCTCTTCTATGCTGTAAATCCGAGCATGGTGCTCGCCGAGGATTAAAAAAATATTTTGTGCCAAAACAAAAACATGCTGTTCCCCTGTCCTACTAGTAAAAGAGAAGGGATGATGTCTTCCATTCAACGTACTGATTAGCAAGTGATGACTTAATCGTAGGGGTCGTCATTGGCTTTGTTTTCTGTTGCGACGACGTCATCCTGGTTCAGACATTGAATACGGCTCAGCGAAATAAAATGGTAGCTTCCCTTCCCCCAAAGTCGGATTTTCTAGAGGAATAGCCATGGCCCATTGGCACGTCCGCACGTACTACTCTCTCCAGTCATAGATACGTTATATTCTACACAATGTTGCTCTAGATGTTTTCCAAGTTTGATCACCAATATCTCTCATAATATTTGGCGTGGAAATCATGTCAAGATTTGACTTGAGTAGTATTAGTTTCATAGTCACAATTTTACTTTTGTTCTTTATATGTTACTGTTTAATATTAAGTACTTGTGACAGAGGAGTCTTTGATTAGGATATAAGCTGGACAGCATGTCTTTAATCAACTCAGGAAACACAGCTTGATTAGGATATTTATTTTTGATGTTGATTTGCCATATTGTACATTTTTAATCTAATTAACTAATTCTATTTTTTTATTATTATTTTTAAAATGTTGTAGCTGTAGTTCAAATATTGCAATTATAATTTTTAAATGTTGCAAAAGATAAGTACCGGCGTTGCAAAACTCTATTTCTACGTATTATCGTTCTCATCGGATGTTGCATGAAACATAGTGTCATGTTACGGCGAAAATTTTCTACTATATAATCGATGGCGGAGTCATATATATATATATGTGTGTGTGTGTAAATTGTAATGTTGCAAATAGTAATTTTAAATGTTGCAGTAGTTAATCTTTAATATTACGATGGAGCGTCCAATGGAAATTTTTTTCATCGGACGTCGGAGCACTAGTAGTTCCGTTTATGTTCTAATGATATGTTTCTTTTCCTTTTCTTTTTCTCCATTTTGGCTTTCTCTGTTCTGTGTTGTAAATCGGAGGATGGTGCCTGCTAAGGATAATTTAACCCGGAAAACAAAAGGCAAAAAGAATAATTATTGTTCCCCTGTTCTGCACTCTCGAATTTCTCTGTTTCAAACCCCCCCCCCCCCCCTCTTTTTTTCTTAAACCATAGTGCTGCTTTCTTGAAGGCATCGAGAATGATATCGTCCATTCTGAAAAATGGAGTCGTCAAATTTGGTGAACGCTAACCTGGCAAATATGTTCTTCATTCAATTTACTGACAATAAATCCGTTAAAAAATAGTCGTGGGAAATCGGCGCTGCTTCTCCTACTAGTCATAAACGCATTATATTTTGGAATGATTCGTTTAATCATTGAACAGCAACACGTCTTAGACATTTTTGTACTGGAATAGTGAAAATCCCATGTATAGTTTTGCCTTGAGCAGTAGTTTCAAATTTTCACAGCTTACACTATTTTTAAGTGCCTTAAAAAATAAAATATGCATGCAGTGCTCGTGACAGGAGTCGTCGATAAGGACATGACCTTGAAACATGTATTTAATAATCAACTGCAACCACCGTTTGATTAGGATATGACCTAGGCTAAATGAGCTTGGTCGGTTGATTACTATTTAACTATGACATGACCATGGCAACTGTACAGGTAGTACTATTGTAATGCAAGGTCTTTTATTTGTTTTTTTGCTTCTTCGCTGTTGTAACTTGAAAGACGCTGCTGAGGATAGTTAATTCAGAACAAATGAAGACGAAAAACTAATCTGGCTCATGTGTTCTGCTTTCAACACATTGACAGGTGATGACTTTCTACGGACTTTTACTGTTGTACATCAGTTCTGTTCTTGTTGTGACCACCTGGTGAACGGTGAGAGCAACGCATGGAGGTGACAGGTGAGGTGAAAGTGAAACAAAGATGCTGGCCGCCCTGATTCCCAGGTCAAATTCGCGAGGAAACCGGCCACGACCACACTCCCCTGACTGTGACATGGCCTCGAGTCCAAGGTGAGCTTCACCTGCCGCGACACTTGTGTCCAGTAGGCGCTCGTCTCTCTCTGGCCTGTACTCCGCCTGGTATACAAGCCAAGACCACCGCTGCTCCGATCGCGCGTGCTTCGTGGTGGTCGGCTGATGGCGATGACAAGCGCGGGCGGCTCGTGTTTCTTGAAAGCTCATCCCGTGAAGAAACTTGTGGGAGAGCAGCCGTGCCAGGACCGGCCTTCACCGATCCGGCAACGCCGCAACCCGTCCAGACAAAGGGGAACTTAACAGACGTGTATGAGATGCCGGCCAAAGACGAATTGGGATTCGTTACCTGCTGCTGCCAAGAGTCATGGATCGTCCATGGCTATGACTTCGCAACTGAAATAGATGTTCGTTTTTTTTCAACCAGTCAACCTGCTGGCTGTCGCTTCGAATGTCGATTGTCGGGAACACAGTGTTGGACAAGGCTAGAGCGAAAGGAACCGGTACTCGTAACCTAACACGAGTGAATTAGGCGAATCTAAAATTTTAACCTATGACTTAAACTAGTTAGCACAAGGCATAAGCTAAAATATATTATCTAGATGTGCAACTAGAGTTTAACTAATGTAAAAAATCTTATCCTAAAGTTTTTTGCAACCTATAACCAATCCTAATAAGATACTACACTAAGAATGTAAAGACACATAAGATTGTAATAATAAATACGGAAGCTTAAAGGAAGAGGATAAGGGGAAGTAAACTCTCGGCACGAAGATTTATCATGCGGTATCGGTAGTCATAAAGCCACCCGTAGTCCACGTTGTTTAAATACTCACTAAGAGTATTGCTTCCCGGTCACCGAATCTTTTTCGGGACTCTTCTAGACTCGCCACCAAGGCTATCGTCAAATCCCCGGTCACTTCGATGCTGTCTCCACTAAGGAGTTTCTCCATAAAAAAAGGGGGTCTCCACGTCCCCCCGCATAAAGTCGTCGTCACCTCTCCACACCAAGCTGGAGGGTCGATGACTTACCGGCGAACCACCAAGACTTCAAAGGGCCGGCACACCGAGATACAAGTTGTGGTTCACTCAAGAATCAACGCACAAGGCAGCAACGTCTTACTCTCTCACTCTCTCTAGAACTAATCCTAACATTAACACTCTCAAAGCTTATGCTAAATCTAAGGATGTGATCAATAAGCTTTTGGGTGCTTTGGAGAATTTCTTCAGAGTGTGGGTAACTTCTCACGAACTCTAGCAGCCTCCCCGAGGTGAGACCTTATATAGGCTAGAGATCCACTCCTAGCCATTACTTGCTTTTACCCTGAAAAGCATAAAGCGTCGGTTAAACCAATCGCCACCGTCGGTTTAACCGGTCACGCACAGCCTGCCACTAGCTATTGAACTCCAACTGCCAACTTCTGCTGACGTCATTGCACGATGCCTTGCACCGACGCTCGTCGGTTCAATCGGTGCTGAAGACTTTGCTTAGGAACCCTTCTGGAACCAAACAAAATGCGTACTGAGTAACCACAGCACGCTTGCACCAACGCTTTCTTTTACACTGTCATTTTAACCGGTGCTTCTGTTATTTCTTCACTTGATTGCCATGTCATATCCTTATTGCACCGACGCCTCCATGTTTATAGCGTCGGTGCAACCGGTGCTGCTGCGATTTCTTCACTTGATCACCATATCAACTCACCAATGCACCGACCCGGTTTATGTTGTCAGTTTAACCGACGCATGTACATGCTGAACTTTATCCAAATCATTTCGGCTGTCATTTAGATATCTTGATAGCGATTTGGACCATCTTGTATATGGATTGAACTCCATCTATGAGACTTAGAAATACTTCAATCTTACTTCACAAACTCGTCAGTCCCAATAACTATGGTGTGACAATCACCAAAATCACAATCATAACCTAATGGACCATGTTCATTACAAAGAGACTGTCAGAATTGTGCAAGGTCTTATTTGTTTTTTTTCTCGTCTATCAGAATTGTTTCTGTGCTTTGACGATGAGCCTCATCAACTTCTCCATCGAGCTTTAGATATAATCCACGATTTTCATTAAAAAGCGCAGATTCTGACTAACTAACAACACATAGCATCTTTCGTTCAAAAGCAAGGTGCCAGAGAATATTGGGTTCATCTGTATTATGGGAGATAATTGTTGATCTTGGGAATGCGCATTTTCTTCTCCTTTCGTTGCCTCATGATATTTGTTTGAATTTGTTGGAATTATTACGTTACCGTGCACTACTGGAAACAAAACCGCGAGGAAGAAACATGGAGAAGATATAACTAGCACTCCCTCTGGTTGTCAAAGCATGTCATTTCCGACCAGCTTTGCTTAACGAGTTGAAATGGCCTGCTAGCTCCGGTCGGAATGACATGGTTTGCCTACTCCAGTTACTCCAACTTTGTTGATGGATTATTGTTGTGTTTACAGTGGGAGACCCAGCAATTGAGCTCGCCATGGCGACTGATCTTGCTTGAAGACATCTGCGCTGTGCGTGCACGACGCGTTGTATCGCAGGACACCGCTGAGCACGGGTGGTCATGCTGAAAGCTGCCTAACATGTTCGTGCGTGTATCATCAGTGGCTAGCCGTTGAACATTGCGCTAGTACTACAGGAAGTCACTGTCCGTCCGTCTGGTAGACAATGCGAAGACTACTGCGTTCACTCGCTTGGTGCCCCTGCGGTGGCCGGATGGTGGGATTTGGCCATGGCAGCGTAGCTGTCTTCAATCAGGATGATACTAAGAGACTATGGACAATTCATTTTAGATAGATCTTAATCATTATTATCATATATTCGAAGGTACGAGTAGCTACACGTGCTAGAAACGAATTTTTCTGTATTATTATATTTATTTATTTATTTTAAATTTAAGAATAGCACAAGTTGGGAAAGAACCACCATATATATCATAGGTAGAAAAATAGACATTCATCTCGTACGTCAGTACTGGTTAACTTTTGGTCCGATACTATTTTGCTCAGCCATAGAGCTATTTTAGTACCTTTAGTACCGGGTTCAAATTTGAAAGCCTGTGGAGGACTATTTAGTATCGGGCCAAGACACCACCAGGTACTAAATATTACCCTTTAGTACTGGGTGGTGTTTTGGTTCGGCACTAAAATGGCGCGGCCATTTAGCCGGTCAATGACACCACCTTATACTAAAGGGTACCATTTAGTACCAGGTGGTGTCTTGGCTCGGTAATAAATGGTCCTCCACGGATTATTTTAAAAGGAAAGCATCTCCCACTTAATTACATATGATGCATAGGTGGGATGGTAAGAAAGTTACGCACGAGGCTGGAGGTCGTGGGCTCGAATCCTCACGGCCACACATGCGTATTTACGTGGGAAAATTCACGTGACTTGTGAGATTTTTTTTGAAATTTATAAAATATTTTATTCATTTTTCAAGTAGCGCGTTTAGTATCAATCGCTGCGACCGGTACTTAAATGGCTCTCCATTTAGTACCGGCCAGACCTATGCCAGGTATTAATGCTTTGTCTAGGAGTGTATGAAATCTAACTGCCTAACCCAATCTAGCATGACGCATGCTGATGACAAAAAATATTGAAGTGTTAGGTTCCCTAACCTAAAGAACTTGAAAAATGTCGCAATGTTGTATAAGTGATATGGTAAAATCACAGGAAAAAAAAGTAATGAAGCGGGATTTTGCTCCAATCAGATGATATCTGATCCGATAGGAAACGTGATAGGTCCAATCAAAATTTGCCATATATTAATTTTTTAAAGACGTACAATATTTTTCTAGAAAACAATGTACGTGACATTTGATGATGTTTTAATGAGATGACAAACTAATTTTGAAGTAGCTGGATTTTTCTCTATCTACCAATACGCCCGTGCCTTGCTTAGAGGCAAAGCCATATAAATATCTTCTTAACATTCTATGAGATAAAAGCGATATTGTGAAAAGTATGATATTTTATACACTATATGTATTTGGTAATGATATTTTTTATTATAACTAGTAGGATAATAACTCAATACGCGTCGGTTGAGAACTTCGATGTTTTCCATTTTACTTGCCAAATGCTAATTGTACATGATTTTGGACCTTCAACTTGGTTATTGCGCCCTTCAATACCAAATCCATCTATCAATGCCACATGATGGACAAAAGTCAAATGATAAAATAAATAGTCCGCTTTTTAGAAATATGTAGAGATTAATAGCCGGCAAGAAATCTAGAAATTTCATCAATTAATATTTCCAAGTCCTAATGAGACACATATTAGAATATTTTTTGTTCACTTTATAGTTTTGTACACGAAAGGTAGCAATGTGCCATGTACGATTAGAATATGACCTAGGCCACATGAGCTTACTCAGTTGACTGCTATTTGACTATTACATGACCAAGGCTACATGAGCTCAATCATTGCATAGTCATGATTAGAGTATGACCTTCACAAAGTACCCTAATCAACTGGAACACTTGACTTAGATATGACGTAAGCCACATGAGCTTAACCAGTTGACTACTATTTGACTATTATTATATGACCATGGCCTATATAGATGAGCTTAATCAACAGCAATTTGGATCCCCGTGTTACTTTAGTATTATTGTAATTCTCTGTGTTTTATTTATTTATTATGTTTCGTTCTTCTAATCTGTTGTAACCTGAAAGACGGTGCTGAAAATAGTTCAGAACAAATGAAGAATTGAAGATTTTTTTTTTGATCAAGAAGAATTGAAGATTGGTAAAGAAAAATTAATCTGTCTCATATGTTCTGTGTTCAACACATTGACAGGTGCTGACTTTCTACGGACTTGTACATAAGTTGTATTCTTGTTGTGACACCACCTGGTGAACGGTGATAGCAGCCCATACAGATACAAGTGAGGTGAACGTGAAACAGAGATGTGGGCCGCCCTGATTCCCAGGTCAAATTTGCAAGGAAACTGGTCACGACCACACTCCCTGATTCTGATGGCGACATGGGATTGAGTCCAAGGTGAGTGAGCTTCACCAGTCGATCAGTTTCAACCACGGCACTGTCCGAATAGGATCCGACCGACCTTGACGACAACATCTGCTTAAGCTTAACCAATAATTGACGCCTCTTGGACGCTGCCGAGACACTTCTCTGTCCAGTGGTCACTGTCTCTGGCCTGTACTCCGACTGGTACACAAGCGAAGAGCAACACTGCTCCGGTCACTCGGCTTGTGCCGCGCAGTGGTCGGCCGACGGCGATGACTAGGCGCACGATATGGCGCGTGTTTCCTAAGCTAGCTCATCGCGTCGAGAAACTGATCGGGAGAGCAGCCGTGTCACGACCGGCCTTCACCGATCCGGCAACGCCGCAACCGTCCAGACTAAAGGGGACGAGGAGGCGTGCATGAGGTGGGAGAGCCGGCCAAAGACGAATCGGGATTCAGCCGAGAGCGATTGATCCTCCATGGCTATTGTTTTCTGCAATCGGTCAGTCAGTCCGCTCTGCTGAGCCCAAAACGGATCTCGCTGCCATCTCTATGCCTGTCGCTTGGAAGCTCGATGGTTGGGAACATGGTAGCGTGTGCATCAGTTCAGCATAGGGAGTAGAGCAGGCATGGATGTTCGCCTGTTCCCATTGACGAATCATCCGTCAGTCAGGCTGTTTCCAATTATTATTGCAATGAGATATCCAGCAAATGATGCCTCAGCTCGCCTCGGCGACCGATCTTGCTTGGAAGCAGACGGCTCTCTGGTCTTTAGGCTGTCTGCCCGGCCCGTGGCTGTGCGTGCACGGCGCGTTGTGTTGTAGGACTCCGGCGTACTGCCCTGAACACGTTTGGTCTTTGCTGAAAGCTACCTAACAATCTTGTGTGTGTCATCGTCAGTGGCTCTTGAGCCTTGCTATGCTACAGGACTTACACAGGAGGCCACTGCTGCGATCGCTCGCTTCGTGCCGCTGCGCAGTGGTCGGCTGGAGGCGGTGACTGGCATGTCATGGTGCTTGTTCTCTTGCTCTTGCCCACGTCAAGATACTGACAGAACAGCCGTGCCAGGATCTAGGCTTTACGGATTTGGCAAGGCCATTAGCATCGAGACAGAAGAAAAGAAGCGTATGTGCATGCATCTGGAACAGCAAAGACTGAATATTAGGGGATGTACACTACAGGAAAAACTGTAACTTCCGACGGTTTAACCGTCGGAAGTTACAGCTAAACCGTCGGAAGTTAAGTAACTTCCGACGGTTTAGCTGTTAACCGTCGGAAGTTAGTTGGACGGAAAAATGTCGTCGGAAATTTCAAACTTCCGACGGCCTGGAGCGAAAACCGTCGGAAGTTTATAAACTTCCGACGGCCACGAAAACCGTCGGAAGTTAGCTGCGCAAACGGCAGCTGACGTCCGTCTGTTAACTTCCGACGGTGTTACGTGGCCGTCGGAAGTTAGTTGGATTTAACTTCCGACGGGCGTAGTGAAACCGTCGGAAGTTAAGCTTATCCCACCAAACAGCTCAATATCGAACCCTGGAACCAATCTGAAACCAACCACAATCAATATATATAATCAAATTTCATCCACAAACCAACCACAAGCATTATATATAATCAGATTTAATCCACAATTATAATTCACAATCAGAAATTGCACGCAAATACACAATTCATATATCCACATACATAAACTTCAGATGTTCATAATCAAAGTTCACAAACTTCATAGAAGTATCATATGGAACAAATTCATAGAACAATAATGTTTCACTTAAGTTTGGCCGCCTCCATCACCTGGTTGAATTGATCCGCCACTTCCAATGAATTGATCCGCCCAATTCGATGTTGGATCAACGTGTGAGTCTCCCGGTGCCGCTAGGTTAGGTGGTGGGGTGTGAAAAGACTATAAAAGATAAATGGACAAGATTAGTTTGAAAGATAACTAATTGGATAATATTTATTTAGAGTGACCATATTTTGCAATGACTATGAACTAACATTTGAATCGTTGACTATCATACCTGAGGTGAAGCTGATGGCCAACCGGCCTGTGCAAAAGGTGGAGGTACAAGTGGTGGCACTTGTATATTCTGTTGCGTCGCTATTTGCTGAAAGATCAAATTTGTCAGCAAGAATGTAACTTAATCTAAGTTGTAACAATTAAGATTTACCTACAGTATTGCATTCTGTTGTGCAAGTTGAGCTTGGAACCACTGCTGCTATAGCTCCTGTTGTCTTACTCTTTCACGCAGCCTTACAACCTCCGCGCTGTCGTCGCCACTACTTGTGCTACGGCTTGCTGACCGCGACGATCCCGCTCTTTGACGCGACGGCACCTGACTCGAGTCAATGACTTTGTCGAATAATGGATACCTACAAATATTGACCAAATATAGCAAATTCGAAATATGTATTTTCGCTTAAATTATAAAATTAGATTGAAATTTACAGAAATCTAACCGGCCATGAGGTTTTCCACCACCACTACTGTAAACGGCCTCAGGATCAATAGGCGCGTTTCTCCAATCATAACCCTCTCCATGGCGAGCAATCATTTGGTCACCATATGCCGCCTTCAAAGAACAAAATCGCACAATTACATAAGAGGTTTCATGATAACTCGATAGTGCTAATTTGGTAAATTTAGATATACCAGACGCTCTGTAGCCGCCTGAGAGCATAACTGATCTGGATTTGTAGGATCACGTCCTCTATGACCTTCAAGGTAGACCTGAATATCACTCGGCGCTACACCAGTGCGAACTTCCTATACATACAACAAAAAATTAAAGAAGCATGCATTGATAAATGAAATTAATAGAATTCATTTCAAAGAGTTCACTTACAATACGTTTGGCCAATCGGAAGTGCCCATCACCTCCGTAGGTGTGATAGGACTCAGTTCCACGATTTCCTCTATTTCTCTGGGAAATGCTTTTGAACTCATCCGTGGTCCAATAGTGACATAAGGCATGATAAGCCTCCTCACGTGTGGCCATCCACGGAATCATTTCCTGCACAACAATATTTCGTTTCAAGGTAACAAACAGAATCATACTAATTGCAACTTGCAACAGTTTACCTCGCGGTATTGCTCCTCAGTCAAGTAATATTTCCCAGCATCCCGTTTCTTCTCAAATCGCATCCCTTGAGTCCGTTCCAGATAAGAAGCGACAACCTGAATTCTGGCATAAGAAATCATATCTCTAACCACAATGTGTGCGTTATGGTGGAACACACGTCTGGCATGATCATCATAAGCTCCCTCCTCAGGCAACTTGTAGTATTTCTGCAAAAATTTTACACAATCAGTAGCCATCGTATGTAGAAAATTGAATCAATACATAAGAGCAATCGTACCCAAAACTCAGCCCAAACTGCCTTTTGGGTATTGCCGAACGTTATGTTGACACCATATCTATAATGATTCCAAGATGTAGCAGGGATCCGTTCACCAGATACAAGTTCTACCATTCCAGGCCAAAGCATACGGCATATGTTACCTAGAATTTTGTTCACCTATCTTAGATGACCAACACCTGGGAAATTAGGCTCAAACCAAGACCTACAAGTATATAAAACAATTAGAATCATTTCGGAATAAGGATTACGTACTAAAATATAGAAAAAACATACTCACCCATCTCCATTCGGTGTGATCACGCACTTTTCTTCTTCTCGTGGAGGTTTAGGCGGCGGAATCCAACCAATCTTCGACCGCCGCCTACGTGTCCGACCCTGCCCTCCAGATCCTCCAGCTTCTGACCCTCCAGCCCCAGCCCCAGCCTCTCCAGCTCCTGCCCCTTCATCACCAGCTCCTGTACCCCGATCACCAGCACTAGTCTCTCCAGCTCTTGACCCACCAACTCTTGACCCTTGACCTGCCGACCCTCCACCAGCAGATCCTTCGGACCATCTATCCCAACCACCTAAGTCATTCTCCGGGCCCACCTCGTCCGACTCCTTGCTACTTGTCTCCTCTTCCGTCTCCTCTTCACTCTACAAAATACATAACATATTGCAGTAATTATATTGAATCTCAAAATTAGAATAAACATATAAACATTACATATATACCTCATCTCTCTGGAACGCAATCTGCCCCTGCATCTCTGGAGGTAAGTGTTCCAGCAATTGTCTACGCCTTGAAGCTCTCGCAGAAGTGCCCGCAAACAGATCGTCATCTTGTCTCTTGGATAGCTTAGTGCTTTTTACGAAACTCTTTGCTAGGTTTTTTATCCTTTTTGACATCCTGTTAACAAAAAGAAGTTAGTACATCAATACAAGTATAATTAATAGTACATATAAAATAAAGGAAACATAAGGTATTTACTTATCAATCATATTCAAAATCAGGATCAAGTTGTTTTGTACGCTTCGAAGGACGCCAAGTAACTTTTTTCTTCCTTGGCACTCGTTTTCTTTTTGGAGGAACTACTACATCATTTTGATCTCCCACTAATGCATCTGGCAACAACTCTGTATCTATGTTGAAAGAGCCCGGGGCGGAGGCGGCGGCGCGGGGCGGACGGCGCGGGGCGGAGGCGGCGGCGCGGGAGCAGTAGATTGGGGAAAAAAGAGAAGCGCAGCAGGAGATAACGCGAGAGCGGCGGGGTTAACGGCGTGCCACTAACTTCCGACGGCCGCGGAGTAAACCGTCGGAAGTTTGTTAACTTCCGACGGTATACTGTTGGGCCGTCGGAAGTTTTGAAACTTCCGACGGCTGTCTGAGTGGCCGTCGGAAGTTAACAAACTTCCGACGGGGCCGTCGGAAGTTGACTTTGGCCGTCGGAACTTCGCCGTTTTCCTGTAGTGGTACCAAGGGTGTGTGGTGTTTCCCAATTGTTTCTACACTGAATGAAGGTCGAAATGAAGCGTCGTTCAACATGGCTTTGGATCTCCGTCGAGGACTTCTTTTCATTTTCAATGGTTGATGATGCGTTGAGTTAGATATCCTGTTGATTTGCTACTACAAAAAAAAACTTCTACTTTACGCAAATGACAGTACCTGGCCCTGCCGATACATTCTACTCTCTTCGTTTACTTTTGTACGATGTATTTTTTTTCATTATGACAAGACTTCGACTAATGATTATATAATTTGATGAGAAAAATATTCTTAGATTTGTACTAAAAAAATACTTGATTATGTGTTAGGACTGTGGTCTTGCCAAGCCCGTGAATCATGCGTGCACACTTGAGCCTGCCTGGTCGCGGTGGGTAGGACGTACACGGGGACAAGGACGCCGACCTACGCGTGATGCTTAGCTAGCTGCCGCCGGGAATTTGTTCTGCAATATATGTGGAAAGATGACTTGATACCCCACACTACCAGGCAGCTTTGGATGATGACCACGGCGCATCCTAAGCATGGAGGAGAATTCTACCTGGCTTTCCACGGCACTCACGCGGAATGTCGGATGCAACTCAGTCCGTTGGTTGTGGATAACTCGCAGAAGGTCGGATCAAATGGCACTCTCTTGATCTCCCAAAAACTCCGGCTGATGAGATTATTGTTCAACGGCAAAGTGCTACACATTCAGTGTCCGTCCACTGGATTTGTTTCTCTTTATTAGTGAAAAGCAATGTGCGAAAGTGTATCGGATCTGCATTGTTGTAGGATAATTGTTGGTTTTGGCAAAGCATGTTTTTTGTACGTACGTCTGCATGTGGCCATGGTTGAGAAGATATCTTCAGTGAGCATGATACTATTTCATTAGCTAGCAGGATATTGCCTTGTCAACGTGATCTCAATCAGTAGACGACTACTATTTCATTGCTGATGGATTCACACATCATATGTATTCAGTTGCCAGACCAGGTGGTCAACTGTGATTATAACCCATGGGGGTCGTGGTACCCAGTCAAATTTTTGCAAGAAAACTGGTCATGGAAACGCTGCTCGATCATGATAGGAGCCGAGATCAGGATATGACGTCGACATGTCACCTGTCTGATAATGATTGGCTGGGCTTAGATTTCGCGGGTCAGAGTCGCTCTCCGTGTGGGCAATGGGAACACTGCACCCCTTCACTCACCTTGTGCTAGGCAGGTCAGCTGATGGCGATGACTAACATGCTTCTCGTTCTCTCCCACTCCACATCATGAAGTCGATACAGCATGTTCTGCTTTTCCGTTTTGGCAACACCCCCGCCGTCCAGTCCAAAAGAAACTAAGACAGGCGTAGACGCATGAGGGTCCCCGAAGGCGATTTGGCGTTCTGTTCGGAATGATGATGCTTTGATGGATCGGTTTCACAAGCAAGACTGAATAAGTTCCACCCGTGCAATCAGTCTGAAGATTCTGAACCCGGAAGGAGCTGTGGGGCTCTACCTCAACTTGCTGATATTTCTGATTGTTAGTTAGACATGGAACCCAATAATCAAGCCTACCACTACCACCACCAATAATCGTGGTTGGACACTTGAATCCGGAGATGACGACGTCGCCTGCCTGCGCACCGCGGGGAATTTGTTCTGCGCACAATGTTCAGAGAAAGCTGGCGTGACAACCGCACCACTTCGATCATGAGCCTTTGGAATTCAGGAGGAAACCTTCAGCTTGCTACGCTGCATAGACGGAGCGTATGAAATCTTTGAAATGTCTCAGACATATATGGGGCTGGTTGTGAATGGCCGGCTGTCACTGAAAATGGATTCATGCTGCATAATTGAAAGGCAAGCAAGTGTGTAGGACTCCATGGCTCATGGCTTGTCCCATTAAATTTTTTCTCAAAAGCAAGGTGTGGTGCAATACTGGATTTTTTGGTCCCGGGACCGGGAGGCATATTTCGTCTGATCTTTGGTGCCTTCTATCATTGGCACGAAATAATGGGGCCTTTTGTTTTCCATGTGGCAGCAGCATCAAATTCTTCAACAGGAACTAGTAGAAGGGATCTAGTAGAGTGGTGGCATTCCAATTTCCGAGATTGTGGAGTCATGTCGATGTTGGGATGTTTTCATCGAATCACACCTGACACCCTGTAGCACCCGCATCAGTCCAGTTTAGCTCTATCACATGTCTACCATCAATTGGCCATTAATGACAATATCTCGCCCACAACCGGAATATTGATGGATAATTGGGAATTTTGCATGTGCTTGGACAGAAAAAGTTGACCGGTGGTAACTCTATAGGATATTACCATAAGGGCAATTTTACTTGGAAAAAGATAAAAACAAGAGGAGTTGAAAAAGAGCATGCCAGTGAAGTCTGTTCAGTATGCCTATATGGATTGTGGCTTCAAGCGCCAGGAAATGAAAATTAATCTGGCTCATATGCATGGTCTGAGTCAATCAGAAAGACTACCTCGCCAAAAAAAAACAAAAATAGAAAGACTAGATTTGGGATTCGGTTGACCAGGGTTTCCAATTTTGGCGAAATTTTGCCGAGATTTCGGTGAGTTAAAGAAAGAAAAAATAAATTTACTATTAGACCAGGTATGTGCTTTATTGTAAACACATTATTCTACACTGATAATTTCTACAGTTTTGTTTTTGTTGCATATTCTTCAAGTCAATAGCTTTATAGCCATAAATCATGCTTATCATTTGTTTAGATAAAAAATTAGAAAATAAAATATTCGGTGATAACTCTAAAAACATTTCGGTGAAATTTCACAAATTTCGGTGGTGGCTGGAAAATAAATCCGTAACCAAAAATGAAAACTCTGGGGTTGAACACATTTCCATTATGTTCTGAGTTCTCACCACCTAGTCATCGCCATGGACGTGAGGTGAGATGATAGCGTCACGTGCAATAATCCACCACTTGCCAAATCTTCAAGGAAATCGGTTCCACTACAATGCCTCTTTTTTGGAATTGAAAAGGATGAAGAAGCCTAGAGGGGCGAAAGGTTAGTTAGTACAAACATAACGGAGGAGCGTTCATCTGTCGTTTCAACCTTTGACTAGCATGTGGTAGATCTCGGCTTTTTTATTTTCCGTTGAGACATAAGGTTGGTTAGTATAATCTTAGTTTAACCCTGTGTCTCAGGTCTTTCAAAGTGATATTATCATCAATTGAAACATTTGGTCTACAATAATGAGCTACAACCTCATTAGAAAGGTTAGTCACTACAATGCTTAACTACTACATGACCTTTTGTAGAACATGAGCCGATCAATTTCATTTGTAGACAGGGGCGGAGCCAGGGCCCGTGCTGGGCGTGCTGCAGCACGGGCCCAGCTCAGATGCTCCTTTGTACATCATGTAGTATTTAGGTAAAAACACTAGCATCCGATCTGTTTTTATCAACATAATATTTGCTCACTTATTTTAGCCTGGGCTGCAAGGCTATTCTGGCTCCGCCCCTGTTTGTAGAACTATTCGATCGAGGTATGACCTCGTCGGCGCGAGACTAAAGACCTCCTGTCTCGTGTTCATAAACAGGTCTTGGTTGGGTTCAGTCACAGTCTGTCCGTCTGGTATACAGAGGGAAGTTTGGAACATTGCTGCCTTCAGTCACCTCGTGCTGCTGGCACAGTGGTCGCCTGATGGGCGGTGACTAACCTGGTGCTTGTTTCTTCTCCACATCAATAATTTGATAGCACAGCCGTGTCAAGATCAGCTTTACAGATTTGGCAGCACCATAATCGTCCAGCCTATATTTTTCCATTTTCTTAAATCAACTGTCCATCCAAAAGAAAACCGGCTTATATGCATCAACAGCATGGAAAACATTAGAAAAGCTTAGCATAGCAGTAGTAGGGATCGACCCATCTCTCACTACTATAAAAAGTATTTTTAGGGGCGGGTAAAAATAGCTGTTTGCAGGGATGGGTATGTTACTCGGCACCCGCCCTTGCAAATCCATTTTTAGGGGCGGGTCACCCCCTCACCCACCCCTGGAAATATATTTGTAGGTGCGGGTGACCCCCCCAGCTGCCCCTGCAAATCCTATTTGTAGGAGCGGCTGGGGGAGGGGGGCTTTGTAGGGGTGGCTTGGGGGGGGGGGGTTTCACCCGTCCCTACAAATGCATTTCCAGGGGCGGGTGAAGGGGTGATCCGCCCCTGAAAATTAATTTCCCACTATTTTTTGCGATTTGCATTCCCGTCAATTTTGATCTCTCAATCTAGTTCAGGATCGTGACGTGGAATATGTTTGGTAACTAAAATATTTATGCATACAAAATTAAATTATATGAAAATCAAACATCATAGTACATCATTAAAGTGCACATTGAATACATATTTTTCCTCTATTCCTCCCTAGGAATGGTACTAGAGGTGGCACGGTGGCGTTGATTATCCCACTCACGTAGTCCAATGTATTTATCTTCCATTGCCAAATCTTGTGCTTCGTGAAAAAATTTGCCCCTCAAGTTGACCACTTCATGCATAATGAGACGGCACAAATCATCGACTACATCTAGAAGTTGTTTCTCGTGGAGCCAGCCACCGTGTTTCTCCGGGTGAATCTGCAATTATTGAATTCATGGTAAAATTAATTAACCAAATGCTAATTACAGTAAAAAAATATACATATATGCATCTTTCCCTAATAAAGAGTAGTGCCTTACACGTTCCGGATCAGTAGCTTGCACCTTTAGATGCTCGCATATGTAGTGCCTACAGTACACGGAACCCACGGGTTGCTTGTGGCACGGGAACCTCGTGCGTATAGTCATTTTCTTTGGTTTGCCAGCGGGATGATTTGATCCTTTATGAATGTAGAACTGGTAAGCCCTATTTTAAAATGAAAGAATTGGAAAATTAATTTATATATGTATATTTCTGTAGAGAAATAAGCATGATGTGCATAGGGAAGATAAGAAATTCACTCACAATTGTAGAATTTCTATGAATTCTTGGTATCTCTGGGTTGATCAATCCAAGGAGTCCAATACGAGTAATCTTCGAAGGTTTGACTGTAGATGGAAAGCAATCCAGTGATTTCTAAAAAAAATATTATGTACGATTTATAAGCAATCCAGTGGTTTATTATATCAAATGGTTGATATTAGACTTATTGGATGTGGTATGGTGCAAATATGGCATCCATGTCTTCCCATCATGTCATCATATGCGATATGTAGGCCGCAACCCTCTTCACAGTCTCTTGGTGAAATTTATGTCGTTCCTTTTGTTTGTCCTTCTTTGTTGCAAATGGCTTTAGGTAGTTATCGTCGTCCTTCATCCATTTTGGCCCGGCGTGCCTGGACTCATAAATCGCTACGGGTCAAGGTACCGGATCTTTTTCTTAAAATGATGGCATCCATTGTTTGCATCCTGTAGAATATTATGTATGACAATTAAATATTGGTGCATATACAATACTTTAGGTCGTAATATAAATCAAATTAGTATCGATGAGGCACTTACATGCACCAGAGTCGAGCCATTTCAATACCAAGTTGTTGGAGGCGGAACATGTGTTGGATGTCTTCAAAATCGAATGTGATATCAAAGATTTGTTGCCCCTTAAGTTCGAATACATCCGGATGGTACGGAGCATATATTGTTTCTAGCCCAAGTATACATGCCCTCTTGTACCAATTATGAAACCTCCGCATAAAACTAGGACAATCCCTTAGTGCAAGTCTGGTAGCAAGTCTAAGTTTGGAAGGTCATCAACCCCAATATTCTTTTTGTGCTCCATGTCAGTGCGGGGTGTAGAAAAGCCCGACTGTCTGCTATCACTACAATCTGCTGGATTATCCTTTGACTTAGCCTTCTTAGCCTTTTCAGCAGACTTCTTGTTTGCGGCGTGCCATCTATTCACAATTTCTGACCCTTCCTTGTCATTTTGGTAAGACCGCAACACTCAAGGCAATAGTGATCGGGCCGGTGGCAAAGCCAGTGGTGATACCGAGGCCTGTGGGGATGGCTCTCGTGGTGGTGGTGATGTTCGAGCTGGCAGTGATCGCGAGGCCGTTGGTGATGGCTCTCGTGATACTGGAGCCGCTGGTGATGGCGGAGCCTGAGGTGATGGCTCTCGTGATACTGGAGCCACTGGTGATACATCTTGTGTTTGTGGTGACGGCAAGGCCGGTAGTGAATGCTTTAGTGCTGCCCCCTACTATTGTTGTTGTGGTGCTGGCGAGATATGGTCCGGAGCAGCCAATGGTACCTGACCAACCAGTAAGATATCTCGTTTATGCCATAGAATGGTGCTGCCGACACATTCTCCAAGGCAACTCTTTGCATCTGCAGTGGGGATGTCTATCTCATTACCATCATAGCTTGATTTCAAGAGTTGCTCCACTTGTACGCATGCATATAGAGCCAAGATCGGTTTTTCCTCAAATAAACCCCTAGCTGGATGCACCTAGGCCTTGGCAACTTCCTTTGTCTTTCCAGCTCTGCCGATCGGATAGAGCAACAAGCAGGGAGTAATACTCATTATGGTATCCATCGGGTATTGTTGAGCTGTGGTACAGGCAGCATTGCTCTGTGCACATGCCGGACTCGCTTGGCCAAGTACCAGAGGTTGCATGACCACCATCTGTTGCTGCCCCACCTCTTGCGACGGGTTGAACATAAGTAGCCCCAACTGCTGCTGCTCCGCAAGTGTTGCCATGAACAAATCCTTGAACTTTGCTTGCATTACATTCTCTACTGCTGCCATGATTTCTTCTTTATAGCGTCATAGCTCCTGTACCTAGCTCGGTCCTTCTCGAACCCATACTTGATGCTCAACTTAGAGGACAGGCCTATGACACAGCCTCCATGCTCTTTGGACCCAATGGTTGTACTGAGCACATCCTTCTCCCTATGGGGTTTGAACTGACCTTTTTTCTGAAGCTTGGCAAGTTGTAACATTTTTTCTGCCATCGCTTCGGTCTCGGGTCGATCAAATTTTGGTTTCCATTTAACTATCTTTCGCTTCCTTGCTTCAAGCCACCACTATCCATGTTCGTCCAAGCCTTCATAAGGGTCGGGCTGCCCGGTAGCTATTGCCGCCTCTCTTTCACGGCGCCACTTCTTGACCTTCCTTTGGTACCCACCTGACCCAATGTGGACTCTATGTATATTTCTTTTTGCTAGTTCACTTTGCTTTCGGCTTAGAGCTAGAACTTCTTGAGTGGTCTTCTATTGAACAAACTCTTCCCATTGTGCTGGTGTAATGTCTCCGTAATCTGCAAATGGCGTTCAACCCTTCTGGACATACCAGGCATTCAGTTCGCTCTTCCACTGGCAGAAAGTTTCACCCAGCATCTTCAGATCATAATGCTACTTGTTCTCTAGTTCCTTTGGGCAGAATAAAAGTTTTGCTCAACAATTGCCACATCACTTTTTTCCTCCCCTCAGGAACTAGGGGCCAATTGGGGATCGTTGGATCCAAAACCATCTTTATTCTGATTATAGCACCGATAGTATTCTGAAACTTTGCTACAACCTGCAGAGGATCTATGGGCTCTCCTGCCATGCTAATTGCATTGACAGTCCATTGCCTTTCGGGGTATTGGTTTCTTCCTCGCTTACCCCGTTTCCTTTTGTTCCTTTTGTTTTGGCTGTCAGAGGTTGTACCTGAAGGATCGGGACCCGAGCTTTCATTGTCTTCCTCTATGGGGCTAGGGGGTCGGCGTCGGTTTCTCCTTCCTGTTGGAGCCGCCTACACAGATTTACATGTCATACAGGTCATTACTTGTATAGTTTGCTTCGTTGTAATTAATCGTGTATTCATTACCTGACGTGCTTCCGGTTCGTAATCCGGATCGAACACATCCCCTGACCATCTTTCTCTTGCTGGAATATGGTGTGGATCAATCAGATCATGCCACTTGTTTCCTACCCAAGCGCCTTGTCCAATCCTAGGGCCCTGCTCGTACCCAGATTCGACACTGACGTCGTTGGACTCCTTATCCCCACATTGGTCACCGATGTCATACCCGTTGTCCCACTCCATCTGGGATGCAATTTGTTCAAGCTCATCTTGTGGTGCGGCATCATCCCTTCATGGGGAAGATGACGATGGAGGATCCATCTACAACTTCTACGCTACATTGCCATCAAAGATATATTTTAATAAATATTTCAATTCATAATGAAATGAGAGAGAGAGAAATTTCTTACAAATAAGAAATCATGAACATTTCACATTTAATATGATATTTCACACTAAGGATGATCTGCTTTTGCTTGATGTAATGTAAAATCAATGGATATGTCTATGCCTTTTGAATTCCATTGCCCTTATTCTCTCCGCAATTGATGTTCTGTTAAGAGTAGAATGGCCTTTTATACTCCAGTCTAAGGTTTGGGGTGTGCATTGCGCTTGGCCATTCACCTGCCCAATTAAACATGCTTCACCAATTCAGGACAGAGTTCTTCTTTCTAGGCAACTTCATCTCCATACTCGGTGAATGTATGGAATAATAACAACCCCAACTGTTGGGTCTGTTGCCGTGGTTTTTTATATTTATTCAAGTATAAACCTGGAAAGAACATTTATGATTTTTTGATTTCATGTGTTCACCTGAATATGAAAGTTAATAGACAGACCTTATACTTTCTTATAAAAAGGACTCTGCAATGTCTACATTATCACTCTTTCTATGTATTTATCTCTCACTCTCTTTATATATTTGTCTCTCACTCTATGTATTTGTCTCTCGCTCACTCAATGTATTTGTCTCTTAGGAAAGAGAGAGAGAGAGAGAATGGAGACAAAGCAGAGTCCTTCCTATATCGAATCGAGGACTACTATTACACTCACTAATCAAATGAATTCACATTTACTAACTGTTCAGTTTGACACTCTTCAGTTCATTTTTAATACATCATTAGAGTATAAAATTAAATAAATAAAAATAAGAACTAACTATATTGCAATAGAAACATTCACATTTTTTGCTAATTCGCATTCTCAATAAATTTGACATTCACATTCATATTTTTTGCTATTCATATTCTCAATAATTCAATATATTTCACATGAAGCAAATGATGTAGAAGCTCATAATTTGGATGGTTGGTTTAAATGTACATTTGCCAATCCTCAGTGAGCAGATGTGACTGCTGAATTTGAGTAACGGTGTTCTTGTACTCTACTTCCAATGGCAGTGAGATCGTCACGTATGACTAAAGAATGGGGTTGTTTAAGTGTTTTGAAGGCATATGTGTGAATCACGGTCCTTGTAGTAGTAAGTAAAAGAGAGAGATCTACTGAGGCTGTTATGTATTTATTTTGTGGGGACGGCGTCCGCGGCTGCGGCAGGGGCGCCTACTGAGGAGAGCTCGCCGGAAGAGGAGAGAGAAGGGAAGGGCATACCTGGTGGATGCCCGTCGCCGGCGAAGGGCTGGGCAAAGGCGTGACGAATGGCGCCGCCGCTCGCGGGGAGGAGGCACGGGGAGGGGAGGTGCCGCGTGGAGGGGAGCTCGAGGCCGCACGCGGAGGGGAGGCCGGGAGCGGGCGGCGGTGGAGAAGACACGCGCGGGTGGCAGTAAGCTGATTCGACAAAAACATATTCTTTTGACACTCAATCACTTCAATAATACAAACTATAAAATCAACAAAAACATAATGGCCTAAATATTTTTTCTATTATGATTACCACAGAATGACTTTGACCTGATTATATTATAGTACATGATTTTTTTTGTTGGAGAGCTCCTAAAGCAGATGGCTTGCACTTTCTTAATATGTGCATATATTAATTGTACTACTCATTAATTTGTCAAAAATGGAAGGGAGAAAGATAAAACAAATGAAGGACATGTCCCAGAAGTATAGGAAACGTGAGCAAAAATTTATAACAATATTTCACTAGGATTCTCATCTTATATGCTGGGAGATGCATCTCAAGAAGCTGTCGATATCATAGCGTCGCAAGGACGATATTGTGGTGCACAAATACCAAATGAGTTGGGTAGCGCTGATGGGACAGCCTAGGTAAATATAATGTTAGTTTCAGTGATTTGTGGTCCTGAAGACACAGTCCCCCTGCATATTCTCATAGGCACCACAGAATAAGGGGGACATTATGGGAATACCAGCTTACCAAAGCTCTAATTGCGTGACTAGTAGTCTAGTAGTGCAAGTAAATTGCACGTCTCTACATCAAGATTCAAGTACCACAGAATAAGGGTAATCTGTTGGATTAACCAACTTGGCAAGGCTTGAAATGTGTGACTAGCAACAAAATCGAGGAACCTGTCAGCAAGGAAAGTGTACTGCTCGATCCCAAGGGCGCACATGTCCCTTTCTAAGACGCATTTTTTACTGAACAAGCAAAGGTGCTGGGCAGGGTACCATTGCCAATGGAACAAGGCACCTATTTTTATGTGCCAATGCAACAGCAGTAGCTTGCAAGTGCCTTTTCATGTTCTTCATTCATGTCCCCCAAATGGCCGCAAATCTCTCGGCAAGGCGGCAGCAAGTTCCGGTAACCAAGATTTCCGAACCCTGCCAACCCCCAAGGCGCGTACCAATCCGCATCCAGCTGGAATGGACGATGCACAGCAGGTGGAGAGAGACGCCCACCCACAGGCAATCGCAGCCCCGGGGCAATGAAATGGGGGGCTAAACCCTAACGGGAAATCGGCGCCCGCGAGGGGGGATATCGAGGCGATTCCTAGCCAATCCAAGGAGGGGCGCGCGAGGAGGGAGTGGTTGGCCAGGGGGGTGTACCTGCGGCGGGCGGGAGGGCGCGGGAACGAGGAGTCTTCGAGGGAGATGAGGCGGCGGCGTAGCAGCGGCAGCGAGGATAGAATGAAAGGCTCGGTCGGCAATGGCTGTGGCAGGGGTGCCTACTGAGGAGAGCTTGCCGGAAGAGGAGAGAGAAGGGCTGGGCAAAGGCTCGGTCGGCAATGGCTGTGGCAGGGTGCCTACTGGTGGATACCCGTCGCCGGCGAAGGGCTGGGCAAAGGCGTGATGAATGGCGCCGCGGTTCGCGGGGAGGAGGCGCGGGGAAGGGAGGTGCCGCGCGGAGGGGAGGCTGGGAGCGGGCAGCGGCGGAGAAGACGCGCGCGGGTGGCTGCGGCGGCGGCGGAAATTTTTGGAAGCCAAACGGCGTCTGCTTGCGCGCTCGCTCGGGATCTGAATTTTTTTTCTAAGTCACACATCAAAATAATTTTAAATTTTTACCATAAGCATTATGTGACATATAGAACTTAATAAAAATATCAATTAACTATTTTATTGTATATAATGGTTTAAAGTGTCGAGACCACAATATGCACCTCCACAACAGACTATCTCGTAGCACTCAAGACTCTCTTTGTGTTTTTAACACTCTCAATCATTATATGTACTAAAACATGTTTGTCATATTTTTTACTAGCTCTATACTACACAGTATGTTTCTAGTGCAAATTTGAGTTTTTTCATATATTTTTCTATTTTTTTGAATTTAATGAATTTTTGGTTGAAATTGGAAAAGGATTTTTAGGGGCGGGTGATGCCCCCACCCGCCCCTACAAATAGTTTTCCAATTTATGCCGAAAATCTATTTATTTCATAAAATAGCAAAACACCTCTAAAAAATGTGAAATTTTTACCATAAGCATATTTTGATATGTAGAACATAAGAAAAATATCAAAATCCAATTGCAGTGTATGTAATAAATAAAAGTGTTGAAACACCAATGTTCAAGCAGTAACAATTCTCGATTCACCATCTTTGCGTGCCCATGGCTTGTCATCTTTTCTTATACTTGCTTCTATAATCCTCATCTTTTGTGGTACGTCTGTGAAGAGGTTCATCTCATCATACTGATTATATTCTTCCACATCATTGGTACCATCAACTCCTATGATATCTTGTTTTGCAGAGACAATGATGTGTTTTGTCTTCTTTGCAGAATCAGCTACATAGAGTACCTATGCGACCTGTTGAGGCAAGTACCCATGGGTCAACTTTATAACCAACATTGTTGAGGTCGACAATCATGAGCCCATAGCCGTCCACCTCAACACCTTTTGGGTGAAGGTGATCGGTTTGAGTTTGTTGCAACGCTTCCATCCGCAGCAGACTGTGCAGTGAACCAGCTGAAGGCAGATTTGATTGAGGACATCAGAGTGGTGTGAGAGTACCCGGTTTGCCAGGTATACCACCTAAACGTGACATTGAATTCCTCATAGATCTTTTACCTGGTACTACCCCTATTGCTAAGAGGCCATATAGAATGTCTGTTGGAGAATTAGAGGAACTTAAAACATAGTTAAAAGAATTGCTAGATAAACGGTTCATTCGTCCTGGCTATTCACCTTGGGGAGCACCTGTGATATTCATTGAGAAGAAGGATGGTACACAGAAGAACGTGTGTCAACTACAAAGCATTGAATGAGGTTACTATCGACAACAAGTGTCCATTACCTCGCATTAAAGATCTGTTTGACCAGTTGAAGGGAGCCAGAGTATTCTCCAAGATTGATTTGAGATCAGAGTATCATCAGCTGAGAATACGACCTTCAAATATTGCCAAGACAGCTTTCACTACCAGATATGGGCTATATGAGTACACAGTGTTGTCTTTTGGGTTGGCAAATGCTCCAGCCTACTTCATGTACCTGATGAACAAGGTATTTATAGAATATCTTGACATGCTCGTAGTGGTGTTCATTGATGATATTGTGGTGTACTTCAGGAATGAGGAGGAACATGAGGAACATTTGAGGCTTATTCTGTAGAAACTCAAGGAGAATCAGTTGTATGCCAAGCTATGAAAGTATGAATTCTGGCTGAATGAGGTCTCATTTATTGGTCATGTCATCACAGATGGAGGTATTGCAGTTGATCCAGGGAAAGTCAGGGATGTGTTGAAGTGGGAGCCACCAGAAACTGTGTCAGAGATCCGGAGCTTTCTAGGACTCGCGGGATATTACAAGAGGTTTATAGAAGGCTTCTCCGAGATAGTGAAACCCCTTACTTCACTAATAGTGAAAGAAAAGGAGTTCGTATGGTCAAAGGCATGTCAGGATAATTTTGTTGAGTTGAAGAAAAGGTTGACTACTGCATCAGTATTGGTTATGCCTGATACTCACAAGAGTTTTGACATCTATTGTGATGCTTCTAAACAAGGTCTTGGTTGTGTATTGATGCAAGAGGGACATGTAATTGCATATGTGTCTTGTTAGTTGAGGAAGCACGAGCAGAATTACCCCACTCATGATCTGGATTTAGCAGCAGTGGTGCATGCTTTGAAGATATGAAGACACTATTTGTTGGGCCACAGATGTCAGATATACACCGACCACAAGAGTTTGAAGTATATTTTCACTCAGAATGACCTCAACCTGAGACAACAAAGATGGTTAGAGCTCATCAAGGACTATGACCTGGAGATACACAACCAGCCAAGAAAGGCTAACGTGGTTGCTGATGCCTTGAGACGCAAGAGTTTTGTGAATGCAACACTGGCCAATCAGATGCCTCAGGAATTGTATAAGGAGTTTGAACAACTCAATCTTGGGTTCATTGCTCATACGGAAGGGATCACTATAGAGGTAGAGCCAACTCTCAAACAAGATATATGGAAGGGTCAGCTTGAAGATGCTAAGATCTAGGAGGTAAAGGAGATGATAGAAGCAGGCAAGGCACCTGACTTCACTGAGGATGAACAGAGCACTGTATGGTTCCGGAAGAGGATATGTGTACGAGATGTGGATCAGCTTCATAAGAAAATTCTATAGGAAGCTCATGACTCAACTTATTCAATCCATCCTGGCAGTACCAAGATGTATCAGGACTTGAAGGAGAGATACTGGTGGTATGGCATGAAGCGTGATGTTGCAGCTCATGTGGCGCTGTGTGATGTGTGTCAGAGTCAAGGCAGAACATGAGAGACCAGCCAGTTTGTTACAGCTATTGAAAGTGCTAGAATGGAAATGGGAAGAAATTGGTATGGATTTCATTATGGGATTGCCACGTACACAGAATGGTTATGATTCGATATGGGTCATAGAGGGATTGACCAAGGTAGCTCACTTCATTCCATTGAAGACTACTTACATAGGAGCACGATTAGCAGAGCTGTATATCTCCAAGATTGTGTGTTTGCATGGGTTACCTAAGAAGATAGTGTATGATAGAGGTACTCAGTTCACATCTTGATTTTGGCAGAAGTTGCATGAGTCAATAGACACGAAGTTGAATTTCAACTCCGCTTATCATCTTTAGATAGATGGGCAGACAAAAAGGACAAATCATTTGTTAGAGGATATGCTTAGGGCCTGTGCTCTGAAGCATGGAGGCAGTTGGGACAAGATGGCCGGTTTAAAGATGGCACCATTTGAGGCATTCTAGAAATGTAGGACCCCGTTGTATTAGAGTGAGATAGACGAAAGGCAGTTGTTTGGGCTAGAGATCATTAAAGAGGCCACATGACAGTGCAGGTTGTCTGTGAGAATCTGAAAGTAGCACAGTCGATGCAGAAGAGTTATGCAAATACTTGATGGGAGTTGACTTTTAAAGACGGAGAGTTTGTGTATATGAAAGTGTCACCTATTAGAGGCTTACTCAGATTCAGAGTCAAAGGGAAGTTATCACCTCGTTACATTGGCCCGTTCAAGATCTTGGAATGGAAGTGCGAGGTAGGAGCTAACTGCACGACTGTCAGATGTGCACAACGTGTTCCACATATCATAGTTGAAGAAGTGCTTGAGAGTACCTGAGGAACAGTTGCCACTAGAGGAGTTGAATGTGCATGATGATTTGACCTACACTGAGTACCCGGTCAAAATCCTGGACATATTGGAAAGGATCACCCGGAGTAAGAGGATTCGTATATGCAAGGTTCAATGGAGTCACCATGCAAAGGATGGGGCCACTTGGGAATGAGAGGATGAGTTATAGGCAGAATTTTCCCAACTCTTCGCTAGCCCTGTCGAATCTCGAGAATGAGATTCCTTTTAAGGGGGTAGGTTTATAACACCCTAATTTTCAATTCAGGAACCTAATAAATTTTGCTTGATTTTTGTAGGATCGAAAAGGTTTTTATTAAATCTCTTTTCATTTAAGAACATTTACCATGAATTATAAATAATTTACTTAGCCATAAAAAGAAATATAAGGAAAATAGGCTTTGTGCATTCCATGCTGCATTGCATTGTTTTATCGTTCAAGTTCAGTTGAATTTAAGTTTCAAATTTAAATTCAAGTGAAGTGGTTGCCTCTTTCTTCTTTCTTCCTTTCTTTATTTTTCTCCCCAGGCAACCCAACCCAGCCGGCCCACCTCCCGCACCCGGCCTGCTCTGCCCCTCTTTTCCTTCCCCTTCTCTTTCTTTCTCCCTTTCCTCATGGCCCAGTCTCTCGGTCCGATTCCTTTCATGGCCCAACCCGGCATCTCTCTCTCCCTTTTTCCTCTCTCCCTCGCTGTCAGGCGGGCGCTACCCGTCAGGTCCGTCCCCCACCTCGAGCTAGGCTCAGACTCGAGCCCGAGTCCAGCCAGCGAATGCCTCCCTATGCCACCTTGGCACGCATGCAAGGACCCTCGGCCGCCCTATAAAAGCAGCAGCCAGGACCCCCTTGACCCCCATCGACCGCAGCCGCCTCCTCATGCCTTGTAACCCTAGCTCGTGCCGCTGCCTTCTCGGTCGAGCTCGGGAGCATTGCTGTGCCACCGTTCCGCCGTCTTCCTTCGATGACCGTGCATTGCCAGAGCTCCGCACGGTGGTGAGGAACCCCTCAGCCCCTTTTCCCGCTCTCTCGCGCCTCCTCGCCATGGCAATTGCTCACCGGAGGAATAATGCCGCGCTGTCAGACCCGGGGCCACCGGGCTGGGTACGTAACGTAGTTTAAAGAGGTCTAAAAGATTAAGTCTGTCTTATCTCTTATCCATCTTATTTATCTCTTATTTATTCCGTTTAAATAGGAGATAGAGCTAACCAACACGGAGGGGATCTACTCGAGATATGTTCTGGTATGATCTCTCGACGGGAGTTGGTTAGCACCTTTGTAACTCTGACCTCTCGGATATATAAGGGAGGTCAGGGACCCCCCTCAAGAGAGAAGATCATTAGGTCATTCTACACCAAAGGGAATACAAACCACCATACAGGACGTAGGGTGTTACGCTCCGTGCGGCCCGAACCTGTCTAAGTCTTGTGTTCCTTGCACCTTCGAGTTCCTGATCTCGGCGTCTCCTCACCCAAAACTTACCACCTTGGGTATATCCCTCGGTGGGCAGCCGGTTAAACACCGACAGCTGGCGCGCCAGGTAGGGGAGCGCGTCGAAGATCCGCCGGCGAACTCGATGGCATCTTTCTAGTTCACCAGGTGGTGGATTGCTACCTTCACGCATGTGCATCGACGGATCGATTCATCGAGTTCGAGATCGGATCCTTCAGCGAACGGCTACATCGATCTCGACTACTCGGCTCGACTTCACCTTGTGCTACAGCGTCGATGCACCGCGGCTGTCGACCTCGACGACCCGGCTCAACTTCGGCGCGTGCCGCAATATCCGCGCGCGGCAGCAACGTGTTCGACTACTTCGACTTCGCGAGGATGATCGGCAGCTCGCCGACGACTACATCAACTACTCGTCTTGACTTGAAAACTAGTCGGAATCGGTTCCAACTAGTCGAGCTTCATCAACAAATCGTCGCAGCTTCATCAACGAGCTCCACGGCTTCGTCGACATTCATCCACGAATCGAGCTAAGTGATTTATACCTTTTCCGACTTGTTTTTCACAAGATCGGCTACCTTTTTTGGTACGCCTCTCGACGGGCATGAAACCCTCGGGTGCTACGCCATGATCGACTACTTGTCCGTGTACGACTCTCGATGGGCATGAAACCCTCCAGAGCTACACTCCGCCGACTATCTTTGCGCACTGCGCATCCTTTTTGTCGCATGAAGACTTCTTTGTCTTCTCTTAATGGTTGCTAAAGTGCTTGGGTAGCACACGCCTTAATCCGTGAAACCTCGACTCTTCTGTAAGCCTATGCTCCTACGCGTGCATGCGGCTAAGCTCCCTACGCTATGGTCTACGGCCATCAGGGATCAGGTGCTTAAACGTAACAGGCTAACTACCCGGGGAAATTACATGGCCTAGCAAGAGCAAGACACGAAATTTTTACACCGAATAAATTTTGGTGTCTTTATATTATTACTGAGTACTACTCGGTATCTTTGTATTATGCTATATAATGTATGCATTGTCTTTTTTCAGATCAAGCTTCGGCAACAACCCTCCAGGCAGCACGGCGTGCCATCACAGTTCTGCTAGTTCCCAGGCTTGGGGGCTGGGCGATGCGCACTACTCAACATGGCTCCTTCGGCTCTCCTGGCTCGTAAGCTCGGGGGCCGGACGCCGCAAAACTACTCGAAGAAGACTCGTATGAAGACTGAGAGTGCAGAAGAAACCTTAAGTCACCGCGCGGTTAAATAAACCAGCGGGAGGCTTACTTTCATTATGCAGAAAGCGAAGAGTTTTTCTCGGGATTTCAGGGTAACACCAATGCCACGATTTTTGGACCCTTACCTCCAATTTTATGGGATTTGGATTCAAGGCTCGGGGGCTGCGGGGTACGTGGCATCGACTACTTATTTTTCAAATTTCTTTGAAGGATAAGGAGGATTACAGATTAATGGGACCCTCAGCCTGATTCTCCGATTCAACCTAAGGCTCGGGGACTACTCCATATGGAGTGCGATTTTTCAATCGCACACCATAACAAAATTCGGAGCATGAGCACCTCATAGCTTCGACGCAGCCAAGTAAGTACTCGAAGAAGGACTTCAAGACGAGGCTTCAGAAGAAGTCGAAGACTGCTTCGGAAGTACTCGATAAGCCTGCAGTGCTCAGCTACGAAGAGCTCGGGGGCTTGTCAGACCCGGGGCCACCGGGCTGGGTACGTAACGTAGTTTAAAGAGGTCTAAGAGATTAAGTCCGTCTTATCTCTTATTCATCTTATTTATCTCTTATTTATTCCGTTTAAATAGGAGATAGAGCTAACCAACACGGAGGGGATCTACTCGAGATATGTTCTGGTATGTTCTCTCGACGGGAGTTGGTTAGCACCTTTGTAACTCTGACCTCTCGGATATATAAGGGAGGTCAGGGACCCCCCTCAAGAGAGAAGATCATTAGGTCATTCTACACCAAAGGGAATACAAACCACCATACAGGACGTAGGGTGTTACGCTCCGTGCAGCCCGAACCTGTCTAAGTCTTGTGTTCTTTGCACCTTCGAGTTCCTGATCTCGGCGTCTCCTCACCCAAAACTTACCACCTTGGGTATATCCCTCGGTGGGCAGCCGGTTAAACACCAACACGCCCCCCCCCCACCGTGAGCCCTTCTCCGGCTGCCGCACCACCATCTTGACCCCGCCAGCGTGTTCCCCACCTTGCTCTTTCTCTCTCTCCCATGTCAAATCCGAGCCAAAGCCATGGCCGGAATCGCGTTTACGTGATTCTCCAGCGAGCCCGCCGCCCGAGCCCCCCCACCCCCCAGCCGCGTCGAGCCGTTCGATCTAGATCCTATGGTCTAGATCTATTCTAGACCAGAGTCAGCCCAACCCCATACCGGTCAACCCTAGAATATCTTGCAAAATAGCCCTTCGGCTTTCTTGAAATCAACCTGCAGTCCCCTCTAGTTCAAAAGTATTTGCAAAAGAGTCCTTTTTCTTCTATTTTAGCCCTTAGACTTTTCTAAAATATAATCCGCCATCCAAATCTCTCTATTATCAAATCTAAAACTAGGTTTATTTATGTTTTAACCTCTATTTCTTCATTCTGAGCCCTTTCAGTTTTAAATCTTTTACAAATATGCCCCTGAAACCATGTTTTAGCGATAACTTCTCATTTTAAATCCATTTTCATGTATTCTTGCCATCACGCGATCCTTGCGACATGTACAGTAGCTTTATAACCATGTTTTGTTCTATTTACATTGTTTGGTATATTGTTTCTTATTTGTTGTACTTGTTTGCTTGTATGAACTTGTGTGGTGCAATAGATGGTGCGTAGTTCGAGGATCTGCAAGAGCAAGGCTTTGAAGATGCCCCTGAGCGGCAATAGTGCTTTGAGGAAGGCAAGTGGTCTTGATCATATTCAGGTCCTAATAACTTTCAATATATACATTTACTTTATATGCACACATGTGTCTATAACATGATGGATCCCAAACTAAGGACATGCCAAGTTTCTATTGTACTGCATTTAAACTTGGGTTTTAGTTTAAGTTGTAGCTATGCTAGTTGCTCATCTACTTAGACTATGGTTGGTTAACTTGGAAAGAATGCTACACCTATTTTTGCTTCATATTCTGGAATACAAATCATTGCATTAATTGGAACATGGAGAACCACCTAGGAAAACAGTGCAACCACAATACTATATGGCTCTAGTCTTGGCTAATTAATTAAAAACTTTAGCTTGTAATGGTCTTACCAAAAGGGTAAGAGGGGAGTGCATTAATGGGGTATAGGTTCTCTTGAGGCTTAGATATGATCCTGGTTAAGGCGTCTTCCTCATTAGGGAGAGTTATAGCCACTGCGACGTGAAACCTTAGCGGACCATTGCAAGTTAGGGAATCTTTGTAAAGGCCTCGTAGTGAATCCCTACCACTGACCTCAGAAGTGTCTAAGGGCTTTGCAAACCCGGGCATCATGGGAAATAAGAGTTGTGGGTAAGTGTACAACCTCTACAGAGTGAAAACTAATATATCAACCGTGCTTACGGTTAAGAGCGGCTTGGACCCTCACATGATAATTGAACTTGAAGATAATCTAAATTGATGTTCTTTACTTATGTTGTTTGTAATTATCTCTTTTACTTAATTTAGGGTTTATGGTATGTACTCACACTTAGTTAATTCTTGCTAAAAGAACTTGACAAACTAAAAGTGCTTATTGCAGTCAAACCATGTCAGCTATTCCTTGAAATTGGCCTTATATGTCATGTAATTTACGCCACTTGCTGAGTACCAACTATAAGTGTACTCATGCTTACATTATTAAAACCAATGCTGCTCAGAATAAGATAATTGTCCGCAGTTCCCTGAAGACTTTGAGGAGTTCTAGGCGTATTTCTCCCAGTTATCTGCCTGTGAAGTTGAAGTTTCGCTGCTAGTTAAAGACGTTCATTTGTTTGCTTAAGACTAAGACTTTCGACTATGTAATAAAGTACTTTAATACTCTCTTTCATTATGATATTGTTTCGAATATACACTTGTATTGTCTATCATCTGCGTGTGAACTTGATCCTTGCGAATATATGAGATGCATGTGGTTTTCTTTTTAAAACCGGGTGTGACAGCGGCTGTCTCGAAGGGCCCACGCTCGCCGGCGGGGATATCTAACTATTTGCCATCCTTGGCATCTGCTTATTTGACATCCTTATTTTGGCTTCTACATTTTTGACCACCCCTCCACATGTGAAGCTAATTATTTGCCAATTTTGCCGACGTGGCGTGCCAAGTCACGAGTCCAGCGTGGAAGGGGCATGCGAAAACACCTCTTCACCCCTGCCTTATCAGGGTACTTCTCCTTCTGTTTCTATGACTAGTGGGACCCAGTCATTTCTTCCACCTTCGCCTTTTCCTCTCACCTGCCCAACCCCCGCTCCCGCCGCTCCCTGTCTCCATCCTCTCACCCGCCACTCCTGCACCAGCTCCGCCGCACGGTACACCTAGCCGCCGATGGCACCTGCGAGCTCGAGCTTTCCCGCTTCGATCTCCTTACCGCGCGAATGGACCACACGCTGCCGCCGCCCGACCCTGGCAGCTGCCTCAAGGTCCACCTCTTCTACATGCGCATCTCACCACACGATGGCATAGCTCCTCCCCCGCGCCTCACACTCGAGCTCCACTGACTTGGCGAGTAAAATCGCAGGGCACTTTGGTCATTTTACATGAGAGAGAAAGAAGAGAGGCATATGAGTGATCAATGGAATAATCTCTACTGCATGTTTTTTCCTTCAGCATGCAGTAGGTGAGGGAGGGCATGGCATGATCACGCATTCATGGTCCCATTGGAGACGACAAGAGGGCTGACCCACGAACCCAAATGTAAGGCGCGGGTTGGATTGCCATCCTAGGGCTTGCTATCACCACACTGTGAAAGATCCCACAGGCCGACGCTAAGTCCATACTGGCTAGTGGTGCTAAATGTGAGCTCATGCGGACCAGTAAGCAGAAAGATAAAGGGGAGAGATTTTGGGAGTCCGGTTACTGTTCTAGCGACTATAGCCCCAGCATATCATCGAAACCCACAAGATATGATGCCACATCATCAAAACTGGTTTTGGTTTTCGCATAAAATGGAAAGTGGTCCGGTTTAGGTAAATAAGGGGTTCAAATAAGATAGTTCTATAGTTCAGGGGTAGCAGGCTGTCCACCACTGAATTTTTTTAAAAAAAGAGTTAAAAAAATTAAATTCGAAAAAGGTGTGCCGTTTCAGAAATTTTCGAAAAATGGGTGCCTCCCGCCCGATCAATGGGCGGGAGGCGTGGGGCCGGCGACCTCCCGCCTAACCAACAGGCGGGAGGTCCCAAAATTTTTGCCAGGCCCCTCCCGAGGGTCTCTTCGCGAATAAAAAACTTTTCTTATTCATGAAGAGGCCCCTGAGGCATCCCACCCGCCCAACGGGCGGGAGGTTCCCATTTTCTTATTTTTTGTTCGAATTTATGTTTTACAAACTATTTAAAATTCATACTTTTTTCTAATACAAGATTTATTCGACATACTCTTTTGTATACATATAAAATTTTAATTCAATTTTACGAAAAAAATTACTGTATCTAAAACTCGTATGAAGATGGTTAAACGATAACGTTTTGCAATGTAGAATCTAAATATTACGATAGTACGATACATCAACCTATTAAAAATAAAATAGTATCACGCAAAAAACAGTTTAAATATATAGAGTCCACCGAATCAGGAGTATCTACTCCGCCTATCCCGGACCTCGCGCTCTCTTGGTCCTCCCCCCTAGTCCTAGGCCGTCGGCGTATGTGCCCCTCCGAGTACGTGAGTGCATCTGGAGCACGGTGAGGACGAGGCGGAGGAGGCGCCGGCGTGAACGGGTCATGGGATTGTGGAGCTGGAGCGTCATACGTCTGGGAGGGACCAATGATGTCAGGCCCGGCGTCGCAACCCACCAACTCCGACAAACTGACGGAGCCGCCGTCCCAGTCGTCCTAGTCCGGCACACCAAATAGACCACCGTGTGCAGAAGCTCCCATCGACCAAGCATGCTGAGTATAGCCCTGAGAATACGGAGCAGCTGGCGTCAAACCCGACGGGAGAGACGTTCCTGGAGCATAGGCGCCAAACGTCTGAGGCTCCATTCTTGCAGGAGAAGGCCCCATTGCCGTCGAGTGCATGACTATAAAAACAAACGAAATTAGTCATTGATCGAAATGGCAATTATAAAGGACTTACAGCTAGAACTAGCGGCAGTACCGCTGGACGCTGCGTGCGGTGCTGCAGAGGTCGACGGGCTAGCTGTGTACACGTGGGCGGACGCATGAGATGAACTGGAGGCCCCCACGTCGTCTCTGTTGCGACACATCAGTGCACGTAACGCTCGCGTCAAGTTGTCATGAATCCGACGAAAGCACTCTTTATACTGTGCGTCCGATACACGTACTCCGTATTCAAACAACGTGTCAAATCGATCTGCATGAGTAATGGGAAGCAGAGTAATATTGTTATCATTTTTTTATAAAAAAGATTTAATAATTAAAGTTGCATGAAACGTACCGCGCCACACTGCGCCTCATCACGGTACAAGGGATACGTGTCCGAGATGATCGGCGGGTGCTGAAGCTCCGCGTCATCAATACGTGAAAGAGTGACGTACGGACGCGTGCGAGTGAGGTACCAGCGGAGGTATGTGCCGTGAGACGCCTCCGTGTGTGGCTGCGGCTCGTCCCACACATCATCAGGTGCGTCTAGCCACCCTCCTACGTACTCCTGCAGCTTGACAACCCAGTTGACTTCGTTGGCATGATATCCCCTGCGCGAATATCTGTTGCAAACATTTGAAAGACAACATTATTTCATGATAACGGTTATATAATTAATATAAAAAGAGTTATCACAAACTTACTCGTGTACGCTGCGCGGCATGGCCTGGAACGCTCGGGGTAGGAGAGGGAAGTGCTGTCGTCGCCCGAACTGCCTCATCACTCGCTCGACGCAGTACGGCTCGATGACAATATCGAACACTAGGTTCGCCTTGTGAGCCAGTATGCCTCGTCACGCATGTAGAGGGAGGACAACCCGTGCGGCGCACGTGTCTGGACAGCCGCAGCAGTGTACTGGGTCCAGATGACATCCTGTGGCCGCATCCGATCAAATTCGGACACGAACTGCGGGTATGCTTTTCGGACCTGCCGATGTGCCCAGCTCATCTACAAAATTACATAACTGTGTCGGTACTTTGCACATATAGAAATGTACAACAGTAAATTAAAGAACTTACCCGTCGATCGGTCCAAAACGAACCCATCGTGGGGCTATCCTCGTGCCACAGCCCATACATCTCGGGCGGATAAGGCTCCTCGCTGATTAGGGGGCATGCTATGGTGAATCGCTCATACAACCATAGCTGCAGCAGAAGTGAACGGCCTGTGATGACGGCGGTCCTCTCTGTCTTGAAATAGGCCTGGCAAAGGCCTCGATACGTGGCAGCAAGCACTGCCGATCCCCAGCTCCACCCAGGTACCTAGTGTCACACCCGATTTATAAGAACATAAATCGAGCAATCATATATGCGCCAGGATCAAGTCACGCATATATACAACAGATCATCAAGATATCACAACACATGTCACGAATAACATTAATATAAAACGTAAATGAATGAATAAAATGAATTATTTTATTACAACCGAATCAAGAATCGGTTCAAGAGTTGCGGAAGCGTAAAAGAGATACATGAAGAGCTGGGCGCCACAGGGACGTCGACTGGGAGACAAACGCCTAGAAGTCGTCGAAGCCACTGACGTAATCCTCCACGTTGCCGGGCACTGAGCAGCAGTCGAATATATCCGAAGTAGAACAGAAGAGTAGAGAGGCAAGTGTGAGTACAAACTAGTACTCAACAAGTATAACACGAGCATGAGGCTCTAAGGTTAGCTGACTCAACTGCATTAGCTTTTAGTCTTGGCAAATTTTATTAAAGCTAATTACTACAAGTGGATGAATTACCATAAACCCAATTGCATAATAAATTAATCAATATTAATTAAGAACTACTGAGAACCATCCAAACCAAACCACCCGGGGAATCGCCCTCGTCAAAGGTTGATAACCCCACTAATCAGACGAAGGATCTGGGCCGCTCATGACTGTGAGCACAGCTGATATATCAGTTTTACACTCTCGAGAGGTTGCACAACTTTACCCACAAGTCGTGAGCTGCGCTAGTTGTTCATCACACTTCCTTAGGTGAGATGGCTAGCAAGCACACTACGAGACCGTTACAAAGGATCACGTTGGTAAGGTGTAACCGCTAAGGATTCTGGATCAGCGACTATGGGGCCCACCTCCGGGGGTACAAGACACACAGCACAGACCAAGCCGGAGGAGCAGGGACCATTGAAGCTTACCACCCCTCTTGCCCACGCAGGTAAGTTACTCCCGAACCAAAATGACCTAATTAGTAAGTCAAGACCGTCCCATACCAGTCTTGTGGTTGCGCGGTTATCCCAGGTTGTCGCTCTATGAACCGGTCCTTATGGAGAGTGGCCAACCAAGCACTAAGCACCGTGCTGGCCCCCTAAACCATGTTTCTAACAAAAACATCTTTTAAGGACGCACAAACCACTCAAGCACACAGCACAGAGGGTCGGCTCCAGAATTAAGTTGCATAAGACCATTAATCAAATTAATTAAAAAGGACCAAGATATGTTGTAGCGCAGCAACCTAGCACAACTAACCAAAATGCAACCCAAGGGATATATATGAAGGATATAAAGGTGGCTAGGAAATCCTTATAGGCATACAGAATTAAAATGCAGTATGAAATTGTATTTAAAAGTGATAGGAAATTCATGTTATACTTGCCTTCCTCGTACTCTCCCGGCTGCTGCTCAAACTGCTCGGAAGACGGCTGCTCCTGGTACTGGTCCAAAGGCTCCGCGTCTACTCACGATCATCAAACATAGCCCACACATACACACATGCATAACAAGAACAACTATAAGAAAACAGTACAACATTACATAGAAACAGCACACAAAACTAGTCTAAAACTATTCTACGCGTTACAACGATCGCGTGCATATAAAGAACACCTAAAACGGAGCTAAAACGTGAAAACTGCGCTTAAAACAGGATCCAGGGACCTAATTGTAAGAAAAACAGGACTTCCAGGGCTTCTGGACAAAAACCGAGGACTAAAACGTAATTAAAGCCTAGATTCAGGGGCTAGCGCGTGAAAAGGCATGGCTTGGACGGCGGGTTCAAATTCCAGAGAAGCCAGGGGCCTAAACGCATAAAACAGGACCTATCCGTAATTATTTTTGACTCACGGGTGGACGGCGGGTTGATACCTAGAAAACCCGGGGGTTCTTTAGCAAAAGAGGCGGCTGAAGCGGTACCTTCTGTTCTGAATCGCTGGATCAAGATCGGACGGCTCAAATTAGATTCGTCCCGCGAAAGGGTATCTGCGGATCTGGACGCTCGGATCAAGATCGGACGGCTCAAGGGAGATCTAGGGCTTGCATTCACGCGGTCCACAGGATCTAAATCGGGCGGCTGGGGTTTAATGCGGATCTGGATCTAATCCAGATCGTTGCCTTGAGATCTAACGGCTCGGGGGAAGTACCGGTCTGGATCTAATCCAGACCGTAGGCCCAGATCGAACGGCTGAAGGGGCTCCGGTCGGCGCCGGCGGCGGGGAGGCGCGGGGCGCAGCGGAGGCGGCGGAGGCTCGCCGGAGTACTTGCAATCGGGGGCTTCCGGCCTTAATTCGGAGCACGGCTAGCACGGGGAGAGAGAGGGGACGACGACGAACCCATCTAGGCGGTCAGCTTGGCGGATTGGAGCTCGGGGCGGTGCTCCTCGCGGCGGAGGCGGCTCGGGGCTACGGTGGTAAGGGGAAAGCGCACGAGCAGAGGGGGAGAAGGGACAGGGACGGGCGTGGCGTGCTCCTTACCCCACCGGGATGAGCTCCCGAGGCTTGGACGACGGCGGCGGCCAACGAGGAGGCGGGACGGCGGCGGCCCGAGGTGAGCGGCGGCGGCGCTGCTCGGCTAGGGTTTCGGGGCGGAGGAGCACCGAGGCGGCTAAGGGGAAAAACCCTAGGGGGCGGCCGGCGCGTCAAATAGGGCCACGCGACGCCTGGCGAGCGGGCCCGAGGAGAAAAGGATCGCCGGCGATATCGGAGGGGCCGGTACGCCGGGGAAGAAGGGGGAAGGGGGAGAAGAAGCGCTGACGCGCGGGCCCGAGCTGGCAGCGAGAGGAAAGGAGGGGGAAACGGCGCGCGTGAGCGGGGGGAAACGAGCGCCGGCAAGTGGGCCCAGTGCGGCAGACAGAGAAGAGGGAGGGGCGCGCGGGCGCTGGGGGAGACAGGCCGGGGCTTGGCCCACGCGGAAGAAAAGGAAAAGGAGAGGATGCTGGACTTGGTCGGCCCATGCGGGAGAGAGAGAGGAAGAGGGGAAAAAGAGAGGGCCCAGGAGAGAGAAGAGGAAGGGGGAGCTGGGCTGGGCCAAGGAGATGGTTTGGGGCTGGCCCCTTCTATTCCTTTTCTTTTTCTTTACTCCACCCATTCAAACAAGCCATTTGAATTCAAATACAATTTGAATTCAAATCTATACACTCAACACAAATAACCATGCTGCGGCATGAATGCACAAACCACTTAATCCTATGATATATTTTATTTTCTTGCGTTATAAAATTACTTTAAATACGAGATAAACTAGAGAAAACCCTGGAAAATTTATTCGAGCCCAAATAAATTAATTAAAAATTTGAGGAAATTACCTTAGGGTGTTACACCTAGCCTGGCTCCGCATCCGCAATCGCGCGCGCGTACTAGATGAGAACCTTGTCCACATAATTGCCGCTAGAGTTGCAGAAAATACTCCAGCCGAACAACCACAACAGATATGCCTCCAGGCAGCACGACACCTCGTACTGCCCAGCCAGAGGGTGGAGATCCTGAGCCTGAAATATATTTGTTCAATGCTTAGAGGTAGTCACATTTGATTCAATTAAATTAATTAAAAATAATTGTACGTACCCTATATTGTATTACCCAACCCTTGGCGGCGCCGGGCGCGTCAGGTACGTCCAAAAAATATGGCGGGTTCACTGGTGCAAACCGCTCCTAAAGCTCCGCCCTCCAGGTAGGTGGCACGGCAACCTGCCCAACAGTTTCAGCCGCAATGGGAAGCCTGAGCAGGTACGACACGTCCTGCAACGTGGGGGCCATCTCCCCAGACGGCAAGTGGAACATGTGCGTCTCCAGAGACCACCTGTCCGCCAACGCCGCAAGTAGAGAGCGGTCCAGCTGCATCCGCTTCTTGGCGCCACCATCTTGGCCGTCGCCGGCCTGAAGCATACGTGCGAGTGGCAGCAAACCAGCCTCACATAACCTGTATATTTTGCATTGTGGTTACAATTGTCGTACAAGCAATACATTCATTCCGTAAAAAAATACAAAGTATCACCTGTCAAGCCAGCAGTCGTCCAGGTGCAACAACTCCTTTGCTACACTAGGGCGCAAGTCGTGAAGCTGCTACCCCTCCACCTCTGCCAGGTACGACCTGTGCCGTTCGTCGGTGTTGGCGTCAAGGAGCTCCGGTGTCTGCGCCATATCTGCATCAAAAATATAACGACCCTAAGAAATATTCCTACAAACAATTGAAAATACTAAAAACTATTCAAAATATAACTACCCTAAGAAATATATCTAAAAACTATTCAAAGTACTAAAAACTATTCAAAATATAACTACCCTAAGAAATATTTGTAAAACTATTGAAAATACTAAAAACTATTCAAAATATAACTACCCTAAGAAATATTTCTAAAAACTATTGAAAATACTAAAAACTATTCAAAATATAACTACCCTAAGAAATATTCCTAAAAACTATTGAAAATACTAAAAACTATTCAAAATATAACTACCCTAAGAAATATTTCTAAAAGCTATTGAAAATACTAAAAACTATTCAAAATATAACTACCCTAACAAATATTCCTAAAAATAATTAAAAATACTAAAAAATATTCAAAATATAGCTACCTAAGAAATATTTTGTAGATTATAGTTATTTTCAAGTAATTATACGACTAGAACGAGAATATATCTCCAAATCGATGTGTGAACTGGGTTTCGCCTCTTCCTCTCCTTCCTTTCTTTTTTCTTGATTTTTTCTGAATAATATGAGAATTTGGGGGTAGGTGAGGGCTTATATAGTGGTGGGGGAACGTCCCGCCCGTTGGGCGGGTGGGATGCCCCTCCGGAAAACCTCCCACCCGTTGGGTGGGCGGGATGCCCCTCGGGGGACCTCCCGCCGTTGGACAGGCGGGATGCCGCCGCGTCAGGGGCCTCTTGGCGAATAAGAAAAGTTTTTTATTCACGAAGAGGCCCTCGGGAGGGGTCTGGGAAAAATTTTGGGACCTCCCGCCTGTTGGATGGGCGGGAGGTCTCCGGCCCCACGCCTCCCGCCCATTGATCGGGCCGGAGGCACCCATTTTTCGAGAATTTTCAAAACGGCATCTTTTTTTGAATTTAATTTTTTTAACCCCTTTTTTTAAAAAAATTCGTCCACCACTAGGATCCCATGCTAGTAGAGGCCCATTAGTGAGGAAACCATCACCATTATTTACAGTTCAGACGATTTAGGCTGAACATTGACATGTTGCGGAAACTATCACTTGTAGAGGCCCAGCTAGAGGAGGATGTTTTCAGAAGAGAAAACTATTTGGGCACGATAGTATCAGCAAATAGCTAGACATTGCAATGTGAGTTGTAGTCATCACTTGTACCCTGGACTTGATCAACTTCACAAATACCGAAAGACCTATCCTTCCACAGAAAATGTTCAGTAACATTGGCTCACTGAGGGCTTACCTGCTGCAAAAAATCACTTTGGTGAGAGTTTGGTTATCCCAAGCTGCTGGATATGTGATCTGATTGAGCTGTGTTGTTGTCTCATCAAGCCCGAGAGTTGCTGATTCTTTTCATTTGTAACAGAGACAAACTGCAAGGCAACCTTGGTTGGTGCTCTATTATCACAACATTGCTCCATTAAGGAACTCCGTGGAACCTGATACACAAATCGATCAGTATCTCAACAGAGAAAGTTCCACCGTGTAATTCGACATTGTACGTGCAGCTAACTCAGCCGGTACATGGGCACGTAAGTGAGATTCACTTCTGCATATACTTGATCTTTGAACCATGTTCATGCATGTTTGGTTATTTATTCCATAGTTATTAGCACTGCATCTTCTAGCAATTCCATGCAGTACTTCTTGCACGTCACCATCTTCTATTTGAAGCAAGTAACTCACAAGTATATTCACTGACAACTCAACCACACCAGTAGCACATGGCACTATCTCAACCAATCCGTGTGAAAATGGTGGCCGTAGAATCAATTCAGTCCAACTCTTGGTCAGAACAATTCTTGCACTCTAGCTGCTTGCCAACAGGAAGACTGTCTTGCATTGGATGTAATCTAGCACCACCATGGTATCTGAGTTTTACCACCACGCCTCTACTGCTCTGAAAGTATATTTTCAAGCCGCTCTAGGAATTAGCCCAACAACAGCCAAAGTAAGATTAGCACACCAAGGACAATATGAGCGCAGCAGCCGTATTCCTAAATATTTGGCATTTTGGATGCAGACATGCTGATTTCAGAAGTCCACTGAAACACATTAAAGGAAGTAGATTGAGAGTAACCACTAAACTTACACTGCTTTGCCTCTTGTATCAGCATCCAGCGACAACTTGGGAAATGGGAACTGATCACTGCAATTTTGTTGGGAACCGATGATGTCCATGTGGGCATTTCGAGCCCACTGGTGTACAATCTCAAAGAACCCACCAGTGGCGTACGGAGCACAAATGGGCCCATCACAAATCAGAAATAATCACAATCACTTCATTGCCAATGGGGATCAAATATGGTGGCGTGCGTTCACATGGGCGTCACACGTCTGATTTCTACAGCCCATCCATACAACGCATGGAACCTAAGACCCTCCACAATGTGTGCTTCAAGTGATGCTCAAAAAAGAGATAGAGGATTGGGGCATCACTCCACACGCTGTAGGAGGCGTTGACTATTTCAAACGATGCCAAGAAAATCCGGAGCGGGGGCAAGAACATGCGCTGGTGCCAATTCCAATAAAAATTATTTCGCTGATCCTTGCCTGCTCTCATCGCCAAGTTCCGCTCACAGCTCACCTCGGTGAGAAACAACAGGAGCAATGCCATATTTATTTGACGTGGATCCCAACCACTTTAGATAGCTTCGATGCCCATTCTTTTGTATGATGCAGCTCTGGGAGGTCGAGGCCCATCTACTCACTCTGAGATTCTCGTTTTTTCAAGCATCACTAGCACATTGTGGAGGGCGTAAAGCCCCTAAACAATATCCCGCGCACGTCGCACGCATCCGTCATCGAGAAGCTCGACGGTTCTTAAGGTCGCCAAGCTCCTCGATGGTCGCCTTGCCCTGGGTTCGTTCTACCGCATGATTGGATCGGCATAAGGGCTCCGATGCTTTGATGATCTAGGTCGACAGCGCATCGTGCTTTGTTGCTAGAGAGATGATGCTAGAAGACTTAACAAGAGGAGCAGGCAATAAGCTACAAATTAAAACGTGAGCCAATGCATTGCAATCTGAAACGTACTCAGCTACAAGCCTACAAGAGGATGGCCTACACGCTGAGGAGTGGGGATGCAGATGTGAAGGTGGAGCTCAAATGCCGTCCATGGCGACTGCGCTTGCTGCGCTGCGTGACTTGAACGGTTTCTATCCTATGAGAGTCGCCAAATGCAATACCGCTTGTATAAGCGGCCGCGGTGCTTATTTGAAGGCTCCTGATTTGTCCAGCGTGTCGTTGGCAGCTGCGCCAAAAAAAGAAACTAGAGGCTTTGTCATAAAACTGTCTGAAACATGTCGATAACCAACACTTCTGCTAATCAACTAATGAGATCTGAGCAATTTCAATCTGAAAAGAGTGAGCAAAAAAGGTTTGCAGGTGTCATAAAACAAAAGGAGCCCACTCCCACCTTGCACCAGCTAAAATATAAAAGATCTGAGCAGTACCGTAGGGGGACAAAACGTTAAATCTACAAGATCTGGGCAATACCAAGCGCATTGAATACTAGCTAAACCTACAAGATCTTCCAGGCCTCGCTAACTATTTATGATTAATAGGACTGACCAATCCACGTGGAACTTAACTAACTCAAACCTTTTTCTATTTGACCTTCCAGATCTAGCACTCCCAGCAACGGGACAGACAAAACCCAGTACCTGGCCGATTGGCGACGAAGACGAAGCTATGACTGGCGACGCAGCTGCAGGGCTCAATGGCGACCCACTGGCAGGGGAGAGGCTCGGGTTGAGGAAGCGCTCCATCTCCCTAGCGGCGGGGCTCTCTGGATCCATCCGTTGCTTCCGGACCGACCTTGCAGCACTCCCAGAGCTAAAGGTTAGAGACGACCGGAGGAGCGGGTGTGGCGGCGGCTGACTATGAAATCTTTCTGTTGCTAGGGTTTCGAGAGGTGGGTGTATATCGCCCCACTTCCTGCCTCGCCCCCATGCACGACGGCTAAACAAAACGAGTAACCCGGCGCCAGGAGCCACAACCAGGCACTCGGGCATGGGCTGAGGCAAACGTTGACCGCCCTGGGCCCGCACCTTTCAAGAGGGAACCTTTCATTGCCACGGTAGAACCTTTCGCCGGATCTCGAGGTTGCGGTGGAGCAGAGCGAGGTATGGTAGCCACACGATAGGAGCAGCGGCCGCTTGTATAAGTGGGATTTTCCCTCATCATCGAGTCACCTCGATCTGTTTCAATTTCAACCCGAATCCCGGTAGAGAAAGGCAATTGGCTAGATTATTGTTGCGTCCACCCGCCTGAAATCGATTGTTGCGTCCGACGGCGTTGGCGGTGATCGATCGAAGTCCGATCCGCGTTAGACGTGAGGTCTTTTCCGATTCCAAACAGATCGAAGACACCCTCATCGTGGCCTAATAAAAGTCCTGAGGGCACGCAGGCCCCATCCATCAATTCGCAGTGCGTACTCCCTCTCGTTCTCCAAATTGGCACATTCTCGTCGCGCCTAGTAGGGCTCGATCCATCCAGCTCGATCGGCTTTCCATGGCAGCGGTGGCGCCCGCCGCACGCAAGCGCCCGGCGCCGGACGAAGCCGCCAGCTCTGCGGATGCCGACAAGAAGCGGAGGCGCTCCTGCTACCAGTTCGAGAACATCGACGACTACGAGATGCTCGAGGAGATCGGGGAGGGCGCCTTCGGCGTGGTTGCCAAGGCGCGGGACCGCCGCACGGGCGGGACGGTAGCCGTCAAGTGGATCCGCGGCGGCGAGTTCGACGAAGACGGCGCGCCGAACCTCCCCGCGGTCGTGCGCGAGGCCGGCTGCCTCGCCGCGTGCCGCGGGCTCCCCGGCATCGTGCAGATCAAGAACGTCGCCACGGACAAGGAGACCGGTGACCTGTTCATCGTCATGGAGCTCGTCGGCCCCAGCCTCCACAGCCGGCTCGAGCGGCAGCCCTTGTCCGAGGATGAGACGCGCGACTCCATGAGGCAGCTCCTGGGGGCGGTGGAGAAGCTGCACGCCACGGGGACGATCCACCGCGACGTAAACCCCGACAACATCCTCGTCGGCCCCGACGGCACGCTCAAGATCTGCGGATTCGGATGCGCGACGCCGGCGAGGGGCGTCGGGAAGACGTGCCAGGAGAAGTTCGATGGCACGACGATGCAGTACCGCTCGCCGGAGCAGCTGATATGCAGCCAGTGGTACGGGCCCGAGGGGGACATCTATGCGCTGGGGTGCGTGATGGCCGAGCTCCTCTCCGGCGAGCCCCTGTTCACGGCGACCACGGAGGACGACATGATCACGCAGACGCTGGACCTGCGAGACTACATTGTCACCATGGGAGTGGAAGCGTTCGACGACGTGATGGATCACCTGTCCTTGGCGGGGCGCGAGGTCCTTGCTGGCCTGCTGAGCTACGACTCCTGGGAGAGGCCCACCGCGGCAGACGCACTCAAGCATCGGTGGTTCACTGAGGAGGACGTGGAGGAGAAGCCCCCTGCTGCCGTGGAACCGGAGTTCCCTGGCTTCGTGCCGCTGTTTTCAGAAGCATAGGAGACCAGTAGCTTACTGTGCGGTGTGGTTGCTGCGCTGCAATATTCTAGGTTGCTCTGTGATCTCGATGAAGTTTTGGCAGGAAGAAATAGATTGTGGTTGTTACTCCCATATCATTTGTTAACAGTTAACGACTTTAGGTGGTGTTTGGTTTGTTGTTTTGTAACGTAATCAGCTCACAGTGTAAAGCGATTTCGATAGTTTTTTGTTTGGTTATCTCTAAAGATCTAATTCCGGTGAGATTTACAAACAAACATTGAGCCACGTTGCCTGATCCGTCTGATCCGTCGGATCTGTCTTCCATACGTCTCCATAGCTTTCCAGTCTTCATTTTCTGTGCTGACGTTTCTCCTTCCTAGGGAATATCTCTTCATTCTCTGTGCGAAGGCAATAAATAAAGGACTCGGCTAACCTACGACTGTAAAACTAACCCCCGGTATGGCCTTACTATTTTTGGAAATAAAAAATACTGCCTTCCTAATCTGGTAGTGATGCTCCACGCCGCCGGTCGCCAAAATAAAAGGCAAAAAAAGCATCCAGCGGGGTCCGCTTCTCTTGCGTTCCTCCCCAATAAAATGCCCATGCAACAAAGACAAGACGATAAGATCTTGTTCCCCCTAGACGCCGCCTCCATGACAGGTTCCTCCCAGCCCATCGCCTCCTGACAAGACGAAGGCGACAAGCAAGATTGCTCAACCAGAGCCAACACCACCGAAAGAGATTGATTGGGAAAACCAATAGAAAAGGCACAAGCATAAAAAAGGGTTCATATCCACAGAACTACTTTAGTTGTTGTATCATGGATTTAGGGTTCCTCCCCATGGATCTGTATAGATCTGCGTAGATCTATATGTATACAAATTTATTTGAGCATTTCAATAAGACCAAAAGTCTGCTTGATGCCAAATCTGCTTAATCGTGTGTCCACCTTGCCTGACCACGGTTGTTCCTTTCCACACCAGCATGTTAGCTTTTGTTTACAGTAGACTGTAAAAGAAAATGCAAAAATGAGAAGAACTTCATCATGTTAGCTTTATTGCAAGAAGAACTTCATCATGTTACTAAGTAGAATAACTTCTGTAGATTAGCTTACTGATTAGTAAAAAATGTTTGGCAATGTACTCTGTTTTGCCCTTTTTAAAACACTTTATTGCCAGCATGATGTAATGTGTTTAAAAAACTTGCTTGTACAAAGTATTTTATTTTGTTAGTTTGTATACACACAGATTGCCTAGTCGTGGAAAATAGAAATAGAAATGCTAATCTGCTTAATAACAAAATATGCCGTGCAGGCACCATGCATTTGAACGAGCCTCTCCTAGGATTTGATTATAATTTTCTAGATGGAGTTGATGCAAATCCTTCCTACTGCACCTAACAAAACCCTGTTGTTCCAAGTTTACATGACCAAAACCATCAAACACAGCTAGATGTTGGGACCATCCTAATTGCTAGTGGTGGGAGTCAAAATGTTAATGCTTATGTTGTGAAGACCGAAGAAGCTACTGCTGTTGGTGGTGGTGTTGTTGAGGACACTGTAGAAGAAGTACTGGAAGATGTAGTACAAGAGGTTGTGGAAGAGGTTAGGCTAACACCTCCAATGCCATACACAAGTTTGACATTTAGCACTAAGCAAGAGGCAAGAGAGTTCCACAACTCATATGCAGAGAGGGTTGGATTTTCTATCCGTACAAGCACTACACGCCTTTTGTATTTGACAAGGGAACAAAACAAAGTTCAGTTTGTGTGTAACAAAGAAGGGCGGGGGAGGAAAGTGAAAGAAGAGCAAGGGACTGCTGCCTCTGACGAAAGCAATTATGATGAAGATGATTCGAAATCTGAGTATAATAATGATGGTTCTGTGAAGAAAAAGAAGCTTGATGGTGGCAGGAAGAGGAAGAGGGAAAAAAATGTAGCATACAGACTGCAAAACCAGAATGGTTGTGAAGCTAATTGCTGATAAGTGGCATGTAATATACTTTGCACCAGATCACAACCATGAACTTGTCATGAAGCTGTCGCTCAAAAAGTTTCTACAGTCTCACAAAGGGATCCCTAAAGAGGAGAAGGATTTTATTGCATTGCTGCACGGATGCAACTTGAGCACTGAGCGAATAATGCAGCTGATGAATGAGTTTTATGATTCTGGTTAGCTAGTTCTGTATGAGGGGAAAGATGTTGGCAACTTCCGCTCCACTATTCGAAGAACAGAAAAGTACAAGGATGTGCAAGAAACCTTAGACTACTTTAGAGAGCTGGAACAAGAAGATCCTAAATTCTTCCATAAAATTAAGCTTGATGTTGAGCACAGGGTAGAGTGCCTGTTTTGGGTTGATGGTGCTGCAAGACATGCCTACATTGAGTCTTACAACGATTTGGTGTCTTTGATGCTACCTACATGACAAACATGTATGATATGCCTTTTACACCATTTATTGTCATCAATAGGCATGGCCAGTCTTTCATGTTGGGTTGTGCCTTCATAAGGGATGAGAAAACACCTAGCTACATCTGGTTGTTTGAGACATTCTTGGAGGCAATGAAAGGTAAAGCGCCCGTGAGCATTATAACTGATCAGGACACTGCTATGAGGGCTGCGATTGCGCAAGTTTTTCCAAATACAAATCATACAAATTGCCAGTGGCACATAATGGCAAGTTTTCTAGAACGATAGGGCCTGTCCTAGACGATGATGAAGAACTAGAAGATGATTTCAAAGAATGCATGAACTATACTATGACTCCGGATGAGTTTGAAGCAAAATGGTCAGTAATAATAACCAAATATAATTTGCAAGGGAATGTACATTTTCAGCGCCTCTATGGTATGCAGAGCAGTTCTGTGCCTGCGTACTACATGCATTGTTTTTACCCCTTTTTGCAATCAACTCAGCGGAGCGAGGTGTTTAATGCTGTTTTGAAAAAGTATGTGAACCCCAACATGTCTGTTCTGCACTTTGTTAGGCAATATCAAAAGATTCAGCATAAGTGCCTTGTTGCTGAGGATGGGCAGGACTTTAGGACAGATGACAGGGAGAGAAGGAGGTGGTCGAGATATCCTATTGAGAGGCATGCAAGTACTGTGTACACTAAGAATCTTTTCTATAGGTTCTCAAAAGAGTTTGAAAAGACTGCAGAATATGATGTGAAACTTGAAGGTCAATTCCAATATTGGCTACTGCCGAACAACATTTTTGTCTATGGTTATGGCAAAAGAAACTACCTTGTGACAGCACTTGAGGATGAGAAAAACTACTATTGTGAGTGCAGCAAATTTGATAGAGATGGGATGCTTTGTTGCCATATAATGAAAGTGATGACAAGATTGGGTGTGAAGGCTATTCCTTAGCGGTACATATTGAAAAGGTGGACTCAAGAAGCAGTCCCTGACAATGAGGGTGCTGCCACTAATGCCCATGTGCAAGCTGATTTCATAGCACGTGGTATGCCATTGAACAACAAAAAAACTATGTGGTTTACCAATCTCTCTACTGCATTTGCAAATTTGGCAGTGGAGGGCTGCGCATCAAAAGAGGCGTATACTATTATGGACAATCACATAAGGCTGATGCGCTCTGAAGTTGATGAAATGAAGAAAAAGAAAAAAAACAGCGCCCAGAGGGGGGCGCAGATTTCCAGCATCTGTCCCTGATGATGGGCCTAATGTGCCTATTCCTGCAGCAGGGGATACGTGTGGTCTATCTGAACCTTTAGGACTTAATGATCTACCTGCTAATCCCAATGTGCCTAAAAATGCAAGTGTTTTGGCTCCTATCCCAACTATCCCAAGTGGTAAGAAAAAAAATTGCAATACCCCGTCCACCCCCCCCCTGCCCCACACACACATAAGAGTCTACTGTACATGATGAATCTTTGCGTGCAGGTAACAACAGTGGTGCCCCTGGAGGCAATCCTGCTGAATTGGCTGGTTCAAATGCGATGACGCAACAAGGTGTGGGCAACCCACCAAGGTCGAAAATCAAAGGGCACAAGAAGGAAAAAAGACTTAAGAGAGGGATAAATGCAGAGGCAAAGAGGAAGATCTAAGTGCGGGATCTGCAAATTGACTAGTCATAATGCTGCAAGGTGCCCCGATAAAATAGGTATAGATGATGGTCAGTCAGGGTCTATGGCTGTCAACCGAAGAAAGGCCTTATGATCTTGGCGATGTTTTCCGCACTGCTGGAAGGATTGGGAACAGCATCGCCATCTGAGTCATCATGGGCATCCCAGTTTGACTCATGCAAAAAGTCTGATATCTTCAATGTCGAATGAGTCATTCTTCACGATGACTCGATCAACTGTGTCACCTCATCTACTGATGGCGCGTAGTACGGCATGTTGAAGGAGCTTAGTTTCTTCTTTTCAACAGGACCCTACAAACCATAATAACCTAATCTGAGTATGATTCTTTTGAATTTTGATGGTCTTCATGAGTTCTAATTGATCTGTAGAGTTCGACTATGGTTATATGTGTGATATATACCTTTTGGACTAGGTGCTGGAGAGCTTCGGCAAGCAGCTCCCAAACACGCGCCACACCACCGTGCATTGGTATCTCTCCCCGCTTTCGGCCAGCAAATGTTAGAACCATACGGCCATCGGATACAAGTTCTTTGTACCGCAGGTCAGGAACAACTCAAAGTCCTTCTCAAATTGTGCCCGGAACAGTTTCACCACAACCTGTGCAGTAGTATTCCCAATGTAGATGTTGCAGGCATTCACATGAGTTCCATTTGGGAGATCCTCAGGAACCTAGATAATAAAGTACCATGCATGCATAAGAAAAGAACAACAATGATATTCCTAACTTTGCACTCACCTAGTACAGTGACCATTTTTTTTTAAGACCAATTTTAATTTTTTGCCGTCCAGTCTTAGTAAAATTGGGTTATGCTCATGCATACCTTGGAGCACCATATGAGACAGTGCGATGAGTGGAACAGATGGACGCTCTCGCAGGGGAAATCCTTGTGTACATGGACCCAGACAGTCCGGCGACCTAGCAAGGGACGGCCGCTGCCGCGGCCTCCTCCACGGCGATGGAGCTATGGAGCTTCTCGAGCGACCGGAAGACGAGGTTGAAGTCATTTCCCGGCAGATCATTTAGAAGAACTGCACCTCCATGGCGCCTGGCATATCCCGGACACAGGCTCTGGCCGTGCTCATCACCTCGGAGATGACGAGCAGCGTGTTCGGCCCCGACGAGCAACCGAGGTCAGCTGCGACCATTGTGCTCCCAGTCCCAGTTGAGAGCGACTTGACCGCCTCTTTGACGGCCTTGTGGAGCTCAGGCCAGGTCTCCATTACGGTCTTCCTCTGCGAGAGCATCAACTCATCATACGGAAATGAAATAATTACTATCGCGTAAAGGTGAAATTAGCATCATTCATTTTCTATATGACCGTCAAATATATGAACTAGCTACGAACTTGGAAGATGGAATTGACGGCATAGCTATTCTCTCCGTCGCTGGTTGCAATTTGCAGGTCCCTTTCCACGGTCATTGCCTGCACCGGAGCACAGCTGCCGGCAGAGACCATGCATGGAGGCCGGAGTGGCAAGCGCAGAGCCACGGGCGAAGGGCGGTGAGGCGAGGCCACGCTGAAGGCGTTGAGTGCAGAGTCGTGTTGGGTGGTGGGGAGAAGCAGGATGGCAATAGTGAGCATGTGGAAAACATTGCCATTGCCTGTGCTAAAGTGGAAAAAGTTGAGTCAGCTCCTTTTGTAGGCCTCCATGACGACTGCCGCCGCCCCACCATCGTGATACGACCTGTTTGATCGTTTAGGCCCTGGACTAAAGTTTAGTCTAGGGACTAAATTTTAGCTTCTACCCAGTTTGAAAGGAGGGACTAAAGGTCATTAAAGTACTAGTAAAAGGACCATGATACCCCTATCTGCTTACCTTGCACTGAACTTGTGCTGCCCCTGCAGCCTTGCTCTACTCTCTGCCCCTGCGCTTTTGCGCCCTTTTCTTCTTCTCCTCCTCCAACCGCACCAGCACGGGTGCATCGGGCATTGCTTGTGCAAGATCTTCTCGAACTGATCCTACTGGTTCCCTAACTTCTTGTCACGCGAGTTGCGCTCTACACCCGCAACTTCATGGTTTGGCTTGTGCCTTTGGGAGGGTTCCGAGTAGTTCCGCTGGCTTTTGCCGGAGCGGTTGCCGTTGTTGTGCTTGTCGTTGTTGTGCTTGGGGAAGCGCTCATTCTCCTCATCCTCCTGGTCGGCCCATCATTGCATCATGTCGCGGAGCTCCACGACAGTCTTGGGGCGGTTGCGGCCGAAGTCGTGGTAGATGTTCTTCGAGCCGAGGCCATTTTGGAAGCAGTGGATGACATTCTCGTTGGTGATGTTGGCGATGGTGGCGTACATCTCAAAGAAGCATCTAGTGTAGGACCTCAGGGTCTTGTTGTCCTCCTGCTTGACCTGTGACAAGTCATGGTGAGTACCTGCACGGAGCATGGAGCCCTGGAATTATCGATGAAAGTTTTCTTCAGGTCCTCCCAAGAGTTGATGGAGTCTAGCTTGAAGCTTTCGAGCCAGGTGAGCGGTGTAGATTCCAGTGCCATCGGGAAGTAGATAACCTTGGTTGTGTTGGAGCTACACGACACGTCAATGGTGGTGGAGTAGCAGCGAATCCGCTACCATGGGTCCCTTGGGCAGTCGCGGGAGGTGATGTTGCGAGTGAAAGCTGGGAAGCGATCACTATCGTTGACATCGCGTGGATCACCGCAGCGCTCACGATGTCTCATGTCGATGATGTCTCGAACATCACGGCCTTCGTTGATCTTCTACCATAGATCAACTGTGGGCATGTTGCGGAGGTTTCCACAGTGGTCGTGACCTCCTACAAAGTGACCGCCGACTTGGGGCCTTGTGACATGGTGGTTGCCCGACTGTTGTGGAGGCTGTTGGACTTCCTGGTCAGCGTGACCACGTGCGGATTGCTAGGCGTGCTGGTGTACGTGGTCAACCCAATTTTCTTGGTTGTGGTGGCGGTTGTCGTTCCCTCGAGGGCTGGGTCCTCCTCCTGGGTTCGACTAACCTAGGGATAGAGATCGCATGATACTCCGATCTTGAGCGGGTGCGCTGCAGCGATGGCATAGGGTCCTGCTGGTCCAGTTGAACGATGGCGCACTGCATCAGATGCAGGAGCCTCTCAGTCTCCGGGTTTTGGGGTAACCGCTAAATTAACAAAGTTGCTTCAGTGATGTTCCCGATTGGCATGTTGTAGTGCCGATCGTCGGCTGCAGCGAAGGCACCGTTGAGGTTTCTATGCTAAGGTGGGTTCCGAGCGCGGGCTTCTATGTTCTGCCTACGCTTGGCACATTTGGCGTTCTTGATCCTTCGGATTCTTCTGTGCTCCTCATCTTCATCTTGAGGAGCATCCACCGTGCACTCGTCAGCGGAGACATCTGCGAGTAGTTTGTCATCGTACTTTCTTCCTGGTTCGTCATCATCATCATGCTCGTGGAGGGAGGCCAAGTAGATGTGATGTTGCAGGGAAAACTCTCCGCTGGAGCTGTAGTCGATGAGTACTATCCTGCCCTCTCCCTCCTCGATGATGGGAGAGAGGAGCTTGCCTTCCTGAAAAGGCAGTTCTTGTATGAAGGCCACAACGCGGGAGTCATATTCGAGTAGCTCAGAGGGCTCCATGCCCATCCAGTACACGAACCGGTCCTGTGGCGTTGAGGTTATAGCCAGGCCCAGATGACAACCCGGAAAGGTTTTGGAGTCATCATCCGAATCCGAGTACTTGTTAAAAACGGGGGCCTCCCGACAAGCGGTGGCTCCCGCGTCTCTGAACTTGAGTAGATTATCACAGTCCTCTTCCAATGCAGAGAGGAACTCGGATTGAGTGAGCTCCTGGTAGATAGAAGCCGTTTTGTGTAGCCCGAATAGGATTCGGGTATGCTCTTCCTCAGATCGGATTGAATCCGACTCGAGAAGTCCTGGTGCAGCACGAGTCAAAGTCGCGTCGACAGTGGACTCCTCCTCGATCTCCTTGGCTAGGTTAGGAAGCAGCGTCTCGTCGAGGTTGTCGATGAACTCGTCGAGATCACTGCGTTGAGCTGCTGCAGGTGTCTCCGACTCCCTGGAGTTAGCTAGATGGCTGTTGAAGCCACCTGAGCCATTGGCCAAGCAAATCTAGGAGTCAAAAATGAAGGTTGTGCCCTCATCGAGCACAGCGCTGGTGAAGTAGAAAGATGCCATCGAGTTCTCCAGTGGATGCTCAATGAACACTCCTACCTGGCGCGCCAGCTGTCGGTATTTAACCTTCAAGCCCGCTGAGGGAAACCCCCGAGATGGTAGATTATAGGTGGGGTGTCGCCGAGATCAGAAACTCAAAGGTGCAAAGAACACGAAACTTTAGACAGGTTCGGACCGCCGAAGAGCGTAATACCTTACGTCCTGTGTGGTGATTTGGATTGCCTTAGATGATGTGTCTTTTGGAGGGGGTCTCTGCCCACTCTTATATAGTCTGGGGGGACAGGGTTATATGGAAGTTCTAGCCAAATACAAGCTTAGGAGTCCTACCCGGGTACTACTTGGGTAGTTTCCTTTTATTCCGACTAGTTCTATTTCTATACGAGTAGTTACAATTGGTGTAAGTTGTGGGCTATGTCCCATCCCTTATCCTAGAATAAGTAGGCCATGTGTACAGTCCCGTGGCTCCGGATCTAACATCTACATGGATGACGAGTTCATCAGGATCTCAAGGAAACCTTTAGCAGCTTGCTCAAGTTCCGGTTGAAGCTCAACCCAACTAAGTGCATCTTCGACATACCGTTAGGGAAACTACTCGGGTTCATTATCAGTCACTAAGGAATTGAAGCTAACCCGGAGAAGATCAATTCCATCATGAGATGGGGGCTCCAAAGACCATCAAAGACGTCCAGAAGCTCACAGGGTGTATGGCGGCCCTGAACAGATTCATCTCTAGACTTAGGGAACAGGGACTACCTTTCTTCAAGCTACTCAAGAGACAAGACAAGTTTAAGTGGAACGAGGAGGTGGAGCAGGCACTGGCAGACCTCAAGCATCATCTACAGTCACCCCCCATCCTCATGGCTCCACTGTTAGGCGAGAATTTGCTACTCTACATCACCGCAACTACTCATGTCATCAGTATTGCCACCGTGGAGCGCTCCAAGGATGGCCATGCATTTGGCATGTAGAGGCCGGTGTATTTCGTTAGTGAAGTCCTTTCTGAATCAAAGGTTCACTACCCTTCAATTTAGAAACTCCTCTACGCTATACTCATCACATCCAAGAAGCTTCACCACTACTTCGACGAGTACAAGATCTCAGTTGTCACTGACTTCCATTGGCGGATATACTCCACAATTGGGACACCACTGGACGCATCTCCAAGTGAGCAGTGGACCTGGGGGCTCTCAGCATCGACTCCAAGCCATGCACAGCCATCAAGTCACAAGCACTAGTCAACTTCATGGCAGAGTGGCGGAAAAATCAAATTGCAGCTCCAGCCAGCATGCCTAAGCATTGGGTCATGTACTTCAATGGTTCACTCAAGCTCAAAGGCGGCGGGGCAAGAGTATTATTCATATCATCGAAAGGGGAGCAGCTCAAGTATGTGCTTCAAATTCTCTTTGAGGTATCCAACAACCAAGCTGAGTACGTGGGGCTACGCCTGGCAATCTCTCTTGGCATCAAACAACTACTTGTCTACAACGACTCCTTGGTTGTTCAACAAGTGAACAAGGAGTTGGACATCAACAAGGACACCATGGATGCGTATGTCATGGAGATACACAAACTGGAGAATAAGTTCTTAGGACTGGAGATCCCTCACATGATCCGAGACAACAACGTAGGGGCGGATGTACTCTCGAAGCTGGGCTCTGATCGAGCAAATGTCCCTCCGGGAGTATTCGTCCATGAGCTACACCACCCATCTGGCTTACCCCCACTATGTTAGTTGGTTGATATCTCTGGTAAAGTTTATCAATCATTTCTTCGATACTCTTTAACCATTGTGCTTCCTTGAGGAATTTTACAATACCCTGGAATACTCCAAGGTGAAATGCTATAGCGGTAATTCTGTGCGCTTGCGGAATATCAATTCTATTGGGCATAAGAAACGCCAACAAGCATTTCTGGCGCTGTTGCCGGGGAAGCAATAGGCTAAAGATATCGTTGAATAGTTTGATAAAATTTACTGATTTGTCACCGCTAATTTTAGCGGGCTTACCATTGTCTCTTTGTCTTTGTGATATATGTAGAGCAGTGCATGACTGGTTTCGATCTACCACAAAACTTTAACCCGAATCTAGAAAGAATTGGGAGAATTGTTAGACGTAGAATCGTCCCACCTAAAAGGAAACTTTCCTTAGGCCAAGGTTCGACAACACCAGCTTCATCACCCATGGCTCAGAAGGCACTCCGTAAGTTCTCAGCCCCGTCCAGCAGCCATATCCCTACTGGATTGAACACCGACCAAGGCACTGAAGGCTTTGAGCTGAAGACCGGACTTGTCAACATGGTCCAAGAAAGTCGCTTCTGTGGTAAGGCATCGGAGGACGCCAACGCAGAACTTCCTGGAAGTGTGTAGCACAATCAACCCAAAGGCACTACAATGGATAATATTCATCTTCGTTTGTTCCTGTTCTCTCTGCTTGGGAAAACAAAGACATGGTGCTACACCAATAAGGATGCATTCAACAATTGGGATGCCTGCTCCAATGCTTTCCTTGCAAAGTACTTTCTGGTGGGCAAAACCAAAACCCTATGGAATAGGATTTCAAGTTTCAACAACTCTAGGATGAGACAATCCCGAAAGCTTGGGAACATCTCCAGAGATACATTACATCATGCCCACACCACGGCATGGAAGAATCGCTAATCATTTAGAACTTCTTCCATGGCCCTGAGCCAGCAAGCGCAAAATCACAAAGACGTAGTAGCGGGAGGAGCATTTGACCAGGTTCTCTCCAAGAACACTGATCACAATCTCTCTGAACAAGTTGTCAGCAGTTTGGTACGCTCTCTCCTCCTCGAGAGTGTGTGGCCCTGCAGGACCTTTAGCGATGAACCACACGTTCATCGCTCTAAGCCACAGCTCAAGTTTGTGAACCCATCTCTAGTAAATTCCATCAAAACTCTTTGGTTTCAAATGTGCAGGAAAACTAGAAACCAAAAAAGGCCTATGAAGGTTTTGGATTGTTGGAGTTAGTAGCATTTTACGGTTCATTTTAATCTGAAACATTATATAAATCATGATTAATAAGATAGCAGAAATAGGAGCAATATTTGTCATACCCGATTTTGGAAAGGAACCGAATGCATCTTATATGTGCGCTAGGATCAAGTTCCACATATATGATAGACAATACAAGTGTATACCCGAAATAATGTTATAATGCAAGAGAGTATCATAGTACTTTATTACATGACCGAAAGTCTTAATCTTAAGCGAATAAATAAATATTTATAACTAGCAGCGGACTTCAACTTCATAGGCAGATAACTGGGAGATATACGCCTAGAACTCCTCGAAATCTTCAAGGAACTCCGGATAATTATCTTATTCCGAGCAGCATTAGTTTTAATAAAGCAAGCGTGAGTACACTTATGGTTGGTACTCAGCAAGTGGAGTAAATTATATGACATGCAAGGCTATAAATAAGGAATAGCTGACATGGTTTGACTGCGATAAGCTTTTTTAGTTGACCAAGTTTTATTTAGTAAGCATTAACTAAATGTAAGTATATACCAACCCTTAAATAAATAAAAGAGATAAGTAAGAACATCATGAATAAAGAACATCAATTTGGATCATCTTTAAGTTCAATTATCATGTGAGTATCCAAGCCACTCTTAACCGTGAGCACGGCTGATATATCAGTTTTCACTCTGCAGAGGTTGTACACTTTACCAACAACTCGTATTTTCCTTGATGTCCGGGTTTGCAAGGCCCTTAAACACTTCCGATGTTAGTGGCAGAAACTCACTACGAGGCCTTTACAAAGATTTCCTAACTTGCAACGGTCCGCTAAGGTTTCAGGCCGCAGTGGACATAACCCTCCCTAATGAGAAAGACGCCTTAATCAGGATCATATCTACACCTCAAGAGGACCGAGCTATACCTCATCAATGCACTCCCCTCTTGCCCTATCGGTAAGACCATTACAAGCTAAAGTTTCTAATTAATTAGCCAAGACCAGAGCTATGTAGTATTGTGGTTGTACTATTTTCCTGGGTGGTTCTTCATATTCCAATTAATGCAATGATCTTAATTATCACCATAAAAGTATTTCAGAATATGAGTAAAACTAGTGTAGCGTGATTTTCAGGTTATGCAACCAAAATCCAAGTAAAAGCAACTAGCGTAACTACAATATAAATATAACAACCCAGGTTTAATCAAGGAAGTTCAAAAGAAGCTAGGCATATCCTTAGTTTGGGATCCATCATATTATAGACACATGCATGCATATAAAGTAAATGTGTGTATTTAGAAAGTTATTAGGACCGTAATATGATCAAGGACCACTTGCCTTCGTCAAAGTACTCCTGCTGCTCAGGAACGTCTACACAGCCTTGCTCTTGCGAACCCTCGAACTACATACCGTCTATCATAACACACAAGTACATACAAACAAATTAGTATAATAAATAAGAAATAGTATACCAAACAATATAAACAGAGCAAAACAACATTATAAAGCTACTATATACGTCGCAAGGGTCGCCTGAGTGCGAGAATCGATGAAAATGGAGTTAAAACGGAGAAGTTGTGGCTAAAACATGATTCCAGGGGATTATTTGTAAAAGATGTGAATCTAGAAGGGCTTTGAACAAAGAAACCGAGGGCTAAAACATAATTAAACCTTAAATCTAGGGTTTAGATTGAAAAATAGAGGGGCTAGGGATGGTGGGTTCTATTTTAAAAAAATAGGGGCTTAAACAGAGGAAAAATGATCTACTCGTGAATAGTTTTGAACTGTTGTAGACTGCGGTTTGATTTCGATAGAATTCAGGGGCTAAAGTGCAAAATATCCTAGGGTTGACCGGTATCGGGTTATTTGACCCTGGTCTAGATCTAATCTAGACCGTCAGATTTGGATCGGACGACTAGGAAGCGGCGGCGGCGGTGCTGGACGCCGGCGGCGAGGTCAAGCGGTGGCGGGCGGCGGCGGGCTCACCGGAGAATCGCATAAACGCGATTCCGGCCATGATTTCGACTCGGGTTTGGCTTGGGAGGAAGAGAGCGAGAAGGGGAACGCATTTAGGAGGTTGGGACGAGGCGTCGGGGGCCGAGGAGGGCGGACGACAGCAAGACGCAGCACGGCGGCGACGGCGAGCAAGCGTCACGGTGGGAAGGCGAGGAAAAGGGGGAAAAACAGGCCGGCGACGCTCCTTACCCCAAGGCAGAACTCTGGCGGCGGCTCGCGGCAATAGAGGAGCGGCGAGCCGGCGACAGCGATGGCGGCCAAGGTGTGGCGGCGAAGACGGCGGTGTGGACTAGGGTTTGCGAGGCAAGGGGCGGCGGCTGCAGGTTTTGCGGGGCCGAGGGCGCGGGGTGGCGTCTTTATAGGGCGGCCGAGGAACCTTGGCGTGCGGGCCCGGGGCAGCGCGCGGGCGGAGGCGGGACTCGTGCACCGGTCGGACTCGGGTTCAAACCTGAGTCTGGCTCGAGGTGGAAGACGAGCCCGACAGGTGGGCTCCGCCTGTCAGCGAGAGAGAGAAGGGGAGGAGAGAGGGGGCGTCGGGTGGGCTGGATGGGCCGGGGGAGGAGGCGAAGCAGGATGGGCTAGCTGGGCCGCACGGGGAGTAAGAAAAAAATAAAGGCTGCTGGGCTGGGCCTTGCGGGTGGAAGGAGAGAGAGGGGAAAAAGAAAGAGAGAGTGGGCCGGGCCCAAAGAAAAAAGAGAGAGAAAAAGAAATGCATTTGAATTTAAATTTGAAATTTAAATTCAAATAAAAGATAAGCAATAAAATAATGCAATGCGGTATGGAATGCATAAGACCTATATTTTGTTATATTTCTTTTTTAGGTTAATAAATTACTATTAATTCACGGTAAACGCTCTAAAATCAAAATAATTGAATAAAAACCTTATGGATCCTGAAAAGAATCTAGCAAAAATTTATAAAGGTTCCTAATTTGAAAATTAGGGTGTTACAATATTTATGCTAAGTGTGACAACAAAATTAAATGGAATTTCTATGGATCAGACATTTTTTTCTTCCATACAAAATAATGGATTTAGTTCATATTCATGAAGCCCTAGTTTTTGGGCCAAGCTGGATTTGAACCAGCGTAGACATATTGTCAACGAATTTACAGTCCGTCCCCATTAACCGCTCGGGCATTTACCTAGGAAGAATTTTTTGCTAGGCTTTTTGATAATCTATGATTTAGTAGGTACCCTGAAGCAGGGCTAGTGCCGAAGGCATTAGATGCGTTGTTAACCTGATTAGTTGACATTCTAATCGGGCCTCCTGTTCAATGTAGTTGATCTCAGGTTTTTGATGCCGTGCAAATGATCTTCGTGTAGACGCGCCGCCGGGAAATTGTCGTTCACAGCAGCGAACAGTCGTGCAGATGCGCTCCCCAAAAACTTGATCACCCTCCAATTGGTGCAGAGTCTCGATGATGACGGAGTTCTGGAGGTCTGCTCTTTCAGTGAGTCTGTGCACCATAACTACTGGAATGGGGATACAGAGGAGCAGCAATGGCAGTGGTGGTGTGTTGTCCATGCACGTAGAAGAAAAGAGGAAGGCCATATATGTAGCCACCAGTAGACTTTTGGGCGTCCAGGTTCATTGCAGCAATGATAGCCATCAAATGTCAGTTACCAGTAACCCTCGGTAATGATAGCCATTAGTTACTGGTCATTTTATGGCCAGCCAACAATCATCAGTTTGTAGTCACCAATTGCAATTAACCAGCGTTGGTTATAGTCATCATTCAGAGACTGAAAAACTGCAAAACACGTCCAAGCCCGGCCCACACATCAGCTCGGCTCGACTCGTGTGTGTGGCAACCTTGTATCCCTTCTTCACCTTCTTACCTGGTGTAGACCGGCAGGACCCTCTCAACTTCTAAGAAGGTTTAACTACTGGTATAACTATCACCATTTTCTAAGAGCTTTGGAATTATCTGATTAATTGTCTTAATAGATCTAAGCTTAACTAATCCAACATTTAATTCACATATAGCCCTACAAGTTCATGAAGAAAACTTGGAAACTTTACATGAGTATTTTTGAGAAAAAGTGATGTGATAGTGTGGGTACACAGTGTTCTTATCATATTTGTACGCTGAATCTATGGGTTTGACCAGTTTTGGACCGGATTTGAACTATAAAAATAAGTTTTCACGCATACACAACATACCTAGATTAAAGGTGATACTGCAACTTTCGCTTTATCCAAAAGTGTAGTGTTTAGTCAATATTAATTTTAATTAACACCTAAACATACTACAACTCACTAGCACTTAGGATTTTCAAGTAAACGTGCATTGAAAATGTGCCATTTAAGTTTGTTTCTTCATACAAACTTTCTCAAAATTCAGAGATGATTCATTTTGCGCGGCTAACAATATTTTGATATAACTTTCATTTCAGATGTCCTTCTTATAGTATTTAACTATAAAAATGGATAAAGCCCTGTGCTGGGCTGCTGGGAAACGGCCTGTGCGCTAGTGCAGCAGCAGACGACTGATGGGCCATCATGGGATCCTACTGTTTTGCTGGGCTGATTGGTTGGGTTTGAAGCCTTCCATAGGAGACATATCGGGGGTTGCGAGATGTCTTAGCTCAGCGTTTAGCCAAATACTGAGGTCCTGTTTGTTTGAGCTTCTAGGCATTTTTGAACATTTAGCTTTCGAAACCTCCAAAACTCGAATGGCCTCACAAGCCAGGAGCTAGAAGCACATTTTCATGAGCTTTTCAGCTTCTAACTTTTGGAGGCATCTGGCTTTTGAACATCCCAAAAGCTAGTAGTTCAAAAGCTCCCAAAAGCTCAAATAAAAAAGGCATAAACGCTGTTTGAGACCATATTTTAAAATTAACCGGGGTTGAAAGTGAAGTTGTTAGTTCTTGCTAACCCTTCTTGTTACAAGGGTCCCGCTCTGCTCAATGTTTTATGATACTTTGGGGAGAATGTGATGGTTTTTGGTAAGCAACTTTGACCGTTATTAGCAGTTTGTTGGCCAAAAATACAAAGCTTTACTTGTTGAAAACTGTTAGAACTTCAACTTTGCATGCAAATAGGATAAAATCATTATCGGGCACCCTGACCGTACACCTCTTGCTCTCTTAAATTTGTAGCACATCTTCAGACAGTTCAACTTAATTGTGGTGCCGCATCCACTAATTGAGACTGAATTCCTTGAATATGAGGATCAGTGTGCATTCTCAGCTAGATGCCACCTCAGCTCCTGGCAGGTTCTAGGCGATGCATCTCACCGGACAGGAAGCATCCATAGGTCGATCAGCAACCAAGTAGGCATTATGCTATATGCTTGAATTATTGCCACAGAGACGTGATGAGAATATTAAAAGGCAGAGCAACGCCGAAAGGATCCATGTGCGAAAGTCGAATTGCGCAAAGAATCATCCTACTAAATCATAACCAGCGGAAAAGAAAGAAAAAGGAAACAAAAAACAGGAATAGCAAAAACCTTTAATCAAGAGAATATTTGCTTCTCCGATCAACTCAACACACAACAAAATATGACTGTGGTGATGTACTGCTACTTTAAATAAATCAAACCATGCTAAACTTGAAAAGAATCATCGTAAGGCTTATGCGTGACCACGACATCAAAATGAAAGCTGAGCATAGGACACTAAAACTGCCAAAATTCTCCCTAAACTTCCAAATGAAAAGCAAAGAGCGTGACCTCAAGTCGTGTTTAAGCATGACACGGTTTCTTCAAGAATAGGAATGGCGTAGAAACAAAGCCATTCGTCCATCACGGAAATTGTCGCATAAAAACAGAACATTACACAGGAAAGGCAACGGATACCAAAAGCAGCCTAAGGCTGCGTTTGGTTGCGTTTGGTTCAGCTTTTTGAACCTGCTTTCTGAACCAAAGGAGTTTAGCTTTTCTGCAGCTGCTTTGGAAAAGCTGCTTTTTACAAATTTGAAAGCAGGTTGTACCCTGCTTTTACAACTTTTCTGAATTTGTGAAAACTACACACCTACTATTGGTCACATATATATACCTTTCAATTTTTTTATATATAAGAAAATAAAGATTTTCATATATAGGAAAATAAAAATAAAAAAGAATAAAAAAAGTTAACTCCAAATATTTTCATATTTATATAAAAATAAAGATTTAAAGGAAAAAGACTTTGGTCATCACAAAGAAATATTGTATACTGTCAATTTGCATAAAGACAATATATAATTTTTTCACGGTCGACAACTCACAGCAGTTTGAACCAAACGACTTTCAGCTTTTTCACAGCAAGCATCTCACAGCAGCTTTTTCACAGCAAACATCTGACAGCAGTTTTTTCACAGCTCACAGCTGAACCAAACGCACCCTAAATGTGAACGCTGCTCCAATACTACAAATGTATTCCATCCATTTCTGTTTCCTATTCCACAATTTTTTCCTTCAACAATTCGCCAAACAAACATATGCCCTCAATAGTGCAAATATATTCCATCCATTTTTGTGTCCTATGCCACAATTCTTTCCTGCAGCAATCCAGTCATTTAATTGCAATTTAACCTGGTGAAAAGTGCTTCTCTAATTCTATAGACATATAATGACCCGGTGATGCACAATTTTCTAGTTTTTACTACACTGTTGAATCAAGGGAATAAAATAAAACATCCTGTCATTTAACTAATATCGTTAACAGAATATATAATACAGGAGCCTTGATCCAGATGAGGAATACATTGAATCGCAAAAACAGAGACCCATTCGGGAACATGAAGGAACAAAACCATAAACTAATGGCAAGCAAAATTAGTTATCATTTCGTTTACTACTACAAAACCACACAAAGAGTGCAGGAGCCAGATACAGAATGGTGTTTAATTCTAATCAACTATTCAATTGTGCCGATTAAGGTTAAAGCTTCCTCACAATCATCTAAAGTTGTAAGCAGGACTGTAAAGAATGTGTCATAGGAATGTACCCACTGGACATGTTCAATGTTGCAACTTAAAGCACAGATAACTGAACCAGAGGAATGAAAGGTGAATTCAACATCCTCTGATTTCATAAGTGCAACCTTGCATGAAAGCACTAGACTACAATCAGAAAAGAAACGATGGGTAATATTCAGTACATCTTAAATTGAATTGAAATACTGTTACTGTGAAAACTAGCAAGAGATTATTCGTGCTGTCAAATAGGATTCACATACCACCAACAACCAAACCAAAAGACAGGCATCTCTATCATCCCTCTTACGTTGTTACTACAAGGCCCACATATCCAAAAATTGAGCAATCCAGTACTAAGATCAACGCAGAGAACAGGATGAATCAGTTGAATGCAACAGACATAGAGATCAAACCCAATCATATTACACAAAGAGAGGAATCTGATTCAATTCCCTACTTGCCATATCACCATACTTCCTCACAATCCTTGTACAGAGGACTGACCACCCGTATCACACAACATAATCACAACAGCGGCTGTCATCGCAAGCATCCTTTCAGGTCGAATGGACATAATAATTATCACAGCAACAGGAACAGAGAATAGCATTTACTGTTGGTCGCATACCGATTACCATGGACCGACGGCCTGCCGGCCGGCTCAAATCTTGTCGATGTCCTCGTCCTCGAACTGTATGTAGTCGTCCTGCGCGCCGGTGTCCTCCTCGTCGACGACGCCCTCGTTGAGCCTGACGTTGTCGGGGATCTCGCCGTAGGCCTTGAGCAGGCGCGCCTCGTCGTTCATGTACTTGAGGATGACGTCGGCCTTGTCGTCCTGGTAGTCGCGAAGGCCGACGAGGACGATGTCCCCGGCCGCGATCCAGACCTTCTTGTGCATCTTGCCCCGGATGTGGCACAGGCGCTTGGTGCCGTCGATGCAGAGCGCCTCGCAGCGGCCGTTGCCCAGCATCCGCGTCACCTGCGCGTACTCCTGCCCGTCCTCCTTGAACACCAGCTCCCGCTTCTCGTCGTCCGCCTCGTTCTTGCCCCGCTTCCGGTTCTTGCCTCCCTTCCCCTTGTTCTTCGGCATCGCGGGGTCGTGAGGAGGGGAGAGGAAACCCTAGCGCGGCTTGATCGGGGGAGGGGAGGGGCCGAGGGGATGGGTGGGGAATTTGGTCGCGGGAGGTTTGTTTGTGCGCGGCAGCAAAAGCTTCCTCGGGTCGACGCCTTTACGGGGAAGGCAGGCGGTTTTCTGATTTGATTTATAGAGGGAAAAAGTGGCGGGGAGCACGGGAGTCGGGAGGGGATCAGAGACGTTCGATCCAGCGGCTGGCAGGGAAGGGACGGTGGGGATGGGTCCTTGACTCCTTGGGGTCACCGACGCGGTTTCTCGTGGGCCCACACGCCTTGGAGGCTGGGAGGGACCCGGACCCGACGACCGTGGGAGGAAGGAGAGTCCGGGGTCTTTCCTTTTTTTTCTGTTGCTTGGCATGCCTTTTTGTTTAGCAAGGCATGTCTTCTGATCGGGTTTAACTCGGTTCGGACAGCTTTGATCCATATCGTCCTGCGTTTAGATGCAGTTTTACATTAAGTGAAGTGGATTAAACGCAGAGAGAAATATTCCCTATAGATACGAGTTCTTCCGATTTCTTTAAAACCAACAGGCGGAGCTGATCCAGTTCCACCCGCGCATCACGTGCATCGTCGTCGGTAATCTTCCAACCCTATCCTCATCTTTCTCTCACATCCCATTCTCACCCGTCACCCAAACGTCCCCGATGACGGTGCTGTAACTTTGCACACTAACTAGCTTGTTTGATGTATATCTTTAAATCTACATTTTGATCCTCCAATAGTTAGGATCCACTCTGATAGGCATAAAAACTTGCATGTAGTTCAATACTTCATGCAGAGAAGAAGACAATAATTAATGTGTAAATTATGAGGAAAGACTAATGCAATTTTACAAATTTCTACAGAGAATACATACTTTAAGCAAAGATGATGAATGTTAAATTTCTAGTGGTACACAGAAAGCCACGGTGATATTTTCTTCAAAAATTGAATTTGTTCGTTTGATATCTAATAAAAGTTTGGCTCAATTTACTCTCGTTAACTATTTTAATAATTCGTTCAATTTGCCCCTAGTGAGAGTTGTCTTTTTTCTCTTAGTATATGTTGAATTTTAAGTTCAAAATTTATCCAGTATCAGGGGCTATAATATCTCACTATACCAAAGCAGCTTAATTTTGTGGGCCACATCTAATTTCGTCGACCAAACGCAAGCCGATGAAAATAACAAGCTTATTTCGTCGGCTTACACAAGCCGACGAAATTTGAGCGTGTTTTCGTCGGCCTAGCGCGGACCGATGAAAAAAGTCCATATTTTCGTCGGCCAGACCCGGGCCGACGAAAATCCAAAGCACAGATTTTCGTCGGCCTGCCCTAGACGGATGAAAACACGCTCAAATTTCGTCGGCTTACTCTGGCCGACGAAAATATCGGTACCCTAAGTACCGCCTCCCCTCGATTTGGTTGTCTTCTGCGCAGCAGATCAAGCCCCCGCCGCCACCGCCCCCGGCCCAGGGCCCTGCCGCCACCGCCGCCGCCGTGGCCCCGCGCCACAGCTTTGGTTGGGCTTATGTACCGGCTTTGTGTAAAACCATATATAAAAGATAACTTCAAAATGGCACCACCAGCTTCAGAAGCCGCAAAACGGCATAGCCTAAAGAATATGAGCTAAAAATATGGCTTCACCGCTTTCTCCTCAATATGCACTAAGTGCTTTTAAAATTTACCCACGTTCAATTGAGAAACCTTTTTGCAAACCATCTGAAAAGGATTTCATCTCAAAAGGCCGCTTTTAATATTGAAATCAAAGCTGAAAATATTTTAGAAGGACTCGGAGCCCTAACAAATATTCTGTAGTACTTTAAGAATTTTTCATCTTTAATTTCCATGAAATTTTGTATCTCCGTGTTGTTTTGTGTTCCAGGTCCTAACATATAAAACTTAAAAATAATTATAAAAACTCATAATGTAGTTTGTAATAAAGTTATAATGCTCTTTATCGCTTCGTTAAATTCGTATTTAAATGTTAAATCTTTGAGCTAGTAAATTGAACCAATTAAGACAGTTTGGAGGACGTGAGTTGTTTAAAGTTGTAAATAAAATAGACTGTTTCCTTAAAAATTGTCATATTGGAGGATTGATGTGGTTATATTCCACTGTAAAAGCGTTCCTCATTCCAATCCATCATCGCAGTTCCCCCAATCCGCCCCAACCCTCTCGCAACGCCAGCGACCGGAATTCTGCCGCACCAGCAGGTAATTTTTCCCTTGTTCTTGAGCGATTCTTCTCCTAGAATCTTAGCTAACAAGAAACTTGTATAATCTACTTACCGATGGGCGGGGTTTAGCAAGAAACACATTGCATTTATTCTTGTTTGGGGTTCGTGGGTTAGGGCTGCAGGAACTAAGTGAGAAGCTAGGATGGACGTCGCCGGCGAGGCGAGGGTTACCAGCAGCAAGAAGTGGAGCGTCGTATACCCTGTGTACATCAACTCCAGGAAATTAGGGCGCCGCGTCGCCGCCGACAAGGCCTGCCCCGACCCCACCTGCGGTGAGATCGCCGATTGCTGCTCGCACCTCAAGATCCCTTGCCGGATCGAGGTAACCCACCAAACCCCCACATTATTCTCCCATCCATAGATTGATTAAATGGATTATTGATTTCTATTTAACTCGGTGTTTGTAACTTGCCTGTTTTGGAGTAGTCGGATAAATCGTACCCGAGGGATTTCTTGCAAGTGGGGAGGGTGAGAGTGCAGCTCAAGAGGGATGATGGCTTCCCTGTCAACCCAGAGATTGTTACAAGTAAGCATCATTTATCCCTCAAGTTCTTCTTTCCTCTTGTTTCAGTAGTTGTCACAGTAAGAAGTGGGGCTTTGATTTGGTAAAAGGTGGGGAACATATAAAATGTAGTCGAAAATATCTGGGTTATGTGAGGCTATTTCAGGGACTGTGGTTTCCAGAAACTAGTGCATGATTTACTTGGCCAAACCTTCATGGAGATAAAAGATGCTTATTATTGCTGTAATGATGACTAAATTCAAAATTCAGGAGACATTGAATCGAGCTTAAGCATGATAATTTCATAAACCAAAAAATGATAATTCTAGTGCCTGGAAAATCCCTTTGCTGCCATTGCAATTTTCCCCGATCCCTTATTTGCCACTATCAGTGACACAGATGGGCCCTATGTGTCATTGAGATAGCGATGGCAAATTATTGCAATGGCATCTAAGAGATTGCCTGCGGTTCAGGTATCTGATCTGCCTAGAAGATTTTGGATAGTCTGCCAGACAAGGACAGAATTTGAAAGTATTGCTAATATTACCTGTAGTCACAACACATAGGAGGCTAAAATATTATTAATCTTTTATCTCTCATCTGTTGTGGACCCTCACAATTTTGATCTTATCTTGCTAAAAGGGAAAAACCTGTGGCTGACAACCGGCTTGCTCTACAATCGGTTTTGCCTACCTTGCCAGCCATGGGTCCCTAGTGCTAGACACTAAATGCTGATACCAGATGACAGCTCATGCGTATCAACGGTCCTTGAATATTCCTCTTCTAGTGTTTGTGACAGAAATGTTGTTTTGTTGTGTTCTTTGAGGCATTTAGAATATTAGGTGTCCGAGGAAATTTTTTATTGTGTAATTGTGTATGCACAGATATACTTAGAGCGTTCGATATCAGTTTACAGAAATGGTCCAATCATGGTCTTATGCATGTGCAGTGTGTACTCAGTATTTAATTTGTACGAAAAATAGTTAGTTTCGTGCATATACCAAAAACCTATAGATGGAACACTTCTTTATTCTTTTAGTTGGAAAACTAAAGTAGCTTGTGAAAATTTTTGAATTGCTGACCGTTTGGTATGATACCTTATGTTTGTGGATTCTCTTTACTTGGCTTTCAGTTTTGTTATGATGTACTAACCTAAGCTACAAAATGCACTCTTCAATTCTAAATATATCAGTAAGCATTCCGTGTTTATGGGTAACTGTTGTTGATTTGGCTTTTTATAGGCATCTTTGCATTAGCTGTGATATTGTCCTATCTTGGTATGAACTGAACGTAGCTGTGCTTTTGCAAGTTTCTCGAACAGGCATTGTAAATTATTCAATTGCTTAGTATGAACTCAAGCCTCAAGGAGTCAAGGTGCAAAGCTTAAGTTGAAACTCATGTTGCATAATTAGTATACTACTAGCAAATATGACCGTGCGTTGCAACGGGTTCACGAGGATTACATAGAGGAAGAGAGCACAAAGTGACGTACCTTCATACTTTAGAATGTAAAAATGAACCTATTTTCTAGAAATGCCATTTAATCTGAATATGATGAGTTGTACAAAGGGTTTATCATGGCGATAGAATTCTTACTCGGAGCATTACTTCTTATCGCATGGCGTGCTTTTTCACGATTTTTCTTTGCATATTTTTGCTTAGATGTCATGTTTGCATAGAGTATCCTCTGACGGTCACGTATTGCCTGTCTTTGTTCGGGTGCTGAATTTGCATAATGGGCCCTAGCATTTGCACGACTTGCTTCACTTTGCTTGGGTGTGCATTGTAGTTCTCCTTCCGAAAATTTTTCATATGACCCCATATCTCCTTGCATAACTTTCTTTCGCCCACGAGCTTCACGACATTTTTTTAATAATTCATCCTTTTGTTGGTCAGATAGTTGTGCATACCGGTCCCTTTCTCGCTGCCTCTTACGTTCTTTAGGATTTGTGAGTGCTGACTGGTCACCGGATGTCATGGCTCCACTGTCATTATGAATGTTATCGCCAGCTAAAAAATAACACAATTTGTATTTAGTTGCATAGTATGAGGTGAGATGAACATATGTAGACAATAGTTGATCAATATTACTTGTGTTGGTGGTGCTGCTCAGGTCTTTCAACGGAGAGTGTTCCTCGTATTGGATTGAAGAATCCATCTCCAAGAAATACATGTCAGTCCTAGATCTAAATAATATAAAAAATACAATATGCATTAGTTATTATAGTATTATATGGGGTAAATATTTATAGACAATAGTTGATCCATATTACTTGTGACGGTCATGCTGCATAGATCTTTCAATATAATCCTAAGATTGTTCTAAAAACCCATCTGCAAGAAATACAAAGATTGATTGGTCAATATTACGAGTAACCAAATATTTTTAAATGAAATATAACAACATTATATAGAAAATCCATCAGGGGTAGGAAAGGTCCAAAATCTTTGACGATTCTTATACAGTAGAAAAATATCCTTTTTCGCTTGGACGTGCGGTATTTCTTTTTTCCCCTCCAGTCACCTACCTTATCCGAACTAAACTGCATCTGAGGGACTGAGACTCCGAGAGCGCAATCAAACGAGAGTGCGCCACGCCGTCAATGAAAGCTCCCGCCCTTGTGCTCCTCCAGCCTTGACGGAAATAGATCGAGACCGGCGTCCCGCCAGGAGGAAGTCAACGCACGCAAGAAGAAATGGGCATCGTATGGTTGCTGCTCGTGCTTGGCCTCAGCATCCTTCCTCGTCCACGCTACTGCTCGCAGTCCATGGCGGCTCCTTCGTTCCTTTCCCCTCCTTCCAATCTAGTGGTGGCTTTGCCTTCCTCTCCCTTCCCTCCAATCTGGTGGCGCACGGTGTCAAACCCGGAATTACGGGACTGTATACATAACGTAGTTCATACAGGAATAGGAGATAGGACATATCCTATATCTTATCTGTGTTGTACTCTACTCGCATGCAAAGTAGAACTAGTCGATACAGAAGGAAGCTACTCGAGTTGTACTCGAGTAAGAACTCGAGTAAGATTCCTAAGCTAGTGTCAGACTAGGATTCATGTAACCTTGTCCTTCCGGATATATAAGGGCGGGCAGGGACCCTCTCAAAACACATCAACACCTAAAGCAATACAAACCACCAAACGGGACGTAGGGTATTACGTACATCACGGCCTGAACCTATGTAAACCTCGTGTTGCTTGCACCTTCGAGTTCCTGATCTCGGCGACACCCTACCTAAAACTCACCACCTCGGGTATACCCCTCGGTGGGCAGGCGGTAAAACACCGACAGCTGGCGTGCTAGGTAGGGGTGCGCATCGAAGATCCACCGGCGAACTCGATGGCATCATTCAAGTTCACCAGTGCCGTGCTCCCGGAGGGCACGACGCTCGTTTTTGGCTCATGGGTCTGCATCGCAGACGGCGCGGCCGATTTCCGTCGACTCACCATCGACGTCATGAAGCCGAAAACTCTCGCAGCAAGTTTTCACAGCGAGCTCGACGAGTTTGTCGATAATCTCGACGACTTGTTGACCCATGGCTCCGTCAGGAAGATCGAGGAGGAGTCCGTTTTCAACGTGACTCCACCCCGTGCTGCAACAACCACACTCGGATCGGACTCGCTCCAATATGAGGACTTGCATAGTCGATCATGACTTGGTCCACGCAATTCGGCCACTGAACCTCAGGAGACCAACAATTCCGAGTCCCTCTCCGCATTGGAAAAGGATTTGGACTTTTTACTCCAAATCGGGAAACCCGAAGCCACGGCACGTCGGGGGGCTGCGGGTCGCCTTGGTGACGATGGTCTGACGATCACCTCCACCCTAGAAGGTCGTTTCGTGCATTGGAAGGGCACGAAACTCTCTGATCTACTCGAAGATGAAGACCGACTCGTGGCACACCTCGAGCCCTTGCCTTTTTCAAGAGGGCAAGCCATTAGCTATCACGGCAGAAGAATTGATCGAGCTAGTCGAAGCGAGCTCCGACGAACTCATATCACGCCAAGTGTTGATGGCAGAAGAGGGGAAGGACGATGGCCTCTCACCCATCGAGACACTTGACATGATATCCGAAGATGAGGCCACAACCAACGCCGGCGACGAAAACGACACCGAGCGTGAGGCACGAAGGGCCAGGAACAGAGCCCGCGCAGCCCGACGAAGGAGGGTCAACGAGCGCATACAATCTATGCATCATGAACTAGACATTGAATTTGCCGTCGTGAGCGAGCGGGGCTTCAGAACCCCCATGGCTAACATCGCCAGGGTAACCGCCATACTCGAACCCAGCAACGATCCAAACCTGCGTCAAGCACTTCGCTACGCGCCGAGAGCATGGATCCAGCTCAATCGACAAAACCCGGCGTCAACCATTGGAGAAGAACACATGGGCGAAAGCCGCAGCCAGGCTAACAGTCGAACGCAGGCGGCCGTCAACGAAGCAATAACAACGACAACGCTCGTGGAAGTCAGGCCACTGGCGGGAGGCAGCAACCACATCCAGGAGGCAACTCGCGACAACCTAATCATCCCAACCATTGGAATCCTCAAGACTTACTCATTGAAGACCTGCGTCAAGAAAATCAATGAAGGACGCGATGCGTGATCCATAATTGATTCCAGACGCAGAGAGCGTGAAGTAGCCGATCCAGAAGGTACCGACTGCAGTGATCGCTTTCCAGCCTTCACAGCACGGTTCAACAGTTACAAGTATCCTGAGGGCTTCAAGCCAATTGGGATCACCAAGTACGACGGCAAACAAGCTCCTCAGCAATGGCTACGATGTTACTCTACCGCCATAGAAGTCGCAGGAGGCTCCAACACCACCAAGGTCGTCTACTTCCCGATGGCTTTGGACCCTACACCGCTCACATGGCTGGAGAGCCTCAGCAACAACTCGATCGACTCTTAGGAGGGGCTCAAGAAAGTCTTCATCGACAACTTTCAGGGGGCGATCACCTACGCAGGTACTCATCATGACCTTGCTCAGTGTAAACAGGAACGCAACGAGCTCCTACGATCATACACACGCCGTTTCTTCGACGTACGAGTCACCATTGCGAACATCTCGGAAGAGGACATCATCGACTGCTTCTACAATGTCCTCACCGACCCAGGCATCTATAGAGACTTTGGGCGGAACAGACCAAAAACTGTTGCAGGACTTCGTGACATGATGTACGATTGGTCCGAGCAAGAGGAGAAGATGCGTGAACGATTCCCGAGGCGCAACGACAACAACCCGAGGCGCACAAATGGCAACCGTACCGACAAGAGCCAGTGGGACTACTCGGGTTAACCCCGAAAGCGCAAGCCAGACGACCTCGTCGCGGCTGTGGATCGTCCTCCGCGAGGCAGGAAGACAACGACGCAGGAGCAATTCGAAAAGCTCTTGCAGAAGAAATGCCCATGGCATCAAGGTGCCAATCATGCGGCAATTGATTGCTACAACCTCCGAAGGACATTCAGCAATCCCAGCAATGACAAAAAGAACCAGTCAACGGATAAAGAGCCCGAAGAGGACGATGAAGGGGACAAATCGCACAACGCGAAGTTCCAAGATGCCTCAAAAACCATCAACGTCATCTTCGGAGGTGACGAAGAGTTCAGTTCCAGGAGGGAACAGAAACTACTGCTCCGACAAATCATGTCCGTCGAGCCGGCGGTACCACGACCACTCCGATGGTCGGAGGTCCCCATCTCGTTCTCATGAGACGATCAATGGACCAGCTTCTCGGAGCCCGGCAAATTCCCTCTGGTCCTGGACCCGGTGGTGGCAGAGGTCAAGCTCACCAGAGTACTCATCGACGGCGAAAGCGGTCTCAACCTCATCTTCGCCAGCACGTTGAGAAAGATGGGCTTAGACTTAATGGACATGCTCGTCCCAAGCAAGTCTCCCTTCTATGGCATTGTCCCAAGCAACGCAGCGCATCCACTTGGCACGGTGGTCCTTCCAGTCACCTTCGGCACGAGGGAGAACTACCGTACCGAGTTCATCAAATTTGAAGTTGCCAACTTCGAATCTTCATATCATGCCATACTGGGCAGGCCGGCACCGGCCAAATTCATGGCAGTGCCGCACTATGTTTATCTAGTTCTCAAGATGCTAGGACGAAGTGGGGTACTCACTCTCCGAGGCGACTTGAAGAAGTCGTATGACTGCAACCAGAAGGCCATCCAGTACGCTTCGACTACGCGTGTGCCAGATGCTTTAGGAGAAGCACTCGCGGCCGCGCAACAACTCTCCCAAGTCGGGCTGGAAATCCCAACAAGGAAGGCAAGCCAGTCGAGCATCCAGTTGACCGGCGACATGGCCCTCAAGACGATCCAGCTCCAGGAGGGCGACTTATCTAAGACCGCTGTCATCGTTGTAGGCTTAGGTGAGAAATAGGAAATCACGCTCATCAGTTTTCTTCGGGCTAACTGAGACATATTCGCATGGAAACCAGCGGATATGCCAGGGGTGCCCAAGGAACTGATCGAGCATAGCCTAAATGTACACGCGACTGGCTTCATTAAAGAAGTAATCCATTCAGAGTGGGTAGCTAATCCTGTCCTTGTAAAGAAAAAGAACAATGAATAGAGAATGTGCGTTGACTACACCGACCTCAATAAGCATTGCCCAAAGGACCACTTCGGGCTACCGCGCATCGATCAAGTCGTCGACTCGACGGCGGGTTGTGTACTCCTCTATTTCCTTGACTGCTATTCGGGGTACCACTTGATCGCGCTCAAGGAAGAAGATCAAATAAAGACTACGTTTATCACCCCGTTCGGGACATATGCCTACAAAACTATGTCTTTCGGGTTGAAAAACGCAGGTGCAACCTATCAACGCGCAATTCAAATGTGCTTTGCCGATCAGCTGCATCGGAATGTTGAGGCCTACGTGGATAACGTGGTCATCAAGACCAGGAATCCCGAGGACCTGATCGCAGACTTGGAACAAACGTTCAGCAGCTTACAAAAGTTCTGATGGAAGCTCAACCCAATAAAGTGCTTATTCGGAGTACCACCAGGGAAATTGCTCGGGTTCATCGTCAGCAACTGGAGAATTGAAGCCAATCCTGAAAAGTTCACTGCCATCACTGACATGGAGGCTCCGGCCACAATCAAGGATGTGCAGAAACTAACAGGATGTATGGCAGCCCTGAACAGGTTCATCTCTCGACTCGGGGAAAGAGGACTACCATTCTTCAAACTCCTGAAGCGACCGAGCGGGCGCTGCAGGATCTGAAACAACATCTACAGTCACCCCCGGTCCTTACAGCACCACTGCCGGGAGAAAATCTACTACTCTATATTGCGGCGACAACTCATGTCATCAGCAGTGCCATCGTCGTCGAGCGCAGCGAGGAGGGCCATGCATTTGGAGTGCAGAGGCCCGCGTACTTCGTCGGCGAAGTACTCTCCAAATCTAAGGTACGATACCCGGTGGTTCAGAAATTTCTATATGCAATACTGATCACATTAAGAAAGCTACGCCATTACTTCGACGAGTACAAGATCACTGTGATTACAGATTTTCCATTGGCGGATATTCTACACAATCAGGACGGCACGGGACGTATATCAAAGTGGGCAGTGGAACTGGGGGCTCTGTCAATCGACTTCAAGCCACGCATTGCAATTAAGTCTCAAGCTCTAGTCGATTTTATGGCCGAATGGAGAGAGAACCAAATTCCAACTCCAATCGACAAGCTAGAGCGCTGGACCATGTATTTCGATGGATCTCTTAAGCTCAATGGCGGAGGTGCTGGAGTCCTATTTATCTCCCCGAAAGGCGAACAATTGAAGTATATCCTCCAGATCCTTTGGGAGGTATCCAATAACGAAGCTGAGTATGAGGCCTTGCTTCACGGGCTACGTTCGGCGATATCACTAGGCATCAAGCGACTACTTGTATACGGCGATTCACTTCTGGTCGTTCAGCAAGTCAACAAAGAGTGGGACTGCAACAAGGAGACAATGGACACCTACGTATAAGAAGTGCGCAAGCTGGAAAACAAATTTTTTGGACTGGAGGTTCATCACATGATACGGGAACACAATGTCAGCGCAGATATACTATCCAAGCTAGGATCCACTCATGCACAAGTTCCAGCGGGAGTTTTCATCCAGGAGCTAAAGCAACCATCCATCGAGTCCTCACCTCAGATAACCACTGATACTGACCCTCAGAAACCCGATCGGGAGGTTATGATGCTCGGGGAGGACTGGAGAGAAACTTACATCGATTTCATCCGGGACCAAAGACTACCAGCGGGGATGCACGCAAAAAGCGCAGCGGCAGCTTGTGTCATGCGCAGAAGCAAAGGTTTTGTCTTAGTCGACAATAAACTCTACCGGCGTGGCGCACGATCAGGTGTACTCATGAAATGCGTCACGGGAGAAGACGGCTGTGACATACTGCGCGAGATACATGAGGGAGTATGCGGCAACCACGCAGCTTCAAGAACGCTAGTCGGAAAAGCATACAGAGCTGGTTTTTGGTGGCCCACCGCAGTGTCAGACGCTGAAGATCTGGTGCGGAGGATCCAAAACTGCCAATACTTTGGCAAGCAATCTCACGTTCCAGCCCACAATCTTATCACCATACCGCCATCCTGGCCGTTTGCCTACTGGAGCCTTGATATGATTGGGCCATTTACAACGGCGCCAGACGGTTTTACCCACACATTGGTAGCAATCGACAAGTTTACCAAGTGGATCGAGTACAAGCCGATAGCCAAGCTCACACCAGACAGAGTCGTTGATTTCATCTCCGACATTCTGCATCGCTTCGGCTTCCCGAACACCATCATCACGGACCTGGGATCAAACTTCACAGCTAACCAGTTCTGGGAGTTCTGTGAAAATGCGTGCATCGAAATCAAATATGTCTCCATTGCACACCCAAGAGCCAACGGTCAAATCGAGAGGGCGAACGACATTATAATCGAGGGCCTCGAGAAAAGACTCTATGATGAAAACAGCAAGAAAGGCGGAAAGTGAATACACGAGTTGCCACATGTCATCTGGGGCCTCAGGACTCTGCCGTCCAATGCCACAGGACAAACACCGTTTTTCTTGCCTACGGCTCCGAAGCAATTTTACTAGCTGACATCATGTGGAAATCCCCAAGGGTTAAAATGTACAACGAAGGCGAGGCGGACGAAGCAAGGCAGCTAGAGCTAGACTCTGTCGAAGAGGCTCGCTGCACTGCTTTTGTTCAGTCAGCACGATACCTATAGGGGATCCGACGATATCAGGACTGCAACGTCAGACAACGGTTGTTCAGTATAGGCGATTTGGTCCTACGCCGCATCCAAGACGAGTCAGGATTATACAAGCTCCATTCGAGATGGGAAGGACCGTTCATCGTCAAGCAGATTACAAGACCGGGGTCTTATTGACTACAATATCCCGAGGGCCAAGACATCCCAAATTCCTGGAACGTACAGAACCTACGAAAGTTTTACCCATAAGAAGACACGCAGTGATAGCTGTTCTTCGAGCGTCAAGGCAGTTTTCTTTCGATTCAATTTGAAGGCCATGTGCCACAGAATCCGGAATGTAAATTCTCTATTAAAATTCGGAGGCTATAGCCACGTTCAAGTTTCATATAAATCGACTTCTTGCCATGAGCATAACTGTCGTTGCGATGATGATCACGTTTTTCCAAACAGGCTAGGTCCGCTCGATCGGATTCAATGTAACTTGTTTGACGGGCTCACTTGAAGAGCTATATCGACTACTCCGAGAGTCGCTGTACTCGGGGTAGTATTGACTACTTGCTACGAGCATGATAGTCGTCACGATGAGGATTGCATACTCCGAACAGGTTAGATCCGCTCGATCGGATTCAATCTAACTTGTTTGACAGGCTCACTTGAGGAGCTATATCGTCTACTCCCAGAGTCGCTGCACTCGGGGTAGTGTTGACTACTTGCTATGAGCATGATAGTCGTCACGATGAGGATCGCGTACTCCGAACAGGTTAGATCCGCTCGATCGGATTCAATCTAACTTGTTTGACGGGCTCACTCGAGGAGCTATATCGACTACTCCCAGAGTTGCTGCACCCGGGGTAGTGTCTACTGCTTAGCCTATGAACGTGGATGGCAATCCAGAAATCACAAGGCAACGATAGTATAGACAGCACTGGCAGATATATTACAAGGAGAAGAGTACTTGTCTTTACAATAACTCAATCATGTTCTATACTCTCTACTATTTTTCAGCTATAGGCCTGGCCTCTAGAAGGTACTCGCTGAACTGCTCTTCAGAGCAGTCCGTAGCTACACCCTGTGCGAGTACCTCTAGTCGAGCCTTAGGCCAAAACGACTTTAGAAGACCTAAGGCTTGGCTAACATATGTTGTGGAGGCCTCGGTGACGAAGCTGAGGACTTTCTGCGAAGCTCTGCGAAGTCGCTCCAGCAGGGGATCGCCCGTCTGCTGCGCTGTCTTCCAGCGGATCCACCACTTCAACCAGCTGTCGGACGGCCACCCTCAGGTCCTCCAGCTCTTTCTGGCACTGTTCCTTCTCTTCGCTCAACGTCTTGATCTGCTGAAGGCAACCGGCGAACTGCTTCTCAGCATCGGCGATCACGTTCTGCAGCTTCTCGACGTCATCTGTACGACGATGCAGCTTATTCTTCACATCAGTAAGTAACTCTTTTTTATAAGCTAAGAGTTTCTTAAGCTTTGCGGTGAAGACAGTGTTTCAGAACACAAGACCAACTGCTAGAGATAGTACTCGAGCGAGGAAAGGACTTGCCTTGATACGCTTTTTTCTGCTCCTTGAGCTGTTCTTGGAGCTCGGAGTTGGACTTCTCAAGATTACAGATGTCGTTCTTGAGCAACCATATTTCTCGTGTCCGCTCCTGCTTCAGCTTGTGGAGCTCTTTGCGAAGATCGATGTTCTTTCGGATTTCTTCCTTGATGCGTCGATCCTTCGCTTGGAGCTCCCGGAGGCCACTCTCGACTGACTTCAGCTTCTCAGATTTTTCTTGAGAGCGTCTGGCCACATCCTGTATAAGGGGGAAGACTGAGAAGACTTCAACTCGACAAAGCATAATGGCAGAAGAGCAGTCATGCCTTACCAGGGTAAACCTGTACGTCTCCTTGGAGATCTTTTGGAAATACCTCATGTTGTCGACCGAGAGGAGAGGATCATTCAACAGATCGTTGGTGACAATGTTCTTGAATCCTCTCCCAGGCATCAACAGAGTTCCAGATTTGCCAGAAGTACCTGCAGCCTCTTCAGTTGATGGCTGTGGGGCACCTGCAAGTCGAAAAGCGTTCAATAAATGAAGCGTACGATCTAAGCAGTTAGCCGTAGGGGGTTAGACACTTACCTGTGCCTTTCGTAAGAGCGGCATTGGCGGCCTCGACTTGCGCGCCACCACCAGCACTGGATTCGATTTGCTAGGGCTCGGGAGGTGGTGGGTCGGGCAGAGTCGCGTCCTCATTCCCGGGCGGCAGCAGTTGTGCGCTTTCCGCTTTAGGTTGCCCGACTAGCGGCTCAGGGGCTGGAGTAGCCGAGATAGCCTCTGGCTAATCCAACCCCAAAGCAGACGAAGTCCTAACAAAGCAGAATCAGATATATCATCAAACAAGTCAAAAGAGCAGAAGATACATTATGAACAAGGAGCTGCACTCACAGAGAGGATTTCTTCATGGTGGGCTTCTTAAGCCTCAGTACCCGTGGTTTTACAACCCGGTACTCATTACCGGTGGCGAGGTCACACTAGCCGAGGGCACGAGATGTCCCGGCGAGGAACCTGCCACGGCAATGGTCACGACCCCTGCAGAAGTAGTCGACGGGTCCATCCCAGCAGTTTTTGCAGAACCACCTGTTGGAACATCATCCCCAGCAAATGTGGTCCCGACCACCTTTCGGCGCTTGTGGTCGGGAGGAGAAGAAGAAGGACTGCAACACAGACAAAGTAAGCATCCAACAACCACAAGACTTGACAATTCCACAAGACGGCGGTCCCATACCTGGTGGATTTGACTACGTTCGTTTTGCGCTTGCGTACCACCCGACGACCCCGAGGGACCGATGGCAAGACTTCTACCAACTCCACGGATGATCCGGGGAAGTTGTTCTTGTTCGCCTTCCTTTCAGCTGCCTTCTCCACCAGGGGATCTCACTCTCGTTTGTCTCACCGCTGGGCAGATCATCAGACGATTGAGCCATTTTCGCTTCAGCTGCGGCGCTGGGGAGAAGGTGGTACGGTCGGGGGACGTCGGATTGTGGCGGATAACTCCGATACAACGCCGTGTGTCCCTGCAGAGGATTCTCAATTAGCGGAAGTTCCAGAACAACAGAAAGTATTCCAAGTAGCCGAAAGCTTACCGGCTCTGGAGGATTTTGTGCGGAGAACAGCTCCGGGATGTAGGGAACCGTGTTCACATCCAGCAGCGCCCGCTTGACCCGGATGAGCGCGGCATCGTCGGTCAATTTCTCTGCGCACATTCGAGACGGGTCTTTAGCACCCATGTACTTGAAGCCTAACGTATGGCATTGCTGGATGGGTTCGATTCGGCGTTTGAAAAATGACAACATTACAGACGCGCCGGTCACCCCCATTTCCTTATGGGCTGCTATGAGAGCTAGCACCTCATCGACTTGGTCCATGTCCCCCTTGGAGGGCTCGGTGTTCCACTCCGGCCGCAGGACAGGGGGCTTACCCGATCTTTCAGGGAGTTGGGGGCATGGTTTTCGATGCAAAACCAATGGTTTTTCCATCCAGGGATGTTGGAGGGGAATTTGTAGGAAAAATATTTGTCACCGACCTGTTGCCTAAGCTGAATGCCGGCGCCCCCTGCAGTGGATGGGTTATTTGGTGAATTTTTAGATTAATTATTTGATTAACTATTTTTCAGAGTTAATTGTTCCGAAAAAAGGGGTTTTTCGAATTCCAAATCTAACTTCTATCATGTGCACCATCACACCAATTATTTCCTAAGGGAATATTTTTTCACTGCATGCCACGACCATTGGATCCTTTTTTACAGACCTGAGAGATTTGGATTCAAGGCTCGGGGCTGCGGGATACGTGGCATCGACTACTTATTTTTCGAATATATTTGAAGAGTAAGCAAGGAAGATTCAAGACTAATGTGACCCTCAGTCTGATTCTTCGATTCAACCTAAGGCTCGGGGGCTACTCCATATGGAGTGCGATTTTCCATCGCACCCCATATCAAAGAAGTAATTCGGAGCATGAGCACCTCATAGCTTCGATGCAGCCAAGGAAGTACTCGAAGAAGAACTTCAAGACGGAGCTTCAAAAGAAGCTGAAGACTATTTCGGAAGTACTTGAGGAGCCTGTAGTACTCAGCTACGAAGAGCTTGGGGCTTGTTAGACCCGGGACTACGGGACTGTGTACATAACGTAGTTCATACAGAAATAGGGGATAGGACACGTCCTATACCTTATCTGCGTTGTACTCTACTCGCATGCGAAGTAGAACTAGTCGATACAGAAGGAAGCTACTCGAGTTGTACTTGAGTAAGATTTCTAAGCTAGTGTTAGACTAGGATTCATGTAAACCTATCCTCCTGGATATATAAGGGTGGGCAGGGACCCCCTCAAAACACATCAACGTCCAAAGCAATACAAACCATCAAACAGGATATAGGGTATTACGCACATCGCGGCCCGAACCTGTCTAAACCTCGTGTTACTTGCACCTTCGAGTTCCTGATTTCAGTGACACCCTACCTAAAACTCACCACCTCGGGTATACCCCTCGGTGGGCAGGCGGTAAAACAACGACACACGGACCTCTCGAGATTGCTGGAACGGTGGAACCTTTTGTGTCACACCCGGTTTTAAGGATAAAACCGAATGCATAACTATATGTATGTCAGAATCAAGTTCCATACATATAGTGACTTCATCAGTGAATAATCAGTAATATTATCACGAAAAGAGAAATAAACGATTAAAAGATTATCAGAGTTATACAACTTATCCTGAAAACGAAGACTTCAAACTTCATAGGCAATCGACCGGGGGTTGCGTAGGCCTAGAACTCATCATCATCTTCAACAGACTTCACATCAACTTTCTCTTTTGAGCAGCAATTATAACAAGCGTGAGTACACTTATGGTTGGTACTCAGCAAGTATTGTGAATTATATTACATGAAGGCCAAAAGCAAGGAAAGGCTGACTGCCTTACCGCGATAAGCAATTTTAGTTGGTCAAATTTTATTAGCACCAGATTACTAAGGTATAAGTTTATACCAACCCACATTAAAAGAGAGGAGATACAGCATAAGCATATCCAAAACTATAAACATGGTTCACGATTTAATTCATCTTCAAGTTCATTAATCATGTGAGGGTCTAAGCCGCTCTTAACTGTGAGCACGGCTAATATATCAGTTTTCACTCTGCAAAGGTTGTACACTTTATCCACAATTCGTATCTCCTAATTTGCCCGAGGTTGCTAGCCTCTTAACCACTTTCCGAGGTGAGTGGCAAGAGATTCACTACGAGGCTTTCATAAAGATTCCCTAACTTATGACAATCCGCTAAGGTTTCAGGCCATAATGGTCATAACCCTCCCTAATAAGGAAGACGCCTTAACCAGGATCATATCTAAGCCTCAAGAGGACTGGGCTATACCCCATCAACGCACTCCCCTCTTGCCCTTTCGGTAAGACTGTCATAAGACAGAGTTTCTAATTAATTAGCCAAGACCAAAGCCATATAGTAGTGTGGTTGCACTGTTTTCGTAGGTGGTTCTCTATGTTCTGATTAAACATATGATCTTGTAATTAACATCACAAGGGACGTGAACATGGATAAAATAGGTGTAGCATCATCATTGTTGTCATCACGGTTGTAAATTATTCTCAAACCCGGAACCAATTATAGCAACTAAGCAGAACCTACCGAATATAAAGGTAAAATTCAGATTGATAAGGAATGATCATAAAGATTAGGCATATCCTTAATTAGGATCCATCAAAATTAAGACACATGCATGCATAAAGAAGAGTTATATTTATTGTGATTATTAGAACAAAACAATGATCAAGGAAACACTTGCCTTTCTTCTAGAGAATGGCTGCTCAGTGTCTTTAATTCTTGTTGTTGAAACTCTTAAATCTTCAAAGCTCTTGGATTACGCTCCTTCTAACGTCACACAAGCATCGGGCCTAAGAAAAATAACAAACAAATAAGAACAACTAAGAACAGATAGACCAAACAAAAGGAAAGTTTAAAAAGAGCATACTAAGGGATAGAGCTCGTTGCTAGGGTCACATGAACCAAAGAAACGTGGAAAACGAAGGTACGGTTGAAAAGAAACAGCTATCGGAAGGTTTATGTTATAAAAGAGAACAAAGAAACTATAAGCTTCATTTATTTTAATTTAGAAAACTAGTAAAAGATATTCAAACGAGAATATCCCTAATTATAATTAACTCATATTATATTTGCATTTATAAAGATGAGGTACAACTTAGTCAAATTTCATATATAATTATCTATGTACAAATTACACTAATTAAACAATTAATTAGAAAAGAAACTGGTGAGAGCATCTAAACGTCGAACTTTATGGTTTGTGTTGAACTAAATAAATTAAATTACAAACACATTTGATTTGATATTAATCAAGTTACATTAATTATGAAAATCAGAGCATAGATCTAATTGGATTTTATTTAGAAAAACTAGATGAGAGGATATTAATCAAATTAAATCTATATTTAATTTTAAAAATAGGAACTACGGTACAAAAGCATTACTCAACTATAGCTTAGGGTTTTAGAAGACTAACTGAAATAGAATGGATCAAAACGGATCTAAAACGCAAAATCTACAAACGAAACAAGGTTTTAGGGACCTAGTCGCGTTAACTGTAGATTTTAGGGGCTAGAAGGGAAGATTTGCAAGACACAGAAACAGTGCTCGCGAATTAGGAAAATTTTAAGGTTAGATCTGAAAAGACCACGGGTGGCGCTGGGTTGTAAAGATCTAATCTACTAGGGGGTTTTCTGCAGATTTCGCAAGACACATGAAAAAGATAGAAATTAGAAAATTCACCGAGGACTAATCTGCAAATTCTCGATCTTCTCCATGGCTGCCAAGCACGACCTTGCTGCTGGCGAAATTGCCGGCGATTTAGGGCACGAGAGAGAGCGAGCAGCGGGGGAAAAGAAAGAGGACGACAAAGGGAATCGGTTTTGGGGCTTATCGTCGGTGGGGACTCACCATGGCGATTGAAATCGACGGCGCAAGGAGGCGGCGGCGCACTGCACATCGTAGATGGAAGAGGGAGCACGAGCAAAATTAATGGCGGCGCTCTGACCTGCGACACGAGGCGAGTAGAGGGAGGGGTGCAGGGGTGGAGGGCACGTAGGACCAACGTGTGCCTCCTTCGCACGCGCAGCAGGGAGGCGCGGGCAGCAGGGCAGAGCTGGAAGGTGCGGCAGCAGGGCAGACGGGCGGCTGGATCAGCACGAGCGCCTACAAGGAAGTAGCAAAAGCTAAACTTGCATCCAACAAAAACCCGAGTGTTCTTGGCAGATGTTAAGGGGTATAAGAAAGTGTGAGAATGACCATAAGGGTGTTGGGATCGTATCCCAACCCTAGGACACATCCGAATTGGACACGGCTTGATACACGACCTATTGGGCCAAAATAGGGTGACGCAGCACCGTGGGCTGAAAAGGACTTTGTAGTAAATCAACGATTGCGGTTGACTCCGAAAAGATATGGAGGTGATTCCAGATCCGTTGGAAAGTAGATTTGATAAGCTTTCCAGAAAGTACTTGAACATCCAAAACGGAGTCCGCATAAAGTCGTGGCGGCTGTCACAAGTCGTGTCTATCTTGCAGTCCGAATCCAGCCTGCGATGCCTCTCCCCTTTTGATCCACTCCATTATTTCTGAGTAAAACAAGAGTGCACGTGTTTCCATTTTCTAAATATGATGAACATGAGCTTAAGAGTGAACTTACTTGATGGGAAGTCGACGAGCACGAGCGCGAGTAATAGGACCAAGTGGTGTTGGCGAAGTAGATGCTGGTGTAGGTATGGATGTATCGTTGGTGGTGATGTCCTCATCAAAAGGGTAGTATCGCTTGGGCTTCGTCGACCTAGTGGTTGTGAATTGCATTAATCGAATAAACCTCAAGATATTGAGCATTACAAGCACATGATATTATTTCCTTACAACATTAAGTTAGTGTTTTCTGCCATGTAACCCTTTTACTATAATTGAATCTTTTGACCCTAATAAGCTCTATTTGTGATAATTCCAGACATGAGCTTAGTAGTGGTTATGCACTCAATGAGGAATGATCCATCACAATACAAAAGCATGATTGACATGTTGAATAGGTCATTCCGGTCATCGCACTATTATACCTCAATCATCCGAGAAATATATTTATCCGTTCTCGATCATGCGCAGGGTTTGCAAAAAGTTATGTGAAAACCATGTAGGTCAATTCAAGGATGAACTTAGATGGAAGATTGACTTTCCGGTACATACTTGATGCTGTTTGTGCACATTTCATTTATTTTATTATATATTCATATGGATACTTGATGACTTCTTTTCTCTTAAAGTGTTTATGCACATTTCATTTACTTGATGCAGGGTTTTCCAGTACTTTATAACAATATGTAAATTCAAATATGAAAATATAATTGAAATAAAAAAGAAATAAATGGAAAAGAAAACATGGGAAAGAAAAAAAAGAACCTTTAATCCCGTCAGTAACACCAACCGGAACTAAAGAATGCCCTTGCCACGCCTGGACTGGGAGCCCCTTTAGTCCTGGTTGGTGTTACCAACCTGTACTAAAGGCTACCATTAGTGTCGTTGGCTGACCCGGGACCAAAGGGCGCCCTTTAGTCCCGGATTGGTGGTCATGGTTGGGAAACTGGGACAACAAGGTTTCCAACAAGAACTATTGACGTGTTTTGTACTAGTGGGTCAATCCAGTGCAAGAAAATCCTCTCAAGATGGAGCTTGGGCACGTGGTGCATCAAGGACTGGAACACCTAGCCGTAGCGCAAAGCCTAATGGGAGTAAAGGAAGCTCTGCGATAAGATCATCAACTGCGTGTAGCACTGGTGGGAGAAAAGGAAAATCAAGTTCAAGCAAGGCTAGTCCAAAAGAGGTTGCAGGTATGGTAACTAGAGCCCACCAAGTGCAACCAGGCAGTACTCATTATTCTTCTATGTGGCCTTGTAGATACCCACCTTCAACGATGGTCACGATAGCTTTAAGATTTGTGCTGCATAATGAGTAGTTAATAGTAATGAAGGGGCTGGCAGGTTTTAATGTGCACACGTGGACGTCAAATGGTATGCATGGTGAAACCCGCTGCCATAGTCCATCATGGAGAATGGCATCATCACTTCTTCTACCATGAAGTCATCGACATCATCACGACAGAGCGACGATACATCTCGATGGCATCGCACCAATTGAGAACGGCAACGCCGGCCATATGCAACACTAGTGCGGCATCCATGACAACTCTCTGCCACGACATCGAGAAGAAGAATAAATGCATTTTTGCCTTGACTGCAACAGAGGCAAATCAACCAACTCTTAAACAAATAAGAACACAGGCAAAAATGCCTCAACTGTAAGAACCATTACCAATCCGTGGTGAACCAAGGATGGTAAGAAATAAATAGGCAATAGAAGGCACAAGACTTAATTTAGTATTAATCGATGGAGACTTCTCCAACTTGCGATGTACCTGCCTCGCCAATGCCGAATAATTCAAGCGCCATCTATTACACGCTTTCCTGTGTATTGTATATCATGTTTTAGTCTCTGACTTAACAATAGTTTTACTCATTGCAACTTACTTCAGTAAATTCTCACTCCAGACCAAACGAGTCCCGGATATGATATAATGTTCAATGTGCATGTCCCTGTGCATTCCCTGTATACAAGCTTAATTAAAGAAATCAACTTAATTAAGTAGCAAGTGTCATGCAACAATGCGCTTAATTCAAGTGAAATTATATTCAAAAGATACGTGTCACCTCATCATTTTGTACAATATAAGATTCCAAAATATTATATATTGGACATACACAATAGTAACTTATTACTACTGCGGCATATATATACCGACTATTCTCAACGTGTGTATCTAATATTAAAGTTTGGAATGATTAATGGTTACACCTTTCTTTTCGGTGATTATCTTAATTCATATTTCATATTGGCCATACACAAGATAGTATCATAATACTACTGCGGAATCTACACTATCATACAGTGATTATCCTCAAAGTGCGTACCCAATTTTGAATATGAATTCAAAAAAAGGTCTACACCAACATGGTAATTACTCTCCACTGGTATAACACATATGAGTGGAGTCTAAGGCATCTATTACGATGACACCAAACTATGCCCACAGCAACGAGTTTCTCGTCCACTAATGTGAGGTCTACACCATTTAGGTGACTACCTTTGATGTGTAAACTACAAGTACATAATGAGAGAGTTGATATCTAGATGATGACTATCATTTACATTCGATAACAGCAAAGATTTTATCACCTATTAAGTATGAGATCCACACACTACACGTAGATCAAGTAGCATTTTGGATCTATAAAATTTTGCATATATTAATTCAAGACTCATCTTGAATTCAATTTTTAAGCATTCACCATTGCTTAGTTAAATAGCAGAAAATAGTGCAATATATTTTGGTGACTATCTTCACTCAAATAAGCAAAGCCTATATTTTGACAATGACCCATTCATCGTCTATTCATTGTAGAATAGCGTTCAAAACAATAGCATTGGGCTGCTCATGATAGCATTTCCACCATAACTCTACCGAATAGAATTTCCATCTTATTCCTAAAATAACAACACATGCATAGTGTGCTCCTTCTACTCATTTTTTTTATAAAAAAAGATGAGTATTCAAAGGAGCAAGGTCCATCAACTTTTGCAATTTTCATTCAGAATTGCCAACAAAGAATGTAATATTGCCAAACACATGCATAGTTGTTTACTTAATCATTTATTGTGATTTTAAGCTAAATGGTAATTTACATAGCAATGGATCTCTAAAACACATATGTCAATAATGGCAAGTCTCACATTTGACCAAAGGTGTGATTGTACGGCTTATATGCATACCAAATTAAACATTTGGTTGAATCATTCCTCCAATCCATTGGAGATAGTCGAGTTTAACGGGATAAGTTTGAAGTTCATTCCAACAAATGAGACCCACAAAAATCTCCATATTATCCTAAAATTAACATTAGTTAAATATTACACTACTATGCGTAGTACATTGTCCATCATAGATATCATGTAATTACACATGATATTCATACAAAAGTTCATTTGGGATCCAACCAGATTGAAAAGGAAATTTATTTAGTGGAGCGCTACACCACTAATATAATCATGGAGGTCATAATTTCCATATGGGTCTTCAATTTTTAATCGTGGATGCAATCATGCATACGATAATACCACACGATGTCCATTTCTATGATTTTAGATTGAAATCTATTATTAAGAGTGATGATGAAATATCAACACTCAACTAAGTACAATGGTTTGGTAAAATGGATAGAAAAACTAAATATTCATAAAAAAATCCTTTCATATCTTCTGGGTGTATTATGCATACATCAATCCCATATTACATGTTGCATACGAAATAATTTTTCAATCTTCATAGAAAACTTGTCATGACAGTCTTGGTCATTCTGCATAAGGAAAAAAATTTATTATCAATTTTATTGGTCATAGATTATATTCCCGGAATCCTCGGATTCTATGTGCACCGCATATGTCACGAGGGGAATTATTTTAAGATTCTCTTACCTTAAAATTCAAAATAATAAGCCATCCAATTTTGTGACTGCATTCATGACAAGCATTTGGCCTAATTTAGACTTTAAATGGACATTTAGATAATCTAGAATGCTTAGTGACACATTTGAAAATAGTTGTGCATGTGTACCTTACTCATAAGGCACCACAATTTTACCAAATTCATTTGCTCGTATTTTTTTAATTATAGCAAATTATCCCAGGCAATGGATGAAATCCATTCTCATGGAATTATTTGGTTTTGGGAACTATATTTAAGCACTCTATGTCCATATTAATTATTGAATAGTTAAATCTCTTATTGAGATAATTTAAATGTATGACCAATGAAATAGAATTGTAATCTATGTTGGTAAATGCGGACTTACACACCGTATTATTACAACAAATTCATTAACTACAATCATATGGCTCCCTCCATTGCAGTTAGTACGTGGAGAATCGGCCTCAGCCAAATATTTCTCATCTGCGTGTTGGTTATGTTTTACACATAACAATATCACCATCGTTAGTATACATTCATGACATTGAGGATCTATAAGGAGGTATTGTTATCTGTCATTTATAAGTACCTTTGATCATTCATAGAGGATTAATTTACAGCCTGTATACTTACTACATTATTGAGGGTAATTTCTAGCATTAGAGGGAGATAAATACCACATATATAATGCCAGGAATCCAAAGTGAATGTTAAAAATTCAAACCTCAAATCCACGTACGTACCAAAGAATATCTGAACCACAGTTCAGGACATCTTATATTTGTAACACATTACAAATAGTCTGCCACATGCATTTACAGATCAAAAGTGTCATCACATCTGATCCCTATTGATAATGTACCAGAAAGAGTGGAAGTACCTAACAAATCAGTCAGCTCCCAAGTCAAAATAACAGGGGAGAAGTATGGTCATTAGGGATATAGCTTATTTCAAGCATCCATGGAAATAGAGGGGACATCCTCCAGGATAGTAAATGCGAATCAACATCATGCATGTTGTTAGATACTTTGTGGATATTCAAATCCAAAGCCTATGAATGTTATTTAACATTCAAAAGTCCAGTATTTGTGCACATAAATGCAGGAACTAGGTCAATGGAGCACCCTGGCTCCATCATCGTGGGAAATGAGATAAGAGTTCTAGAGGGTGGATATTTCACAAGCTATATTGTTGGTTCCATCGAATCAATCATACAAAGACTACAAATTGTCAACATATACTCCTTATCAAAATTGTCATAAGCTGGACCCAGACCAAAAGTCCTAGGCAGAGTGTCGAAGCACTCAAATTGGTCAAATCAAAAGTGACAATTAGGGAGAAGTGTTCTTATTCAATTGGGAGAACTACTCAGGATAATAATATCTTCTCGTATTGCATTATTTAAGGAAGCATGGTGGTGAAACAGCGAGAATTTGTAGTACATGGTTTCACACAGACAGTGAGCAACATTCGAGCATGGTTATGTGAAAATTATGTTCCCATATTCAGATCATTGGCAGATCAAATGAATTTGATAGATTCAAATATACAATAGATTTTGTTTTCTGAATCAAATTTGAAGTCACAACATATATTGTGTATAACTCAAGTCATGGAGATTTGAAAAGGTTGAGTTGATTGTGGTACAACTAACAAAGTGAGTATTTTTCATACAAGGATTACTCTAATTATTATGATTGCATATGTGTGTCTATAAAGAAATCCCGAAATGAATTTTATTATTCAACACACAAACAAGCAAGCAATCATTTTAAGATGGATTTTGAGATGAAATTTGGGTAAAACCAAACTATACTTAAGTCTACAACTTAAGTAGAAATATCACTTTACCAATATAGAATTGATATTATACCAATATTCAAATAATATTGGAAATTTATATCCATCAACACTTGTAGTCAGTCGATCCCTAAAGATGGATCATTTTCCATAAGGATTGTGGGATGACATTCATAGTACCATCAAAGCCCTTATGTATCCTACAAATTGCAACATGCCTAATACTGCATTTATAGATATGTTGCTATAGCTCGATAGTGCAACGACTCAATAACACCATATAGGTGGGAGTCAAGGAGGATATCCACAAATATCAAATGGTACAAAAAGGTTTTGATTTATTATGAATAAATCATGATGTGATAAAAGTGGGATAACAAGACACTAGCTAACTAATCCTCATATTGCCAGACTATTAGCTGATGCTGTGGTAGTAAAATTTTCATTGGAGTTATAAAAATAAATTGTAATGGTAACTTCATCTATCATTCCGAAGCATTACATGAATATGCATAACTTCACTGAATGATTAATTGTGATTCCATCGAATCACCTAGATTATCTACAAGGATAAAATGACTTGTATTGCTCGGATGATAAAAGATTATATAAAATCAGTATTGCTAAATATGTTGCTCAACATCTTGCAAAATTGGATTATGAGATAATGTAACACCCTAATGTAATTTTTCCCAAATTTTAAGGAATTTATTTTGGCTCAAATAAAACTTCCAGGGCTTTCTCTAATTTGTCATGCATTTAAAGTAATTTTATAACACACGGGAATAAAATTTATTATAGGATCAACTTGTTTGTGCATTCATGCTGGAGCATTGTTTTATTTGTGTTGGGTGCATAGGGTTTGAATTCGAATTTATTTGAATTCAAATAGAATTGTTTGAATAGTTGAGTGTGGAAAAGAAAAAGAAAAGAAGAAGAGAAGGAAAGAGCCCAGCAGCCGGCCCAAAACCACCTCTCTCTCTCTCTCTCTCTCTCTCTCTCTCTCTCTCTCGCGGGTTCCCCCTCCCCTCTCCTCTCCCCGCGGCCCAACGACCCATCGGCCGCTTCTGCTCTACATCGGCCCGGCTCATCCCATCGGCCGCTCCTCGCCCGAGCGTCCGCTCTCCCCCTCTTTCTCTCTATGACTTAGCGGCCCCACGCGTCAGCGTCTTCCTTCTCCCTCTCCTCCTTCCTCCCCGGCGTGCAACGGCCCCCGAGATCCCCGGCGATCTCCTCTCTCCCGGGCCCGCACGCCAAGGTAGTGCCGCCGCTCTACAAGAGGAGGCTCCAGAGCCCCAGAACCCTAACCCTAGCCCTGCGTCGCCCCGAAGACCTCTAGCACCGCCGCCCCTTTCTTCCTCCGCTCCGATCACCTCGGCCTCACCGTGGTCAGGATGCTCCGCCGCGCCCCAGGCCACCACAACCCCCGCAATAGATCCGCCTCGTCGTCTAGAACCTCCCCCAGCTGGCAATTGAGCCGTGAGCGTCTGCTTCGCCGGGAATCGAGTCGAGCTTGCGCGTCGGTAATGGCCTCCGCCACCTCGATTGCTCGCCGTCGATGGCTTTCTCTTCCTCTTAACCCCCTGGGCATCTTCTTAGGTCCCGTGTGAGACGGTTTGGAGGAGCCGCCAGCCAGGAGGAGCCCCGCAACGACACATCCACGGGAGCCCGACCTTCTTCGCCGCCGGTCGTTGTCGACTTCCACCTTCCGTCGCACCTCCAGCCTCCACAACCCCTCGGTGAGCTTCGCCCCCTCTCCCTGGTCCTTTTGCACCAGATGTCGTAGCCTTTAGCTACCCGTAGCACCCGGAACGCCGCTCGCCGGCGTTGTCCGCCGTCCCGAGCCGCCTTCATCGTCGTTCCACCCTAACCGAGCCCAAGTCCATCTCCGCAAGTGCCCAGCTAGGTTCCCCGTGTCGTGCTGAGTCTCCTGGGCTTGATCTCGTCGTGAATCATCCCCGGGAACGCGAGATAGCGTGTCTCCGGCGAGACCCCGAGCCGCGCCGCCGCGGCCTTTCTTTCTCCGGCGGCCGTTCCGCCGTCCCCGCGAGCCAGCCAGATCGGACCGGTCTGATCCAGATCGGACCGTCCGGACCTTCCGCCGTGCAGATCGGACCGTCCGATCTAGACACGACGGCCCAGATTAGAAGATACCCCTCAGCTGTGGCAGTTTTGTTAAAGAGCCCCTGAGCTTCCTTGGAATCAACCTACGGTCCACTTCAGTTCAATAATAATTGCAGTTTAGCCCTGTTTCTTGCACGGACCCCCCTGAGCTTTCCAAATTTGAGGTTCGAAGCCCAGCCCGGCTGTTTTAGCGCGTTAGCCCTCAGATCTTTCTAGTTTTTGCACCTAAACCCCTGGTTTTTGTCCAGAAACCCCTGTGGCTCAGTTTTTTCTTGCAGATAGGTCCTTGGATCTTGTTTCAAGCGTAGTTTTCGCGTTCTAGCTCCGTTTTAGGTGTTCTTTATGTCCACGCGATCGTTGTAACGCGTAGAATAGTTTTAGCATAGTTTTGGGTGCTGTTTTTATCTAATGTTGTACTGTTCCTTATCTTTTGTCTTTGTTTGCATGCATGTGTATGTGCTAGACTATGTTTTGGCGTTGCTATAGTGAGTAGACGCGGAGCCTTTGGACCAGTACCGGGAGCCGCCGTCTTCTGAACCCTTTGAGCAGCAGCAGGAGAACTTTGAGGAAGGCAAGTATAACATGAACATCCTATCACTTTTTAATACAATTTCATACTGCATTTCAATTCTGTATGCCTATAAGGATTTCCTAGCCACTTTTATCATGTATATTATACCTTGGGTTGCATTTTGGTTAGTTGTGCTAGGTTGCTGCGCTATAACACACTTGGTCCTTTTTAATTAATTGGTTAATGATCTTATGCAACTTAATTCTGGAGCCGACCCTCTGTGCTGTGTGCTTGAGTGGTTTGTGCGCCCTTAAAAATATGTTTTTGTAGAAACATGGTTTAGGGGGCCAGCACGATGCTTAGTGCTTGGTTGGCCACTCTCCATAAGGACCGGTTCATAGAGCGACAACCTGGGACAACCGCGCAACCACAAGACTGGAATGGGACGGTCTTGACTTACTAATTAGGTCATTTTGGTTCGGGAGTAACTTACCTGCGTGGGCAAGAGGGGTGGTAAGCTTCAATGGTCCCTGCTCCTCCGGTTTGGTCTATGCTGTGTGTCTTGTACCCCCGGAGGTGGGCCCCATCGTTGCTGATCCAGAAACCTTAGCGGTTACACCTTACTAACGTGATCCTTTGTAACGGTCTCGTAGTGTGCTTGCTAGCCATCTCACCTAAGGAAGTGTGATGAACAACTAGCGTAGCTCACGACTTGTGGGTAAAGTTGTGCAACCTCTCGAGAGTGTAAAACTGATATATCAGCTGTGCTCACAGTCATGAGCGGCCCAGATCCTCCGTCTGATTAGTGGGGTTATCAAGCTTTGATTAGGGAGATTCCCCGGGTGGTTTTAGTTTGGATGGTTCTCGGTAGTTCCTAATTAATATTGATTAATTTCTTATGCAATTCGGGTTATGGTAATCCATCCACTTATAGTAATTAGCGTTAATAAAATTTTGCCAAGACTAAAAGCTAATGCAGTTGAGTCGGCCAACCTAGAGCCTCATAGTTTGTGTTATACTTGTTGAGTACTAGTTTGTACTCACACTTGCCTCTCTACTTTTCTATTCTCTTGGATGTCTTCGACTGCTGCTCAGTGCCCGGCAACGTGGAGGACTACGTCAGCGGCTTCGACGACTTCAAGGCGTTTGTCTCCCAGTCGACGTCCCTGTGGCGCCCCGCTTTACATGTATCTCTTTTACGCTTCCGCAACTCTTGAACCGATTCTTGATTCGGTTGTAATAAAACAATTCATTTACGATTTATATTAATGTTATTCGTGATATGTGTTGTGATATCTTGATGATTCTGTTGTATATATGCGTGACTTGATCCTGGCGCATATATGATTGCTCGATTTATATTCTTTATAAATCGGGTGTGACAGATAATCTCGAGAATTTAGCTCACAAAGTTATTACCAACAACTATATTCTAGAAATGTAATTATGAAATCGGTAAACAAGTACTTTGAAAGGTTCAAGGGGAGACTCTCCTTAAGTTATAACCTATTCAAACATCATATTGTACTCTTTTTTCCTATATGAGTTTTTTCTCGGAACGGTTTCTCATAAAGGTTTTGATGAGGCAATATAAATACAAAAATATATGCCATATCTCCTATTTTCCCCCATTGGGGTTTTTAAAGGTGATATTCAAGACATACTGGATATCATATCTTCTGTTTTCCTACAAGGATTTTTAAGAAGGTATCAAAGATATATTATTCCTCCTCATATTTTTCCATTGGGTTTTGGGGAGGTTATTCGTATATGATCCACGGATCATATTATTGGTCTCCAAACTTGCTTATGATTTTCTCCTTTCGAGGTTTTCTCATATAGGTTTGAGATGAGACAATAATCTATATATGCTATATCATTTTCTCCTATTTTCTCAATGGTTTTAAAGGAGTTGTAATGGCATATAAATATACAATTTGGTTTCTCCTCAGATTTTCCCATAGGGTTTTTGGAGGAGTTTTTCCCATACAATAATAAAGGATGATTGAACAAAGATTACATGAAGCATATAAGGAGCTAACTGATGAAGGGAGAGTGTTAGAATTAAGTTTGTTAGTGATCAATTAGTTTGCACCTCTTCATAGAGAGACACCTCTTAGTAGATAGACATGACCTTTCATGAAAAATTCTGGACTTTTCGCGAAGGGGTTTGAAACCCAAGGGACATATCCTTTGGACACACCCTTTCATCATGTATAAATATGTAATCACACTGTTTATTCAATCGATCAGTGAATCATTTGTTCATTCCATTCTACTCTTAATAGAAATATTCACAATTGGCCCCGATATGGTACTGGTTTTGTTATAGGGAAGGGCTGAATATTTTAATTGCACGAATCTATTTTTGTTTTGTGCCGTGCGTGGGCTTTTGAAAGAAGATTCAACACATATTGATACAGTTCTTCCATATGATTTTGCACTGACGGAGCTCAGTTGGTTTTGACATCACTACTACAAAAAGGTTTTTAGGGGCGGGTAAAAATGTATTTCTAGGAGCAGGTGCGGTACCCGCCCCTGCTTCTCGTAGCTAAAAGTAGCTGTTTGCAAGGGCGGGTAATGCACCTGCCCCTAGAAATTGATTTGTAGGGGTGGGTGATGGGCTCACCCGTCCCTAGAAATCGATTTGTAGGGGTGGGTCATGCTAGAACTGTTGGGTATTTTTAACATCACAGATAAATATGCAAGCGTACATATACTGTTGTAGCTTTCACCTAGGAGTATTTGTTGGGTATTTTAACAACTGCAAAAGTGAATCCACAAGTGCATAGATACCATTGTAGCTTTCCCCTCAGAGAAGAGTATTCCTAGGGTATCGAATCCAAGGGAACGTGTGTGTATACCTTCGACTCTAGTGTCCAAGGACAACCAACCAGATAAGGTAGGCGAAGGGTAGAGAGGATTCCTAAGAATAGCACTTAGATAAGTTAAAGGTCGATCTCTCGGGTAAGACTCACTTCGGGCACCGGCTTACTCCTGGTCTGCCAGGAGACTCCGGCCAACGGCTCCACGCTATGTGTGAACGTGGAAGATTACAAAGGACCAACAGGGTTGCCACCACCTGTGGCCTACCTCTAACAATCCGTGGGATATAAGGCAAACGAAGGATAACCCTTATCCCAGACACCACGTCTGCGCTACTGATTACTACTATAGTCTAACTACGCCTGTCGACCCATAGCAAACTACAGCACTCCTTATGAATACGGAGCGATGAATCTGCGAGTAAGAGAACTTATCTCACTTATACATAAGTACTAAACCAAAGAAGGAATCATGAATACTCACCGTAGTCGGTGAAAACCCACCGGCGAGCAGCGACAGGCAACACGAGGAGCCGGGAGGCTTCCGGGACTGTTGGTGGGCCCCGGTCCCTCTTTGCGATCATTATAACAGTGTAACATGGATGACAAAAACAACTCGATTCTATTTCCTGGGGGCCGATCGCAGGGATCGGCCTTTCCTGTTACTTTCCCATCTACTCTGTAAGGCCAGTGGATAAGAGCAGCCTCACCCTGTTTTTTGTAGCTTCCACGCGGTCGCAGCCCTCCAAGCTAATCCCTGAGATCGGCTCCTGATCCTCCGCGTCCCAGACACTCATGGCGGCATGTGAAACTTCGACAGAATCGTCCGCGTGGACTACTTCTACTTCATCTCCATCCCATTGGATCAAACACTGGTGCATTGTAGAAGGGATACAACAATTGGCATGGATCCAATCTCTCCCAAGCAGAACGGTGTATGAGCCCTTGCTGTTGACCACAAAAAATGACGTAGGGATGGTTTTACCTCCTACCGTCAAATCCACGCTGAGTACTCCTTGCGCCTCTGAAGTTTGTCCGTTGAAGTCACTTAGCGTGATGTTGGTTTTGATCAAGTCTCTAACAGAATGCCCCAACTTGCGCAGCACTGAATACGACATTATATTAACCGCTGCTCCTGTATCGACTAGCATACTGCTGACAGGCTGGCCGTTTATGTACCCCTTGAGATATAAAGCCTTCAGGTGCCTGTAATTCTTTTCTCGGGGCTTCTCGAATATGACTGGTCGTGGCCCCAAGTCAAGCTGAGCCACTGGCACCTCCTCATGTCTTGGTGCATGAAACTCTGTAGGGAGAACAAACACCATGTGTGCATCAGCCGATGTCTTCACATCGGCTATCGACTTCTTGGGTCGCCATACCTTCTTGGAAGAATTCTCTGCTTTTCGAGGGTTGTGGACCTTTTTCGCCAGGTCTGGCCGCACTTTCCTTAATGTTTCCAAGTATTGGGCCTCGGCTTCTTCCAGGTTACGCAGCCGTTGTACCCTCCTCTTCTGGGACCGGCTAAGCCCATCAGGACACCAGCGTGGTCGGTGATACTTGTCCTCCTCATCTTCTGAATTTCCCACTGTATGTGTTGACTTGTCTTGTTCATGGCGGGGTTGCCCTGGTCCCAAACGCTGAAAAACTGAAGCACTTCTTGTATCTTGCTTCTGAGAATTGCACTCTGGGCAATCTTCAAGGGTGGGTAGTCTTTTTATACCAGAATCCCAACAGTATTTGAAGAACGGGCAATGCCAATGATCTCGTGTTGGAGACACTGTTGATATTGATATTGGTATTTTCTCAGAAGATGAGAGGAAACGGGTCGTTGATTCCTGACATGCCTGACCTGTTCCTCGGTGATATAGTCCCTTTCTTCTTTTTTGGGGCCGATCGCGGGAATCGACCTCTTGCCTCCTTGATGCATGCCCTGCCATGTTAATACCGAGCGTAAAATCCAGCTGTCGACGTGTTGATCGGTCATACCCTTCCACCATATTTACGTTCGGGAACGGTTGAGTATCGACCTTCATGGCGTACTGTCCCAAAATTAATTGGCCTTGCTCAATAGCCGATTGTATCTGTCGCCGGAGTTCCTTGCAGTCACCGGTACCGTGGGTGAACGAGTTATGCCACTTGCAGTATGACCTCCCCTGGAGCTCCTGGGCTGTTGGGATCTTGAAACCTTCAGGGAACTTCAACTGTTTCTCCTTTAGGAGTAAGTCGAATATCTGTTCGACTTTGCTCACATCAAAATCAAATCCTTTTAAAGGACCCTGTTGTTTCACCCACTTGCAGGGCACGGGCTTTGCCCCCCGTGCCCACTCCACAACTACGATCTCTTGGTCATCCTCGGAGTCTTCAGAGTCTTCAGTGTGAACCATTACTACTTGATGTTTGAACTTGTCTTGGTATAATTCTGGGTGGCGCTGCTCGTATACTGTTATCTTTTGTACCAGATGTACTAAAGAGTTGAACTCCAGCTGGAAAACTAGGTCTCTGACCAATTTTACCAATCCCAAAGACGCCAATTCAACTGCCTCCTTCTCTGAAATTCGAATCGAGTAGCATCGATTCTTGATTTCCCTGAAACGCTGGATGTACTCCGCCACTGTTTCTCCTCGCTTCTGGCGGACCTGTGCCAAATCAGCAATCCTAGCTTCTGCAGCTTCTGAATGATATTGTATATGGAACTGTTCCTCTAGCTGCTTCCAAGTGCGGATAGAATCAGGACCCAGTGATGTGTACCATCCAAAAGCCGATCCTATGAGAGACTGCGAGAAAAACCTCACCCGCAATGGATCCGACACCGAAATCATCCCCAGCTGCGCCAGATATCAGCTCACATGCTCTATGGAGCTGGATCCTTCTGCTCCGCTGAACTTGGTGAACTCAGGTAGCCAATACTTGGGCGGCAAAGGAATCAGGTCGTAGTCGCTTGGATACGGCTTGGTGTAGCCGATCGCTCGCCTTCTTGGGAGAATGCCAAATTGATCCCTCAAAATGGCACTAATTTGATCCACTGTATGAACTCCTGGGGCCGTGTGCGTACCTTCATGACTCGGCCCTGTTGCATAAGTAGTCAGCCATGCCTGTTTGTCGGCATCGACTGCAGATGTTCCTCCAATTGCTCTCTACATGGGTTGCACCGAGTTACCACCATCTGGTATATACGCACAAACATATCCATGCAGTACCTCCTTCAGTGGTTCACTAAAGAATTGGTGATCAGCAGGGTCACCTCCCACCTTGTATATGACATATGCTGGAGAATTCTGTTGCTCTGGGGCGGCCAATCCGTAAGGCACTGGTGGTCTGGATTGAGAAGGCAACTCCCCTTTGTGACTCCCTAAAGTAGGTCCTGTTGGAGAGTACTGGTGCTTCATAATTTCCTGCACTATGCGCACCGCAACATGCTCGAGGGTGTTCACCAAACTCTCAGAATGTCGATGTAATGAGTGAGCCACCATGTAGTTGACTTCCTGGCGGAGAGCTCGCGTACGTTCTTCCGTAGGAGTAGATAGATCAACTTCGTCGAGTGCCCCTTCAGATGAAAATCCCTTCCATCTGATGCCGTGGTGACGAGTTCTTTCAAACGAGCCGATGAGATCGGCTTCAAAAGCAGCTTTTATTTCATTATACCTCTGCTTGTGCTCATCGGACAACTCCTCAAAAGTAATCGGGTTCTCGTCCGGCATCTTGACAACGGAAGTCGATGAAGCCGAAGAAGTTGATGCAGCCGATTGCAGTCGATGTAGTCGAAGTAGTCACTGGAGTAGTCGATGTAGTCGACGCAGTAGTCGATGTAATCGGTGAAGTCGATGAAGTAGTCAATGAGGTCCCACCGGGCATGCCAGAATGTGTTGTCGGTCAAAACCCACCGGCGAGCAGCGACAGGCAACACGAGGAGCCAGGAGGCTTCCGGGACTGCTGGTGGGCCCCGGTCCCTCGGTCAACGGCCCAGAAGTCCGGCATACGCCCTAGCTTGGCGAAGTGCTAGGCGTGCCACCTGACCTATACCTGATCAGGAAGGTGTAGAAGTTGTTTGTCAGCTATTTTCCTGCATGCACAGCCATATCAAACATTAGTCCGAGCCGTGATCGGCTCTTACAATGACTCCCGAAATCAGCTAAAGAAGCTGATGGAGTCACTGTACTAGATCGGACCCAACTTTGTGCTAGGTTGGACCTTCGGGTACTTCTCAGAATCGGCTAAGAGAAGCCGATTGCCACATTCAACAGATCAGATCTACTAATATTCAATGTTTTGTACGAATCCGATAGAAAAGATAAAAGCATGCTCTGTAATTACCAAGCTAATCTAATCTGCGACGATAAAAGCTTTCACCGTATAACCGGAACATCCTACGCGTGGTTAAGCCTAACCAACATGAAAGATAACAATACGCTAACCCAAAAAGAGGCCTAAAAACCAACTAAACAAGTCGATTCCCGGAACAATCCCTCGTTGGATTACCATAATGCACCAAACCTGTAGCCGGAACATTCAACCCGTTTGAAGGGCCTAATCATACGGATATTAAACCAATTCTTGCGATACAAGAACTACCATAACAGATTAGATCTACTAAGCAAGAACAGAGCAAGGCGCTACCTTTGCACCTGATATCACGTACCAGGGCAGCTAAACGATTACGAACAGCAAGCAAAACATGGATTTACTATTCAAAACCAATGCAGCATCATAATCGTTTAAGATAACTAGTGCTACTCGCCATCAAAAATGCTTTAGTACGAGAAACACAGAGATAAGCAGATAAACGTAACGCTGCTCCGACCATGCGGAACATGATCGGAGCAGCATGTCGATTACCTGGAAAAAGCCCTTGGGGAAGGGGTGGAGATGCGCCGAGAGTTTTTGTGAATGTTTGATTGATTCTTTTATTGAATCTCACGATACATATTTATAGTCCAGAGACTTGATCTTTTCTAACTAACCCTAGCTGATTACAATACAATCTCTAACTTACTATATTTAAACTATCCTTAGATACACGGCCATTCTGGCCCTTGACACGTTCGCACAGAAGCCGATTCGCAGACTGTTACCATGCTTTCCTTCAGCCCATGACGCTCTCGGCCCATCCTTTGGCCCAGTCAAATTATGGTGATAACACTCACTTACTTTACTCAGAAGGAAACCAACATCCGTAGAGGTACATAACTGGAGCAGAGTGCTTAAGAACTCAGTACTCCCTCCAAGCTACTCCCTCTCTCTCTCCCTATTCTAAGCACTAGCCTAGGTAGAGCTTCGCCATGGAGTAGAGCGCTACATCTTCAAGAGAAGGTGTTGATGGTCTTGGTGGTTTATGTTTAGAGGGGCTCTCCTCCTTATATAGTCTCCCAATGGCAGTTCTGAGGGGGAATATTCGGGGGAATCACCCACAACCAATGTAGGGAGATCCAAGGCGAGCGACACATGGAAGATGGGCCCGAGGGGCGCTAGAGATGGTTCGGCTGAAGCCCCAAGGCCTCCCCTCGCACCACCTTTCATCCGGGACATTGCCAGGTGGGTCACCAAGTGGGTACAGGGTGGTTTCCTCCTATTTATGGGCCCATGAATCCATGTGTCTGCCTGTGATTGGTTGGAGGTGTGTTTCTTGGCCTCATAGGTGTGTTTTATTTTGGGATGTGGGCCCCCCGATTCTTGTGTGACGCAGGATGTGATCTTTTGTGCATTTCCTCTGAGTTCTATGCATGTTTTGGTCCAATTGCAGAGATGGCTTCCTAAAATCAATGTTCACCAACACTTGTGGAATTCATTAGTAACAACTCCTACCACTACTGTTGATGTTCATTCTTTGTGTGCTCATGCAGGAGTTGACGGCATAAATTTTGTACTTAAGAGCTATCAACAATATTCAATCATTTTGTATCCACTAAGGAATGTCAGTATACTCCCTAAGGTTCAGGTTTGTCCAAGGACACCACACTGGCTAGAGGCAAGGGGTAGAGAGGATTACTGAGGCTAAGAATCAAAGGTAAGATAGAACTATCCTAATTGTTTACTTCGGGCTACTGGCTTCTCCCTGGATAAAACCTAGGCGCTCCAGCAATACAGCATTGTGGTATACTCGAATGGGGAGGGTTACGCTGAGTAAACAGGGCTATCACCACCTGTTACCTACCTCATCTAACCATGGGATATAACACAACCAATAGGTAAAGTCTAGTCTAGACGACACGACTACATCGTCTTTTACTAACTCTAGCCTAGGCCAAGAACATCCGTCTCTATCAGGAATCTTAGACGAGAGCACCCACTAAACTAGTGAACGATTGATCCTGTAAACAACTAAGGAACTAGAACTATTACTTAACTAAGAAACTAAAGCACAAAGAAGGTCACGAACACTTACTTTGATTGATAAGCATCCGTAGAGGTACAAGCTAGAGAAGAGTGCCGACAAACCCGGCACTTTTCCGACTTCCCCTCACTCTCTCCTTATTTTCTAACACCACTGAGGTAGCACTACACCTCTAGAATGAGCCTAGAGCTCGTGTATGAGAGTGAGAGAGCAAGAGAGAAAAATGTGTTGTGTGTCTCATTTAGGAGTCCCTTCCCTCATATTTATAGGGGTGAATGAGGTGGTTTCTGGCCGACAATCTCGTGGACACATGCAGAACCGACTTCTAGAAGTCACCAGAGGCCGCTATGTGGAAGCTGGAGGGGAGGGGGCCCGTGGCAGTTTGGCCGAACTAGGGGTTCGGCCGACCCCTAGCCACCGCCTATGGCCATCGAATTTGTCTGGGAGACTAGTAAGTGGGCCCTTATGTTGGTTACATGTGAGCCATGTAGAATTGAAGCGGTTTTGGTCCTGTTTGTAGGCCCATGGATCTGTGTGCTCACCTCTAATTTGCCGCAACTGTGAGCCTCGGATTGAGAGTGTGTTTCCTTGCACTTGAGGTGTGTTTCTTCCCTCATTAGACCTGTTGGATCTTGCTTGTGTTTTCTCCCATTTTATGCCCAAAATCACCTGCACACATTTTCAGACCAACATTTGTGGAATCCGTTAGATAACGATCCTATTCTAATGTTAGCCCGTGCTTTCATTCCATTATTATGCAGGATTTGATGGTCAAAATTCATCTGTAACGAGCATCAACAATGACCCGCCCCTACAAATCAATTTCCAGAAAATGAAAATATTCAGAAAAATGAAAAACAGCAAAAGAAACAAGAATATCCTAGTTAACCGGCAACCACCTCAAGCCCCTCTACTACAGAAGTACAATTTTTTTTGATGAAATATACACGCTTGCGATAACCAGGGCACGAACCACCTACCCCAAGCGTCAATGCATACCCTCCTCTCCACCACACTACACAGTGACTTGTGGCTCCATGAGGTATGCTATTCTTTTGTATTAACTCTAAAACTGATTTATAGCGGCAAGTGATAGCATCACCCGTCCCTGAAAATGTTTTCTATTTTATTCCAAAAATTCATTTAAATCTTAGAATCCATACTATAAAAGTTGATACAATTGAAAACAAGTCCCTCCATGTTTAGGCCCACCTTACTCCTCACGGAGGTCCCACTTGCTGTTGGTGTTTTATCGCCAAGCCCACCGAGGGATACCCCGAGGTAGTATGTTTTACGTGGGGTGTCACCGAGATCTGGAACTCGAAGGTGCAAGGAACATGAAAATTTAGACAAGTTCGGGCCACTAAGGGCGTAATACCCTACGTCCTGTGTAGTGGTTTGTATTGCCTTAGATGTGGATTGGTTTGGAGGGGGTCCCTGCCCAATCTTACATAGTCTGGGGGAACAGGGTTACAGAGATCCTAGCTAGATACGAGCTGAGGAGTCCTACCCAGGTACTATTCTGATAGTACCCAGGTACTATTTTGGGATGACATCCCTGAAAAATGGTTAAACAAATAACTTCCTCAAAGAAATCCCAAATTGCCGCTCAAATCAAATCGTATCTTGAGAAAAACTCTTCAGCTTCTGCACAGTGACCATTGGCCTTCTACAGTAGCACCCGCTAGTTATTTAACCGTGTGGTAAACCTAGGGTTTCCACCCTTTCACTAGCCAGCCTTCTTGCCTTCAAATTTTAGATGTGCTTTCGCAAGAACCCTAATGCCACAGTCATCCAGCCAGATCTACCATTTCACTTTAAATCAGTAGTCAGACACCTTGTCCCACATCCGCACAGGCCAGTAACTTCTTCTCCACGAGCCCCCGAGCGTATGCATATGAAGCGTCTCGTCAATTTCAGAGCAAAGATGCCGAAGGCCAGCACTGTCGGGAGGGGCGGAAGCAAGAGGAAAACTCATGACCAGCACAGTGATGAGGCCCCGTCCTCAAAGATGGGGAGATCCGAAGCTGGCGGAAAGGACACCTGGAGGAGGTCCAGGTGCTCAGATAAGGATCTTCTCCAACTAGTTGCAGAGGGACTCCTTTAGGAGAAGGAGATGGTGCAATGGTGTCCTGCCGGTAAGGATAAGTCTCCTTATGATCTCGCCGGCAGACGGTAATTTTTGCCCATTTTGTTGAATGGGGATTGGCACTCCCCCCTTCAAACTTCTTTCGTGGCCTCTGCCACTTCTATATGTTGAAGGCCTTCCATTTGACTCCGAACTCCCTTGTTCATATTTCCATTTTCATTCACCTTTGTGAAGCATTTCTAGGCATCCAGCCCCATTTCAATCTTTTTTATTATCTATTCCGGCTGAAGCCACAACCAGATGCCAAATCCCCAAAACTAGTTGGCGGGGCTCGTTTCCAGCTTTGCATGAATCTTGCGGACAACTATCTGGAGTACTCAACTCCGGCTAGTTTGTCGGGTTGGCATGCCATGTGGTTCTATATAGGGAACCACAAACCTGGGCTGCCTGAGAGAGTAGATGTCCCCCCATGTACGAGAGCTATTGGGTGGAGGACCTTCCGGTGGCCAACCTTGTTGACATCCCAAAGTTGGTCCGGAGGATCCGCGCTCTTAAGGCCAAAGGAGTCACCAGGGCTTCTGTTGCTTACTCCTTCTTCGAGCACCACATCTAGCCGCTCTAGAGGAGGGTCACCTACAGATATGAATACCATGGCACTATCGACCTGTCCTGGATGGCCAAAGATGTGCCCATGATGGAGGAAATCATGCGGCGAGTACAGCGCATCCTCGACAAGGTGTACTCAGAGCCATATGTTCCGAAGTTGTTCAGCGCCAAGGATCCACCAAATGGGGTAAGTATGATTGACTAGTCATCATGCTTTGTACTCCGCACAATGTCATTCTGACTTGTATCATTGATGAATTTGTTGATGTAGGATGATCTAGCATAGTTTGTCTCGCACCCACCCTTCCCAAAGGATGATGAGCCGGTCGCCCAAGAAATGTCGAGCCTCCTCACGATGAGGTGGCCACGAGCCTGCCACACCGGCAGCGCACCACCTCTCGAAAGCGGAAAGCAGTCAAGTCTGCTACCAACAATGTCGAGCAACATCACGAATGAGAATCTTGTCAAGTTGATGATGTTTCTATCAATCTTATTTTCTCCCCGAGTACTGATTTGTGTGAAATCTGCAGAGTTGCCGCTGATAACCTCGAGCCCCCGAGGCAAGGGGTTGAAGATGAAACCAGAGAAGGAAACCTGGCACCAGGGCAGGATTCGCCCTCGGTAGCCAAGGAAGTTACTCCCCCCAGCCCCAAGATTGTGGCTGCGTCCATGGGACTTGTCATCCCAAGGATGCTTCCCTTGAAGAAATTTGCAGGGTAAGTACCCGAGTAGTAATCCTTGAGAACCCATCGATGTAGCCTTGTCTGATCTTGACTTCTTTCTGCAGAAAATCCTCTACCGGCGAGAGCTTAAAGGAGTCTAGTAGTGATCCTGTAAGCAGGGATCAAGAATCCCTGCCTCAGACTCAACCCGCCTCACCTGCCCAACCATCAAGCCAATGAAGCAGATAGATGTTGCAGTGTTGGAGGAGCCTGCCCGTGAGACCACGGAACCCGCACCCATCGTGACCAACGGAGCATTGATCAACGAGGGTGCGGGAGAAGACGGAGGAAGGGATGGGTAGCTGATCTAGCATCCAACTCGCCAGCCCCCGGGTCTCAGGACCTAGGCCAAGTAGAAGTGCCTTCACCTACGCTACCAGATGCCCCTAATGCCAGAATTGCTATAGCAGGCGCGGCGGAGGGCATTAGTAATGCAGAGGTCACCGTGGAGCCACCGTAGAGTGCACTAGGAGACACCACTGCCATTGCCTCAACTTTCGAAGGTAGTCCTGATGACTTTTCGATCAATGATGTTCCTAATCCAACTATGGAGTTGCTTTTAGATCCTCTACTGCACCCAGATAAGGTGTATTGTAAGTAGTCATACTGTCTGCAGTATAGATATTATTGAGAACTGTAAGCTGATATTGTGTCAATTGCCGAGTAGGATGTTGTTGAGAGCTCCAAGGAGAAATCGCAGATGTTGAGGGCCATCGGCGACGAACTTCATCGTGCTGAGGTCCTGGAGAAAGAACTCGCTGAGGAGAAGCAGAAAAATTCCCAGCTTCAGCAGTGACTTGAGGGCCTCATATCTTCACACCGCAACCAGATCATGGACATCCAGCAGAAGTATGATGCATCACTTAAAAAAGCCAAAGACTTGGCTGCCCAAAACAAGAGTAAGTATAGCCGGCTTCTCTCTGAGTTGTTGCCTTGTGTAGAGTAGTCATATTCTGTAGTCTAGATGAGTACTTTGCCCTTTACTTTCTACGAAAGTTAGTAGAGTAGACAAAGCCCTTACTGACAGGAAGTGTGATATGCATCTCCTATTAGACAAAAAGGAATGCCTTCAGCTAGCCTTTGAGGGCTTTCAAATGACTTATGCAGATCTTTCTGAAGAGCATAAAACTGTGATGAAGCAACTGCGGGATGCTGACAACCAACTAGTGGCCAGCATGCAGCAAATCCAAACACTAAACCGGGATAGGGAGCGCAAGCAAAAGGAGCTCGACGAGCTTGAAGCCGCTAAGCGAGCCTTGGTCGACGTGGTGGATCCCAACATAAGCGGGCATACCTTGCTAGAGCGTCTGCATGATGCTCCACGAAGTATTACCAATTATGCAGCTGGGATAGCCAAAGTCGCCCTAACGCATGTCTTGGCGCTTGCAAGTCATATATCCCATCCATGGATATGAAGTTGCTTGTAGACAGCGCTGTTGCTGGTTGTATGGAGGATCAATTCAATGAGTATCGTCAAGAAATTAAACCCATGGCGCACCAACTCATGGAGGATTTTAGTGAAGATCTGTTTTGATTGCGTGCTTAGCAAAAAACAATGAACCTATCTTGTAATATATTTGTGTTATGCCTGTTGATGTGTCACACCCGGTTTTGAAAGGAACCGAATGCATCTGATATATGCGCCAGGATCAAATTCCACACATATGATTGACAATACAAGTGTATATCCAAAACAATGTCATAACGAAAGATAGTAAGTACTTTATTACATGACTAGCAGCGTATCATAGTACTTTATTACATGACTAGCAGCAGACTTTAACTTCATAGGCAGATAAATGTTTATAACTAGCAGCAGACTTCAACTTCACAGGCAGATGACTGGGAGACATATGCCTAGAACTCCTCAAAATCAACAGGGAACTCCAGAAAATTATCTTGTTCTGAGCAGCATTAGTTTTAATAAAGCAAGCATGAGTACACTTATGGTTGGTACTCAGTAAGTGGAGTAAATTATATGACATGCAATGCCAAATTCAAAGAAAAGCTGACATGGTTTGACTGCGATAAGAATTTTTAGTTGACCAAGTTTCATTTAGCAAGCATTAACTAAATGTAAGTATATACCAACCCTTAAATAAATAAAAGAGATAAGATAACAACAATAAATAAAGAACATCAATTTAGATCATCTTTAAGTTTAATTATCATGTGAGGGTCCAAGCCGCTCTTAACCATGAGCATGGCTGATATATTAGTTTTCACTCTGCAGAGGTTGTACACTTTACTCACAACTCGTGTTTCCCTTAATGCCCGGGTTTGCAAGGCCCTTAAACACTTCCGAGGTAAGTGGCAGAGATTCACTATGAGGTCTTTACAAAGATTCCCTAACTTATGACAGTCCGCTAAGGTTTCAAGTCAAATCGGTCATAACCCTCCCTAATGAGGAAGTGTCTTAGCCAAGGACCACATATCATAAAGCCTCAAGAGGACCAAGCTATACCCCGACGATGCAACCCCTCTTGCCTTTTCGGTAAGATTAGCATATGCTAAATTTTCTAATTAATTAGTCAAGACCAGAGCCATGTAGTATTGTAGTTGCACTGTTTTCCTAGGTGGTTCTCCATGTTCCAATTAATGCAATGATCTTAAAGTTATTACTAATAAGGTATTCCAAAACATGAAATTAACAAGTGTAGCGTTATTTTCAGGTTATCCAACAAAAGTCTAAGTAAAAGCAACTAGCGTAGCTACAATATAAATATAACAACCCAGGTTTAATCAAGGAAGTTCAAAAGAAACTAGGCACATCCTTAGTTTGGGATCCATCATATTATAGACACATGCATGCATATAAAGTAAATGTGTGTATTTAGAAAGTTATTAGGACCGGAATATGATCAAGGACCACTTGCCTTCGTCCAAGTACTGCTGCTGCTCAGGGACGTCTTCAAAGCCTTGCTCTTGCGGACCCTCAAACTATGCACCGTCTATCGTAACACACAAGTACATACAAACAAACAAGTATGATAAATAAGAAACAATACACCAAACAATAATAAGCAGATCAAAATAAAGTTATGGCTAAAACATGATTCTAGGGGCTTATTTGTAAATGATTTGAAACTAGAAGGGCTCTGAACAAAGAAACCGAGGGCTAAAACATAACTAAACCTTTAATTTAGGGTTTAGATTGAAAAACAGAGGGGCTAGGGATGGCGGGTTCTATTTTAGAAAAAGGCAGGGGCTTAAACAGAAGAAAAATGATCTATTTATGAATACTTTTGAACTACCGTGGACTGCGGGTTGATTTCGATAGAACTCAGGGGCTAAAGTGCAAAAGATCCTAGGGTTTGACCGGAATGCGGGTTTTGACTCGGGTTAGATTAGATCTAACCCATCGGATCGGGATCCAATGGCTACGTGGGGCTGCGGCGGCACGGGCGGCGGAATCGCCGGACTTAGCCGAAAACGGCCGTCCAGGCTCGATTTCACGTGTCGGTTGAATGGGGAGAACGCGGGCGCTACGGGGAAGACATCTAGGGGCTCGGGTTGGCGGAACGGGGGTCGGAGAGGGGCGCACAGTGATGGCGTGCGGCCATGGAGCTTCGGCGAGGAATCGCGTGTTGTCACTCCCGGTTTACAAAGGGCATAGACTGAGCAATCATATATGCGCCAGGATCAAGTCACGCATATATACAATAGTATTATCAAGATATCACAACACATATCACAAATAAAAGAGTATAAATTGTAAATGAATTATTTATTACAACCGAATTAAGAATCAGTTCAAGGAGTGCGGAAGCGTAAAATGAATACATGAAGAACAGGGCGCCACAGGGACGTCAGCTGGGAGACAAACGCCTAGAAGTCGTCGAGTCCGCTGATGTAGTCCTCCATGTCGTCCGGTACTGAGCAGCAGTCGAAGATATCCAAAGAGAACAGAAGAGTAGAGAAGGCAAGTGTGAGTACACCACTTGTACTCGACAAGTATAACACGAGTATGAGGCTCTACGGTTAGCTGACTCAGCTGCATTAGCTTTTAATCTTGGCAAATTCTATTACAGCTATTTACTACAGCAGATGAGTTACCATGAACCCAAGTTATAGAATAATTAATTAAAATTGCTCATGAGTCTACTGAAATCCAAGCCAAACCACCAAAGATAGACCCCACTAATCAGACGGAGGATCTGGGCCGCTCATAACCGTGAGCACGGCTAGTATACCAGTTTTACACTCTCGAGAGGTTGCACATCTTTATCCACAAGTCGTGAGCTACGCTAGTTGTTCATCACACTTCCTTAGGTGAGATGACTAGTAAGCACACTACGAGGCCGTTATAAAGGACACATTGGTAAGGTGTAACCGCTTCGGATTCTGGATCAGCGACCATGGAGCAAGCCTCGAGGGGGTACAAGCACATAGCATAGACCAAGCCTCGTAGCGCGAGGGCCATAGAAGCTTACCACCCCTCTTGCCCCAAGGTAAGTTACTCCCAAACTAAAATGACCTAATTAGTAAGCCAAGATCGTCCCATTCCAGTCTTGTGGTTGCGCGGTTGTCCCAGGTTGTCGCTCTATGAAACGGTCCTTATGGAGAGTGGCCAACCAAACACTAAGCACTGTGCTGGCCCCCTGAACCATGTTTCTATAAAAATATATTTTAACGAGACGTGAGCCACTCAAGCACACAGCACAGAGGGCCACAATCAGAATTAAGTTGCATAAAACCATTAATCAAATTAATTAAAAAGGACCAAGTGTATGAGAGCACAGCACCTAGCACAACTAACCAAAATGCAACCCAAGGTATTTATATCTAATGGATAAAGTGGCTAGAAAATCCTTATAGGCATACAGTATTAAAATGAAATATGAAATTGTATTTAAAAGTGATAGGATGTTCATTTTATACTTGCCTTCCTCAAAGTTCTCCTGCTGCTGCTCAAAGGGCTCTGAAGAAGGTGGCTCCTAGTACTCCTCCGGTGGCTCAACGTCTACTCACGATCGTAACGTCAAAACATGGTCCACACATGCACATACATGCAAACAATGACAAAAGATAATAAAAAGTACAACAATACAATAAAACAGCACACAAAACTGATCTAAAGCTATTCTACGCGTTACAACGGTCGCGTGGGCGTGAAAACCACTTAAAACGGAGCTAAGACGCAAAAACTAGGGCTAAAACAAGGTCTAGGGGCTTAACTGCAAGAAAACTGAAATTTCCAGGGGTTCTGCACAAAAAACCAGGGGCCTAAACATAATTAAACTATAGACATAGGGTCTAACACGCAAAAACTCAGGGGCTGGATGCTAGGTTCTATATTTTAAGAGGTTAGGGGCCTAAACGCTAAAAACTGGGCTGATCTGCAATTATTCTTGAACTAACTTGGACTGCAGGTTGTTTTCGGGAAAGCTCAGGGGCTCTTTAGCAAAACAGCATGGCTGAAGCGGTACCTTCTAATCTGGGCCACCAGATCTGGATTTAATGATCCGGACCTAAACTGATCTGGATCTAATCTTGGCCGTTGATCTCAAATCGGACAGCTCGGACCTTAACAGATCCGCGAACCGGTACGCGTGGATCTAACCCATTGGATCATGATCCCATGACTCAGATCTAAACAAACCATGATCTAATCCTGGACATCTGCTATGGATCGGGCGGCTTAGATCAAGGGGAACGCGCGGGGCGGCGGCGCCGATCACCGGAGTCAATCCCGCGGCGGCACGGCCGTGGAACTCGCCAGACTTCATCGGATTCGATGCTCCTGGGGTCAACAAGGCTCGGGTTTGCGTCAGGGAGGATCAGCGCTACATGCGTAATCCACCTAGGGCCTTAGCGGGACTTGGCGAGGTTCTGGGCGGCGAGAGCAGTGGCGGCGGCGGGTCTACGCGGCGGAGGTCACCGGCGTGCGCGTGCTCGCGCGGTTCTGGGCACATGAGCCGTGGTAAACGGCCGTGTGTGCGTGCGCAATGCAAGGTAGAACGGGGATCGGGTGGGGTTTGTGCTGCGCTGCAGAGGTGCGGCCACAGTGGAGCAGCGGCGGCGGAACGTCGGCGACGGTGTTTCGGCCTCGGGTGCGGCCTACGGTCCCTGATAGCTAGCGCAAAAGGAGGAGGGGAACGTGCTGATGCTCACCGAGGGCTCGGAGCGGCGGACATGGCAGTGCAGCGTGGCCGGCGGCAATGTCGAGCGGTGGGGATGGGTCGGAGCTCATGGAGGGGGTGGATGCAGGGCGCCTCCGAGCTTCTGGATCCCACGGCTTGACTCAGGGTGTTCCTGCGGAGGAGCTACTGGGGTCAGGGAGGTCCGGGGATCACCGGTGGCGAGAAATTGCCACGGTGGACTAGCTCACCTGCGGCGGGTCTCGGGTTCAATTCCGGCGCGGGCAGGGCTCGGGTCGAGGCAAGCGAGCTTGGGAAGGTTCCTGGTACTCAGGCAGAGCTGCTGCGGGGTCTCGCAGGGGCGGAGGTGCAGCGGTGCGGCGATTGCTTAGCGGCACAGAGGCTCTATGCGGTGGAGCAAGGCACGGACGGTGGCTCTAGGGCTTCGGTGGCAGCCGTAGGTTTTAGGGTTAGGGCGCAGGGGGCGCGGGGCGGTTTAAAGGGGGAAGCCGAGGATCTCGGGGGTGCCCAGGGGGCGGCCGGCGAGAATCGCGGCCGGGCGTTGCGCGGCCGGTGACGCGGGGAAGAAGAAAGGAAGGAGAAGACGGGGGCGCCGATAGGTGCGACCGCGGTGTCGGCGAGAGAGAGCGGGCGTGGGTTGCTAGGTTGCGGGGAGCGCGGGGCAACGGGCCGAGCGGAGCAGGCCGCGGGGAAAGGAGGAGCGGCCGTGCTAGCTGGGCCGAGGGGTCGGTGTGGGCCGCGTGCGGGAGAAGGAGGGCCGGTCGGGGAAGGAAATAGAGAAAGAGAGGAATGGGCCGAGCGCGGGGAAGGAGAGGAAAGGGAGAGAGGGTGGTCTGCAGGTTGGGCTGTTGGGCCGGCTCGGGCTGGCTTGCTATTTTCTTTTCCTGATTTTCCTTTCTCTTTTCCTTTTTCAAACCAACTCAAATCTAGTTGAATTCAAATGAATTTTGAATTCAAACCCTATGCACTCATTTAAATAAAACCCATGCACCAGCATGAATGCACAAACATGTTGAACTAAAATAAGATTTTAATTCTTTGTGAAATAAATTATAATTAGATGCAAGCTAAACCAAGAAAAACCTTAGAAACTTTATTAAAGCCAATTAAATTTATTATAAACTAGGAAATTTACGTTAGGGTGTTACACGCGTGCGGGAAGGCAGGAAGAAGGGGGAAAAGGGGGCCGGCGATGCTCCTTACCGCAACGCGGAGCTCCCGTGGCACTTGCTCGACAACGGAAAGCGGTGGAGCAGCAGCGCATCGGGCAGCCGAGGTGCGGTCAAGCTCGGGCAGCGAAGGCGGCGGCGCAGGCTAGGGCTGCAAGGCGAGGGTGGCGGCTGCGGGGTTGACGGGACCAAGGGCGCGGGGCGGCGGCTTTATAGGGCGGCCGAGATGCTTCGACGTGCGGGCTCGGGGCGCCGCACGGGCGGAGGCGACGTGCCGCAGCTAGACTCGGGCTAGAGTCCGAGCCTGGCGCGAGTTCGGGGATGACCCCGACGGGCGGGGTTTGCCTGGCGGTGAGAGAGAGAGAGGAAGGGAAGGAGAGAGGGGGTCCGCCGGGAAAGGAGAGCGACGCGGCTGGGCCGGCTGGGCCTCTCGGGGAGAGAAAAAAGAAAAGACCGGTTGGGCTGGGCCTTGCGGGAGGAAAAGGAGAGAGGAAAAAAATAAGAGAGAGTGGGCCGGGCCAAAATAGAAAGAGAGAGAGAAAAACAAATGCATGCCAAAATAGAAAGAGAGAGAGAAAAACAAATGCATTTAAATGCATTTGAATTTAAATTTGAAATTTAAATACAAATAGAATACAAGCAACAAAACAATGCAATGCAGCATGAAATGCACAAGACCTATATTTCCTTATATTTCTTTTTATGGTTAAGTAAATTACTGTTAATTCACGGTAAATACTCTAAAATCAAAATAATTTGAATAAAACCCTTATGGATCCTGAAAAGAATCTAGCAAAATTTATTTAGGTTACTTATTTCAAAATTAGAGTGTTACAAACCTACCCCCCTTAAAAGGAATCTCGTCCTCGAGATTCGGCTGGGCTAGCAAAAAGCTGGGAAAATTCTGCTTGTAACTCGTCCTCTCGTTCCCAAGTAGCCTCATCCTCGGCATGGTGACTCCATTGAACGTTACACATCCGAATCCTCTTACTCCAGGTGATTCTCTCCAATGTGTCCAAGATTTTTACTGGGTACTCTGTGTAAGTCAAATCATCTTGTACATTCAACTCCTCCAGTGGCAATTGTTCCTCTGGTACCCTCAAGCACTGTTTCAACTGTGATATGTGGAACACGTTGTGCACATCTGACAATCGGGCAGGTAGCTCTAGCTGGTAAGCTACCTCGCCTTTCCGCTCCAGGATCCCGAACAGGCCAATGTAATGAGGTGACAACTTCCCTTTGACCTTGAATCTGCCCAAACCTCTGATAGGTGACACTTTTCAGATACACAAATTCTCCTTCTTCAAAAGTCAACTCCCGTCATCGAGTATCTACGTAACTTTTCTACCTTGACTAAGCCACTTTTAGATTCTCACGGACAACCTGTACCCGTCGTTTGGCCTCTCTAATGATCTCAGGCACGAACAACTGGCTTTCACCTATCTCACTCCAATACAATAGAGTTCTGCACTTCCTGCCGTACAATGCCTCAAACGGTGCCATCTTCAGACTGGCCTAATAACTGTTATTGTAAGAGAACTCTGCAAATGTTAAACTCTTGTCCCAGATGCCTCCGTGTTTTAGGGCACAGGCCCTAATCATATCCTCTAACACGTGGTTTGTCCTTTCTGTCTGCCCATCAGTCTGCGGATGATAAGCGGAGCTGAACTTCAACTTCGTGTCCATTGACTCATGCAACTTCTGCCAAAATCGAGACGTGAACTGAGTACCTGTGTCTGACACTATCTTCTTAGGTACCCCATGCAAACACACAATTCGGGAGATATACAACTCTGCTAATCGTGCCCTTGTGTAGGTAGTCTTTACCGGAATAAAGTGAGCTACTTTGGTCAAACGATCCACTATGACCCATATTGAATCATAACCATCTCATATGCGTGGCAACCACACGATGAAATCCATACCAATTTCTTCCCATTTCCATTCTGGCACCTTCAATGGCTTTAACAAACCGGCTGGTCTTTGATGTTTTGCCTGGACTCTCTGGAACACATCACACAGTGCCACATGAGTTGCAACATCACGCTTCATGCCATACCACCAATATCTCTCCTTCAAATCCTGATACATCTTGGTACTGCCAGGATGGATAGAATAAGCCAAGTCATGAGCTTCCTACAGAATTTTCTCATGAAGGTGATCTACATTGGGCACACATATCCTCTTTTGGAACCACACAGTTCCATGTTCATCTTCTGTGAAGTTAGATGCCTTTCTTGCTTCTATGATCTCCTTTATCTCTTGAATCTTAGCATCCTCAAGCTGACCCTTCCGTATCTCCTGTTCGAGAGTCGGCTCCACTTCTATAGTGATCCCTTCCTCAAGGGCAACGAACCCAAGGTTGAGTTGTTCGAACTCTTTATACAATTCCGAGGCATCCAGCTAACCATTGTCGTATTCACATAGCTCTTGCGACTCAAGGCATCGGCAACCACATTTGTCTTCCCTGGATGATAGTGTATCTCCAAGTCATAGTCCTTTATGAGCTCTAACCACCATCGTTGTCTTAGGTTGAGGTCATTCTGAGTGAAAATGTACTTCAAACTCTTGTGATCGGTGTATATCTGACATCTGTGACCCAACAAATAGCGCCTCCGTATCTTTAGAGTATGTACCACTGCTGCTAATTTCATATCATGTGTGGGATAGTTCTGCTCATGTTTCCTCAACTGACGAGACGCATATTCAATCACGTGTCCCTCTTGCATCAATACACAATCAAGACCTTGTTTAGAAGCATCACGGTAGATGTCGAAACTCTTGTGAATATCAGGCATAACCAATACTGGTGCGTTAGTCAACCTTTTTCTCAACTCATCAAAGCTGTTCTGACATGCCTCTGACCATATAAACTTCTTTTCTTTCTCTAGTAGTAATGTAAGGGGTTTCACTATCTTAGAGAAATCTTCTATAAACCTCCTGTAATATACTGCGAGTCCTAGGAAACTTCAGATCTCTAACACTGTTGTTGACGGTTCCCACTACAACACATCTCTGACCTTCCCTGGATCCACTGCAATACCTCCGTCTGTGATAACATGACCAAGGAATGATACCTCACTCAACTAGAATTCACACTTGCTGAGCTTGGCATACAACTGATTTTCTCTGAGTTTCTGCAGAACAAGCCTCAAATGTTCTTTGTGTTCCTCCACATTCCTGGAGTACACCAAAATATTATTAATGAACACCACCACGAACTTGTCAAGATACTCCATGAACACTTTATTCATCAGATACATGAAATAAGCTGGAGCATTAGTCAACCCAAATGACATTACTGTATATTCATAAAGCCTGTATCTGGTAGTGAAAGCTATCTTGGCAATATCTGAGGGTCGTATCTTCAGCTGATGATATCCTGACCTCAAGTCAATCTTGGAGAATACTCTGGCTCCCTTCAACTGATCAAATGGGTCTTCTATACGAGGCAATGGATACTTGTTCTTGATGGTAACCTCATTCAAAGCTCTATAATCAACACACATCCTCTGTGTACCATCTTTCTTTTCAACAAATATCATGGGTGCTCCCCAAGGTGATGAACTAGGATGAATGAACCACTTATCTAGCAATTCTTTTAGCTGTTTCTTAAGTTCCTCTAATTCACCAACTGACATTCTATATGGTCTCTTAGCAATAGTGCAGTACCAGGTAAAAGATCTATGAGGAATTCAATGTCGAGTTCAGATGGCATACATGGCAAATCATCGGGGAAGATGTCTGGGTACTCACACACCACTCTGATGTCCTCAATCAAATCTACCTTCAGCTAATTCACTGCATAGTCTGCTGGGGACGGAAGTGTTGCAATGAATTCAAATCGTTCACCTTCTGGGCTTGTGAGGATCACTAACCTTTTGGCACACTGAATAACTGCATCAACCTTGCTCAGCCATCCCATTCCGAATATGATGTCTATTCCCTTATAATCCAGTACTATAAAATTGCCAAGACACTGATACATGGCCTTCATATTTCCCCTAGGCGAACTAACTAGCATGTGGTTTGACATAGAATGCACGGGAATGCCATGTTTTGCAACAAATTGAGCAGAAATAAAAGAATGCGATGCTCCAAAATCAAATAAAACCGATGCAGGGGCTGAGTTGACTAGGAACATACCAAACACAACATCCTGAGCCTCCTGAGCGGTCTCCGTGGCCACGTGATTCACACGCCCGCGGACTTGGTTCTGCTGGCCCTTGTTGCCTTCCGGCGTCTGGTTACTGTTCCTAGGTTGTTGCTGCTGTGGGGTCTGCCTCTGTCCACTGTTGTTGAACTAGCTTGGAGTACTCTGGGTGTTCCTCTTGGGACAACCATTAGCATAGTGTCCCGTCTCGCCACATTTGAAGCACGTATTACCACCAGTGGGAGCAGTGGTGTTGTTCCTCACAGGTGTTCCAGTAGGGGTGTTCTGGCGATTCTACGAAAAATTGGGATGCTGCACTGACTGACCAGCATGCTGAGCTTGCTGCTGCTGCTAGTTTTGTTGGTTGGGGCGCTGGTGTTGATTCTTCCTGTAGTTGATACTCTGTCCTCCAGTGCGAAAAGGTGTTCCTTGCGGGGGCGCGAAATGAGGGCGTGAGTTGTTGCTGAACTGCCCTAATGACTCAAACTTTCTCTTCTGCTCACCCATCTCCTTGCGAGCATGCTCCACCATGATGGCATTGTCCACCATCTTCTGAAAGTTTTCAAAAGTGTGCACCATCAGCTGATACTTGATAGGACCATCCCTGAAGTGATCCTACTTCTCTTCGTCATCTGCTACCTCTGCAGGAGCGTAGCGAGACAGCTGGATAAACTTGTCCCGGTACTCAGTCACAAACATTGCTCCCTGTTTTAGTGCAAGGAACTCTGGCTTCTTGAGCTTCATCAGACCTTTGGGTATGTGTTGCTCCCTGAACTTGCTCCGGAATTCCTGCCAAGTGATGGTGTTGGAGGTGTCATGAGCTGCGGTGTAAACATCCCACCAATCTACAACAGTTCCTTCCAGTTTGCCTGAAGCATAAAGGACCTTCTCCCTGTCAGTACACTGGACGATGTTTAGCATCTTCTCCACTATCTTGATCCAGTCATCAGCTTGCAGAGGATTAGGTGAGTGAGAAAATGAGGGAGGTTTGTGGCTCATGAATTCCCTGTGCCTGTCTCTAGCTGGTGGTGGTGGCGGTGGAGGAGCTTGGTTCATCTGGGCCTGCATATTGGCGATAGTGTTTGCCATGTTGGTAAGCAGCTGAGTCTGGGTGGCGAGAAACTGCTCCATCCCTGCTAGTGGCGCCTGGTGTTGTTGACTCTGCTGAGGATCGGGGTTGGTATTGTTGCTCGTTTCCTGATGTGGTACTGCAGGCTGATCAACCCCTAATCCGGGCCTGTGTTCACCATCTGATCGGTTAGAAAAGTGAGACTTATGAAATTAATCTTGGAAAAAGGATAGGAGCAAGGATAAGATAAAGATAGTAAATGAAATAGACAACCCCAAGCTTTACTAAACTATCTATCTTTATTAAAAATTGATATAATTGTGGTCATCACTCCACAATTTATCGCAATAATTACAAAGATCTAAATCAAATTATTCTCACAAAACCAAGCACACAAGCACATTAACTAAGATTAAACAAACTATAAAGACCATTCAAACTAGCGATTATAAAAAGACTCTTAAAGACACTCCTAACTTAGACTTCTAGATCTAGCATCTCTAACGGTAGCAGGTGCTGTAGCTAGGCTCTCCATAGTGAACACGCTTGTGGGGAGGTGACTCTAGCAGGTAGTCGATCGATCATCGCTGTCGTACTTCGGGGGTAGCTCCTGATCTCCTCTCAGCTGAGCTTCCAGAATTGTCTTCTCCCTAAGCGCCTTACTCAGCTTCCTCTTGACCTCCTGGATCTCTGCTCCGGCAACATCCAAGTCAGTGCTGAGAGCGGCGACCAACTCCTGCGTGGTGTCCATGAGCAAACTTCCTTCCCCAGGGGGTGGGACAGGAATCTGCGCACTGGTGGCACCCTTCCTGCGGCGTGGGAACTGCTGAAACTCGATGCCTTGGAGCTTATCCCGATAAGCATGGCAGAGATAGTAGAGAGCTCTTCTAGCAGCTTCACTGGTCCCTGCATCCAAAATCTTCCTAGGCACATCATCAAAGTGCTTGTAGTACTCCATCTGGCTGCCATACCTCTCATCCGGAATACTGATTACCACTGCCACTAACCACTCCTCCTCATGCTAAGCATTCTTGAACAAGGAGGCTTCATAACGTGGCATTAGTAGGAAGCCGATTCGCTACATGGCCCTCTAGAGAAGTGCTGGGAATGGACCTTCAGTAAAGTCTAGGTGATGTATTTTCTTCTCATAATGGAGCTCTGGTGGCGGTTCGTCCGCTGCATCAGCTAGCTCTGGATCATCATCTGGGTCCTTGTCACCACCATCGGGTGCAGCTAGTTCATCATCACCATCTTCTGCATCGTCTCCTCCTGCGGCAGCTGGATCGACATCGTCTTCTCCTGTAGCGTCCTTATCGCTGTCGCCTGCAGTGTCTAGGTGGTCCTCAGGCAGCTCCATGGGCTCCTCCTTAGTGTCAGTGTCCACCCAGCCTCCTCCGTAGTAGCCGTAGTAGTCATCATCATTGTCATCGACCTCCACGAACTCGGATAAGTCCTCTAGCTGTTCAGGCTCCTCCTGCTCGGTGTGACACCCTAGGTGTTAAATAGAGCAAGCCAATAGGAAAAATGTTGTGTATGGTTTGAATTGTGTGAAATTTGAGTGAAGTTATGAAAATAAGGGTTATTTATGTAATTTCACAAAAATACAAGTCCTTTTATGCAAGTAGTTGAATTATAAAAGTAACTTTCAAAGTTACTAAGAGCTAAAATGTAAAAATGCAAGTCATCATGACCAGTCATAAATGTTTGCAGTTAAGTCCAAAACTACATAAAATTCACCTTACTAAGGACAAAAACTTTATTAAGTTTGAATTGAGTGCAAAGTTGTAAAATAAAGCTGTGTACTTTAGGTTTCTGAACTTAAGCCCTAAAGCAAAGTTGTAGGATTTGACAAGTTCTACAACTTCTATTTTGACCATTTCCTCATTAGAGCTTTGGATCAGTGGGAAAATTCAGTTTATAGTGAGGTCCCTGAGATTTTTGCAAATTCCGAGGAAGTCCTTCGGACCCCCTTCCCTCTTCTTCTTCCTCTGTCGCCTGCTCTGCTCCCCTGCTCTGCTTCTTTGCCGCCGGTGTCAGCACTGCTCCCCGTCGCTCCAGCCGCTCCCCGGCGCCACCTCCAGCTCCTAGCCGTTCCACGCGTCACTTGGACGCCGGCCACCGCCCTAGCTCCTTCTCCCTGGCCCTCTCGCATGCGTGCCACGCCGCCCCGCGGCTCTGCCGTCCACCACCTCGCCGCCGCAGCAGTCGCCCATGCACGCCCCCTCGCCCCTTCTTTTATGGTTCAAGAGCATCACTAGCTCCCTCTCTTTCCATTCCACTCGCTCTTTGGCTCTCAAATCGCCCCAAGCCGCTAAACACCACCGCCGCTCCTTCTTCTTCGCCGGCGAGCCTCTGGTCGCCACGGAGCTCCCACACCGAAACCCCCATTGTCCCGGACGACCGCCTAGGAAGCTTCACCGCACTACGCCGAAGCTCTACGACCCCACCCCGACGCTAATCCTTCGCCGGAGTCCGGTCGCCGCCGTTCCCCTCTTCTTCGGTGAGCTCCTATCACCGTCGAGCCCCTACCTTCGCCCTTTCTCCGTCTAATCCGACCACCCCAATAGCTTACCCTCCTCCTGCTATAGCTATTAGACCCGAGCCTGGCTGCCCTCCTAGCCATGAAGCCCCTCGTCGATGAGCTCCTCTTCGCCGCCGCCTCGGCCATCGTGGAAGTCTCGCCTCCGGTCACCCCCTCTTCCTCCCAAGCCCACCCATGGATGCGCCGTGAGCTCTTGGTGCCCGTAGACCAGCCCTTCTCCACCCCCTGCCACCCCCCTCGCCGGAATTTGGCCGGCAATCTCCCTGCTCTTCTTCCCCGACGAGCCAAGGGCATATTTGTGAAGATTTGAAAAGTTCTAAGGGCCCTCTTGCAAGATTCCAGAGCCCCCTCGCAATTCAAAAGCTGTGAACTTCAAAAATGTGTAGAAAATTTTATAAAATTCAGAAAAATGTCAAATTAGTTGAGCTTGAATCCTTGTGTTAAATACTACAACTTTTGTATTATGATCATGAGATGAATATGTGTATTTTGTGCTGTGTTTAAATTAATAAATAACGGGTACTTTAATTAGATCTTTTGATCCATAGCAGCGCTGAGGTTCAAATTTGAAACATGAAATGTGTCTGCCATAAGTAGATTTTTGTAAAATTTGGAAGCCCAGAACAGCCCTTTAGCTAGGATGTTTAGATAACTTTGCTTTATGTTAATAAAAGTTTCATGATTTAATTCCAAATGTATTTCTTCATTTTTATAGCTAAAAATTTCACCTTAGCCTTGTTTTAGTATATATGATCCAAGATAAAAGTTTAGGAGTCATAACCCTAGTGTAATTTCAATAATGAATTTAAGCTTAGATTTAAACAAAATTCATGAACTATGGCTCTAGTTCATGAAAAAATATGAAAATATTTTGAAGTGTTGTTCTTGAGTAGTGTAATATGTTCACAAATTCTCAACCTATGATCAGGTGTAGAACAACCAGAATAAATAGAACATGATATAATAATGCTATATTCCTAATTAATCAAAGTAGGTCCATAATTAAATAATAACCTAGGGTTATTAAAGATAATTAGCTAGTCAAATAAATAAAGTTATTAAATGTAATTAGTTTAATTGTTTCAGATAACCAAACATGCTACCTCATGCAGTTAGTTAAATGTTTAGGGTAACTAACCGTGTTACTTAATGTAACTAAGTAGTTTAATTAATACCCGATAAATGACTAACCAGTAAAGGGAAATTGTGTTGTTTGCTAGTATGTAATGTTAATTTCGTTGGATTGCAACTTTATCGTGAAACAGAATAGAAGTCTATGCATTTTCTAAACTCCATCATTTACATCATATGTAGACTCGACGCTTCTCGCCGACGGAGACTATTAGATTCTCCCGGAATCCGAAGTGGAAATCTTTGAAGACCTCGGGAACATCATCGGAGAATTAACTGAAGCCCCGAACCCGAGTTCGGAAGAATTCGTTAACGTCTCTGACCCCAGCCTCGCCAGTGAAGGCAAGCCCCGGACAGAAATCTACTATTTTATTTACACTGCAATTTACCTTTTTATATATATATACTTGTGCATTAAGTTCTTAGGAGTTGTGTGGAAACCCTAGATGCATATTCCTAGGAACCAATGTACTGAATATTAGAACCTGAGTTCGACAAGTGCTATGCTAATAGGACCGGTAGAAGTCGAGTGATTTCCTATCACTCGCGTGATATAGGAATTGGTTGCTTACAATACTGCAATCACTATAAGGATGACGGACGGGGTTATGTATAGTATCTTGGAAAGAAAGGATACCCCGTCTGTGTTGATGAATTTGGTTAAGGTCGCAGTGTGTGGTAGTGGCAGTTAAGCGTTTGAAAGTACTAGCCACATGCCATGAAATATGGTAAGCGGTAAGCCTTGTAACCAGTCGGCCCGGCAAGTGGACTCGTCCCCCACCACTCGAATTTTATTTTATGTTTACATGCACCGATGTGTGGGAGTACGTTTTGCATAGCAGACGGGAATACGGTCATACAGTTGCGCTGTAGACGTATGTCCTGCATATTGGATGTGCGTATGGTCCTGCAGTCGCTTGTGGTGGCATTGTTCCATGACCCGGAATGAAAGGCAAACGGTTGCTTCGGAACGACCTGTCGGTGTTCCAAGCGTGTGAGTTAGGTTTACCTTGCAAGGGTTGAAATTCGATTCAGAATCTTCCGTTTCTTGCGGAGATTGAGACTGCTTAATACTTCTGCCACATAGAGTAACAAGAGCAATCTTATGATGAGTAATATTGAGGTATGCTCTAAAAAGGCTCTATCTTGCTTGAGTAGTTATAGGTGCTTACCTAGAATGGTTAATGAAGCTAGAATTTGAAAGCTAAATTATGAAATTAAGGACCTACTCTTTGTTGCTTTTCAGCAAAAGCTAAACCCAGAACTTTTGCAAAGCCTTCATGGTCTAGTTATGGGCTAAGTATACCTAATTCCGTGTAAGCCTTGCTGAGTATTAGAGTACTCAGCCTTGCAAAATGATTTTATTTCAGGTCATACCCTTGAAGACCCTACCCTTCCCATGCCTTGGCCCTATGCTTTGCCTGATGGTTGGTCCATGTAGTGGGACTCGTCCCCGGCCAACACTGATCATAACGAGTGATGTCATGCCATGGCTTAGCATGATGTCCATACTGGCGATGTGTACAATGTCGTACTTTAAATTCCGCTGCCGTGAACTTGAACTTTAAAACTGGTTTGTAATAATTTCTCTCATGTTGGAACCTTTGCTACTTTTGCAAACTCTTGTAATATTAGTGCCTGTGATGTAAAATATGTTGGAGATTGTATCTCTGGACTCGTCTTCGTGCGAGGTACCTTGTTTGATCCTGCTTTCAGTGGTTTATCGGGACGTTACCTGACAGGCCAAGGAGTTACACTGTTTGAAGTACGATTGGAGCCCTTGAGAGAGAACTTGTGTACTTGAGCCAGTGTAATTCAGGTTGGTTCTGCCATAGATGGTATCAGAGCTAACAAGGGTACCCCGGAGATATGAATTGCCTTAAAAAATACTTTTAGTATAAAAATTGGACCAACAACTTATTTTGTAAAACTACGTTGGGTTCGTTAAGGATTGTGCTTAGTACGTAAAGCCCTAGGGTGATATTTAAGGGAATTAGAGGTGGCTATAGTATATATATAACTCTAACTTCCAGCACTACTTTTCTGTTAAACCTTAAATTTATGCACAATCAACCTTATGTTCTGTAACGACACCTTCGATGGTGAGGTAAGAAGGTAAGGATCCTCAGCTAACTGGGGAGTTAGCTTTCCCGTCGGTGATGCGAACCGAACGCTGTTTCTCAAGCAGTGGCCTACTTGAGATGTTGCCAATATACCAACTTCGGTTGAATATATTGGGAGTATATGGTTCGGTGCAGGGTATGGCGATCGCTGTTCATACCCCCGCATTTTGCGGTACCCCGTGAATACATTGTTTCGATGACGTATGATAACGTTGTCTGTACGGCGGTAATTGTACAGATGTTGTTTCTATAGTAAACAGTAATGTTTGAGGATGCTTTCATGAGTGCTAGCATGAAAGGTTCATATATATTATGGTTTTCTGCAGGTACGCTAACCACGGTTAAATAGGTTAAGACGAATAAGGATATTCGACTAGCTATTATAGGGAGAGATGAACATATTGTGCCATCGGAACTAATCACGTAAGTCCAAACATATTGGCAATTATTTTGAGTTGTGAGGACGCGTAGCACGTGCATGCATATTCCTTGATTTGATTGAATGAGTGGCATGGTTTGTTGTTTTAAGGATGTCTAGGGTGTGTTAGTAACCAGTACAGTTTTGAAATGGTTATTCTGACAGCCTTAAGGTTTAATGTTTCGACCTTTATTGTTTCATTCTCAAGATCTAGAACAATCCTCTGATTTTCAGATTCTGCTGTTATCAGGATAGGTCATCTTGTTTCTTTTACCTTGTGAGTTCTTAGCCGGATAGTTGTATTCCAATCATTCCATAAGTCTAACTCATATTTTCCCGCAGTCTTCTCAAGGTGTATGGTTGAAAACTTGTAATCTCACCATTTGAATCCTTGTTTCAGATGGCAGAGCTTCCAAGGTTCTTTTGGGATTCCGCCGAACATGCTCATACCAATGCTTTGCATTGGGAGGGTTTTCCTCGTCTTTTGTGGGAGTCCCTTCAGATGTTTGGTTACACCGAGCCTCCATCATATGATGGAGTAGAGTATGATGAAGAAGGCATTCCTCGTTGTAGGGTGAAGATGACTGTTCCTCCGCACCCTACTTTATCTCTGTGGCAACCCATTGAAGTTAATGTGATTGGACATCGCCTCGCTGAGACTTTTGAAGCAGCAGCTATGGAAGCTATCCGCATCTTTTGCAATCAACATCCTGAGGAAGTTGTAGGACATCCTATCGGCTTATTTCCTGCAATAGATTCTCGTGACCTAGAATGGACTTTCAGGGTGACATACTTTGACCATTTATTGGGAAGTCTGGCCGGAGAGACTCTATGCACTGCGGTCAGATTCATGAATGCACAGTACCACTACCAGACACTTCAGCAGCATGGTATATATCGATTGACCAATATAGCCCAAGGGTATCATAATCAGGTTGGCCGGCAGAATACGCAGATTGAGGAACTCCAAGCCACTGTCACGGCCAAGGAAGAGGTTATTACTCAGCGGGAAGAAACTATTCGGCATCGAGAAGAACAGATTGTTGAGGGTGATGCTCTCATTGTCCAACGCGACACTGTTATTGACTTCCTCTAGGAACAAGTTCATGAGCTCAACCTTAATCTTGGCCAAGCTATTGACCATATCAACATGCTTCATGAGCAACCAGTGCAGCCCGTCGTTGATGAGTTTGAGAGTGAAGAAGAAGAAGAAGAAGACCCTGAAGAAGTCGAAGGAGTCTCTGAGATTGACTCTGAGCATGGAGATCCTGTTCTTAGTCCCCATCATTCCTCTTCCGGCAGTCAGTCATCCATGGGCAACCTTGATGATCTTTAGTTCGATTGAGTTAACGACGTCCTAGGTGTAGATAATGTAACGTAGTGAGACATGGAAGTGAGTAGTTAGATGAACTGCAAGCCACTTGTTGTAGTATATGTGGCAAACCTATGTACGGTTTGGTTTGTAGTGAGGAACGATGTGATGTAAGATGGAATAAGATTCAGTGCTAATGTAAATCTGAGTTGCTGTTTGGATTATTGAGTTAATACTTTGTGATTGGATTATTACCCTGCTCAGTTTTAGTATGTGTTATTTTGGTACCGTATGATTTCTGAAATTAGAAGCAAGTATTGGTGAACGCTAATGGACAACTTCTATATTTCAGATGGTTGGCGCTACGTGCGGAACCCCGGAGGGATTCAGACCAGACCAGGCTAGTGGTTCACAACACCCACCTCCGCCACCGCCAAATCTAGCGGAAGTGATGGCCCGTCAGACCGAACTTCTGAACATGCTAGTACAGGCCCAGCAACATCAGTTCCGTTCTCCTCAACGTGGACGTGAAGAATAATCATCGGCTGGTTATCAGGATTTCTTCAGCATGCAGCCCCCGCTCTTTCATAAGACTGAAGAACCCCTTGATGCAGATGCATGGCTCCGTACCATTGAGTCCAAGTTTGCATTACTCTCTGTCCCATGCTCCGAAGCAAATAAAACTCTCTTCGCAGCCCAACAGCTTCGTGGTACTGCTCGTATTTGGTGGGACAACAACTATGCCATGCAACCGGATGGACATGTTGTCACCTGGGATGAATTCAAGGCCGCCTTTAGGGCGCACCATATCCCGAAAGGACTCATTGAGCGAAAGCTCACTAAATTTTTGGCACTTACCCAAGGAAACCGCACTGTACTTCAATACGCACAGACTTTCAATCACCTGTGCCAGTATGCGGGCTATCATGCTGACACGGATGCCAAGAAAAGAGATCGATTCTATCACGGACTGAACACCAAGTTGAAGGAATGCTTGAATCTGGTTAGGGCTGACAACTTCAATGAATTGGTCAACATGGCCATTACCCAAGAAGATTGTATCTCAGCCCATCGTGCTGAGAAAAGACAGAAAGTATCGCCTGGACCTTCGAAGTTACAACCTTCAAGGTATCGGTTGGTCCAGAACCCAGTTCCCCAAGCTCTGCCCCAAAATGTTCCAGCAGGCAGATGGGTAGCTAGACCTCCTCAGCAGCCCCGATTCAATAGGCCACCAGTGCCTCAACCTTTGCAACAGCAACGACAATTCAGTCCAAGGCCAAACCTCCCGCAGGGTAATCAAGGGAATAACATTAATCGATGTTTCAACTGTGGTAGTCCGACGCATTTTGTTAAAGACTGTCCACAACCAAGGAAAACATTCCCCGAACAGGCCTCCAACTCCAACTCCAAGAACAAAGGCAAGAGACAGGTTATGCAAGTCCGTCAAGGAAGACTGAATTTCACCACTCTATCGGAACTGCCGGAAGGTGCACCAGTAATGACGGGTACATTCACTCTACACCATCACCCTGCTATTATACTTTTTGATTCTGGTGCAACCCATAGTTTTATCAGTACAAGGTTTGGGACCAAAATAGATTTGGATTTCTACCCCACTAATGGAACCTATATGATAACAACCCCTGGAGGTAGAATTGCATCAAGTCAAATTTGTAGAGGTGTACCAATGCAGATGGGTAGCACTTTAATCAGAACAGCCTTAATTTCATTAAACCTAGACGGAATGGATATTCTCCTAGGTATGGATTGGATGACCAGACATCGGGTATCTCTAGATATCTTTTCTCGAATAGTTGAGATAAATTCCCCGGAATATGGACACACCATCCTTCATCTTCCACAACGGGAGTATATCAGCTCTTGCGTGTATGCTACATAAGGGATTAAGTTAGAGGACATTCCTGTTGTGTGTGAGTACCCAGATGTTTTTCCGAACGAATTACCTGGAATGCCTCCAGATAGAGATGTTGAATTTGTTATAGAGTTACAACCTGGCACAGCCCCCATTTCTAAGAGACCCTATCGTATGCCGCCCAATGAACTGGTAGAGTTAAAACTTCAACTTCAGGAACTCCTTGATAAAGGTTATATCCGCCCAAGTGCTTCACCTTGGGGATGCCCTGCTTTGTTCGTTAAGAAAAAGGATAACAGTCTTAGACTATGTGTTGACTATCGCCCCCTCAATGCGGTTACTATTAAGAATAAATACCCTCTTCCCCGCATTGACATCCTGTTTGATCAGTTAGCAGGAGCCAAGATATTCTCCAAAATTGACCTTCTCTCTGGGTATCATCAGATAAAGATTAGGCCAAGTGATATTCCGAAAACAACTTTCTCCACCAGATATGGACTCTATGAATATCTGGTTATGTCCTTTGGTCTTACCAATGCACCGGCATATTTCATGTATCTTATGAACTCTGTCTTCATGCCGGAACTCGATAAATTCGTTGTGGTTTTTATCGACAATATTTTGATCTATTCTAAAAATCTTGAAGATCATGCTAAACATCTTCATATTGTTCTTCAACATTTGCGAGATCACCGCCTGTACGCCAAATTCTCTAAATGTGAATTCTAGCTTGATACCGTCAAATTTTTGGGTCATACCATTTCTAAGGACGGTATATCTGTTGACCCGAGTAAAGTTCAGGAAGTGATGGATTGGAAGCCCCCTACTTCGGTCCATCAAATCCGCAGTTTTCTTGGTCTTGCTGGCTACTACCGTCGTTTCATTCCAGATTTCTCCCGAATAGCTAAGCCCATGATAGAATTATTAAAGAAAGGAGTTAAATTCTCCTGGAATGAGAAATGTGACGAAGCTTTCTACACCTTAAGAGCACATCTTACCACTGCTCCAGTTTTGGCTCAGCCAGACCCATCCAGATCTTTTGATGTCTATTGTGATGCATCAGGCACCGGACTTGGGTGTGTACTTATGCAGGATAATCGTGTGATTGCATATGCCTCTAGAGCACTTCGGATGCATGAGCAGAACTATCCTACTCATGATCTTGAGCTTGCAGCTGTTATACATGCACTTAAACTTTGGAGACACCATCTTATGGGTACCAACTGCAATATTTACACAGATCATAAAGAGTTTAAAGTACATCTTTACGCAAGCGGATTTGAATATGAGGCAAAGACGTTGGCTAGAGCTTATAAAGGATTACGATCTTGAGGTACATTACCATCCAGGCAAAGCCAATGTGGTTGCGGATGCACTTAGCCGCAAGTCACATTGTCATTGTTTATCAGTAGAAATCTTCAACGACACTCTCTGCTGGGAAATGAGAAAGCTTAGTCTAGAGATCGTCCCTCAAGGCAGTCTGAATCATATAGCAGTTAAGCCTATACTCCCGGATAGTATTGTTATAGCACAACAACATGATAAGGGAGTCAGAATTATCAAACAACAATTAGCCCAAGGAGAAGAAAAAAGTATAAATGTTTCCAAGAGGATTCTAAGGGAATTCTACGGTTTGATGGATGTATGGTTGTACCCAAAAACCATCAACTTTGCAAACAGATAATGGATGAAGCACATTTATCTAAGTTTGCTATGCACCCTGGCAGTACGAAGATGTACCAGGATTTGAAATAGAATTTCTAGTGGACTCGTATGAGAAGAGAGATAGCGAAGTACGTCTCTGAATGTGATGTTTGCCAGAGAGTTAAAGCCAGTCATTTAAGGATTTCTGGTTCCTTACAGCCTCTACCTATTCCTTCTTGGAAATGGGAAGATATCAGTATGAATTTTATCGTAGGTTTACCCAACACTTCCCAGAAACATGATTCCATTTGGGTAATTGTGGATAGATTAACCAAGACCTCTCATTTTTTCCCGGTGCATACCACTTACAATGCTAAGAAGTATGCTGAAATCTATCTAGACCAGATCGTTCGTCTCCATGGGATACCTAAAACGATCATCTCTGATCGTGGAGCACAGTTTGTTGCTCGTTTCTAGGAACAACTTCAACAAACCCTTGGAACCAAGTTAATTCGAAACTCTGCATATCATCCGCAAACAGATGGGCAAACAGAAAGGATAAACCAAATTCTAGGAGATATGCTTTGAGCTTGCGTGATCCAGTACGACAAGCATTGGGACAAATGTTTAGCTCTGGAAGAATTCTCCTATAATAACAGTTATCAGTCAAGTATCAAAATGGCTCCTTTTGAAGCCTTATATGGTCGCCAATGCAGAACTCCTTTAAATTGGTCTCAGACTGGTGAACGCCAAATCTTTGGACCTGATCTTGTCACTGAGGAAGAAAAAAAAGGTAAAGATCATTCGGAACAATCTAAAAGCAGCTCAATCAAGACAAAAGAGCTATGCAGACAAAAGGAGGAAACCAATACAGTTTGAAGTAGGTGATTTTGTATACCTGCAAGTATCTCCTACTCGAGGTGTTCAACGATTTGGTATTAAAGGCAAACTCGCTCCTCGCTATGTTGGTCCTTTTAAAATCATTGAAATTTGTGTACCCGTAGCCTATCGACTTCAACTTCCTCCTCAACTAGCAGCCATTCATAATGTCTTCCATGTATCCCAACTGAAGAAGTGTATCAGTGTTCCTACCGAAATCATTGATACACAAAGCATCGACATCGAACCCGATCTTTCCTATAAGGAGCATCCAATCAGAATCTTAGATACCAAGGAAAGAAGTACCAGAAGAGCAACAGTCAAGATGTTTAAGATCCAGTAGAATCATCATACAGAAGAAGAAGCTACCAGGGAAACCGAAGACTATCTTCAGTCGAATTTCCCAGACTTTCTCAAGATTTCTTAGGTATCTACCCTCTTATTATATCATTCCTGTAATCTCATGACGAGATTACTTTTAGGGGGGAAGGTTGTGACACCCTAGGTGTTAAATAGAGCAAGCCAATAGGAAAAATGTTGTGTATGGTTTGAATTGTGTGAAATTTGAGTGAAGTTATGAAAATAAGGGTATTTATGTAATTTCAAAAAAATACAAGTCCTTTTATGCAAGTAGTTGAATTATAAAAGTAACTTTCAAAGTTACTAAAGGCTAAAATGTAAAAATGCAAGTCATCATGACCAGTCATAAATGTTTGCAGTTAAGTCCAAAACTACATAAAATTCACCTTACTAAGGACAAAAACTTTATTAAGATTGAATTGAGTGCAAAGTTGTAAAATAAAGCTATGTACTTTAGGTTTCTGAACTTAAGCCCTAAAGCAAAGTTGTAGGATTTGAAAAGTTCTACAACTTCTACTTTGACCATTTCCTCATTAGAGCTTTGGATCAGTGGGAAAATTCAGTTTACAGTGAGGTCCCTGAGATTTTTGCAAATTCCAAGGAAGTCCTTCGGACCCCCTTCCCTCTTCTTCTTCCTGTGTCGCCTGCTTTGCTCCCCTGCTCTGCTTCTCTACCGCCGGTGTCAGCACCGCTCCCCGTTGCTCCAGCCGCTCCCCAGCGCCACCTTCAGCTCCTAGCCGTTCCACGCGTCACTTGGACGCCGGCCACCGCACTAGCTCCTTCTCCCTAGCCCTCTCGCACGCGCGCCACGCCGCCCCGCGGCTCTACCGTCCGCCACCTCGCCGCCGTAGCAGCCACCCGTGCACGCCCCCTCGCCCCTTCTTTTCTGGTTCAAGAGCATCACTAGCTCCCGCTCTTTCCATTCCACTCGCTCTTTGGCTCTCCAATCGCCCCAAGCCGCTAAACACCACCGCCGCTCCTTCTTCTTCGCCGGCGAGCCTCTGGTCGCCGCAGAGCTCCCACACCGAAACCCCCATTGTCCCGGACAACCGCCTAGGAAGCTTCACCGCGCTACGCCGAAGCTCTACGACCCCACCCCGACGCCAATCCTTCGCCGGAATCCGGTCGCCGCCGTTCTCCTCTTCTCCGATGAGCTCCTGTCGCCGTCGAGCCCCTACCTCCGCCCTTTCTCCATCCAATCCGACCACCCCAATAGCTTCCCCTCCTCCTGCTACAGCTATTAGACCCGAGCCTGGCCACCCTCCTTGCTGGGAAGCCCCTCGCCGACGAGCTCCTCTTCGCCGTCGCCTCGGCCGACGTGGAAGTCTCGCCTCCGGTCACCCCCTCTTCCTCCCAAGCCCACCCATGGATGCGTCGTGAGCTCCTAGTGCCCGTAGACCAGCCCTTCTCCACCCCCCGCCACCCCCCCTCACCGGAATTTGGCTGGCAATTTCCCTGCTCTTCTTCCCCGACGAGCCAAGGGCATATTTGTGAAGATTTGAAAAGTTCTAAGGGCCCTCTTGCAAGATTCCAGAGCCCCCCCAATTCAAAAGTTGTGAACTTCAAAAATGTGTAGAAATTTTTAGAAAATTCAGAACAATGTCAAATCTATTGGGTTTGAATCCTTGTGTTAAATACTACAACTTTTGTATTATGATCATGAGATGAATATGTGTATTTTGTGCTGTGTTTAAATTAATAGATAATGGGTACTTTAATTAGATCTTTTGATCCATAGCAGTGCTGAGGCTCAAATTTGAAAAATGAACTGTGTGTGCAATAAGTAGAGTTGTGTAAAATTTGGAAGCCTAGAACAGCCCTTTAGCTAGGATGTTTAGATAACTTTGCTTTATGTTAATAAAAGTATCATGATTTAATTCCAGATGTATTTCTTCATGTTTATAGCTGAAAATTTCACCTTAGCCTTGTTTTAGTATATATGATCCAAGATAAAAGTTTAGGAGTCATAACCCCAGTGTAATTTCAATAATGAATTTAAGCTTAGATTTAAAGAAAATTCATGAACAATGGCTCTAGTTCATGAAAAGTGTTGTTCTTGAGTAGTGTAATATGTTCACAAATTCTCAACCTATGATCAGGTGTAGAACAACCAGAATAAATAGAACATGATATAATAATGCTATAGTCCTAATTAATCAAAGTAGGTCCATAATTAAATAATAACCTAGGGTTATTAAAGATAATTAGCTAGTCAAATAAATAAAGTTATTAAATGTAATTAGTTTAATTGTTTCAGATAACCAAACATGCTACCTCATGCAGTTAGTTAAATGTTTAATGTAACTAAGTAGTTTAATCAATACCCGATAAATGACTGCCCAGTAAAGGGAAATTGTGTTGTTTGCTAGTATGTAATGTTAATTTCGTTGGATTGCAACTTTATCGTGAAACAGAATAGAAGTCTATGCATTTTCTAAACTGCATCATTTACATCATATGTAGACTCGACGCTTCTCGCCGACGGAGACTATCAGATTCTCCCAGAATCCGAAGTGGAAATCTCTGAAGACCTCGGGAACATCGTCGGAGAATTAACTGAAGCCCCGAACCCGAGTTCGGAAGAATTCGTTAACGTCTCTAACCCCAGCCTCGCCAGTGAAGGCAAGCCCCGAACATAAACCCACTATTTTATTTACACTGCAATTTACCTTTATATATATATATATATACTTGTGCATTAAGTTCTTAGGAGTTGTGTGGAAACCCTAGATGCATATTCCTAGGATCCAATGTACTGAATATTAGAACCTGAGTCCGACTAGTGCTATGCTAATAGGACCAGTAGAAGTCGAGTGATTTCCTGTCACTCCCGCGATATAGGAATTGGTTGCTTACAATTCTGCAATCACTATAAGGATGATGGACGGGGTTATGTGTAGTATCTTGGACAGAAAGGATACCCCATCTGTGTTGATGAATTTGGTAAAGGTCGCAGTATGTGGTAGTGGCAGTTAAGCGTTTGAAAGTACTAGCCACATGCCGTGAAATATGGTAAGCGGTTAGCCTAGTAACCAATCGGCCCGGCAAGTGGACTTGTCCCCTACCACTTGAATTTTATTTTATGTTTACACGCACCGACGTGTGGGAGTACGTTCTGCACAGCAGACGGGAATACGGTCATACAGTCGCACTGTAGACGTATGTCCTGCACATTGGATGTGCGTATGGTCCTGCAGTCGCTTGTGGTGGCATTGTTCCACGACCCGGAATGAAAGGCAAATGGTTGCTTCGGAATGACCTGTCGGTGTTCCAAGCGTGTGAGTTAGGTTTACCTTGCAAGGGTTGAAATTCGATTCAGAATCATCCATTTCTCGCGGAGATTGAGACTGCTTAATACTTCTACCACATAGAGTAACAAGAGCAATCTTATGATGAGTAATATTGAGGTATGCTCTAAAAAGGCTCTACCTTGCTTAAGTAGTTATAGGTGCTTACCTAGAATGGTTAATGAAGCTAGAATTTGAAAGCTAAATTATGAAATTAAGGACCTACTCTTTGTTGCTTTTCAGCAAAAGCTAAACCCAAAACCTTTGCAAAGCCTTCATGGTCTAGTTATGGGCTAAGTATACCTAATTCCGGGTAAGCCTTGCTGAGTATTAGAGTACTCAGCCTTGCAAAACTATTTTATTTTAGGTCATGCCACTGAAGACCCTACCCTTCCCATGCCTTGGCCCTATGCTTTGCCTGATGGTTGGTCCGTGGAGTGGGACCCGTCCCCAGCCAACACTGATCATAACGAGTGATGTCATGCCATGGCTTAGCATGATGTCCATACTGGCGACGTGTACAGTGTCGTACTTTAAATTCCGCTGCCGTGAACTTGAACTTTTAAACTAGTTTGTAATAATTTCTCTCAGGTTGGAACCTTTGCTACTTCTGCAAACTCTTGTAATATAAGTGTCTGTGATGTAAAATATGTTGGTGATTGTATCTCTGGACTCGCCTTCGTGCAAGGTACCTTGTTTGATCCTGCTTTCGGTGGTTTATCGGAACGTTACCCGACAGGCCAAGAAGTTACACTATTTGAAGTACGATTGGAGCCCTTGAGAGAGGACTTGTGTACTTGAGCCAGTGTAATTCAGGTTGGTTCTGCCACACTCGGGCACCTCCTCAGGATGCTGGATCGGATGAGGCGGTCCACGGGAGCTCTTGCGGGCGGTCTGTCTGGTTCTGGCCATCTGTAGCAAAAGTGAGGACAGTGCAAGATAGAGGATGTTTAGAAAAATGCTATGGGTGACCTTAAAGCAAGAATGAGTTTGGAAAACATCAACACACTTGATAGGCAAGCATGAAGTCAAAGATGAGATAATAGTGATATAATCAAGAAATAAACAATTTTTAAAAGCAACCAGGCAGAAGCTAGGTTAGTAAACAAGATAAGCCTTAAAATTCGACCATTACTAACTAGACTAATGTCCTATAGTCAATACTGCTCTGATATCACTTCTATCATACCCAGTTTTGGAAAGGAACCGAATGCATCTCAAATGTGCGCTAGGATAAAGTTCCACACATATGATAGACGATACAAATGTATACCCGAAACAATGTCATAACGAAAGAGAGTATCATAGTACTTTATTACATGACCGAAAGTCTTAATATTAAGCAAATTGATAAACGTTTATAACTAGCAGCGGACTTCAACTTCACAGGCAGATGACTGGGAGACATACGCCTAGAACTCCTCAAAATCTTCAGGGAACTCCGAAAAATTATCTTTTTCTGAGCAGCATTAGTTTTAATAAAATAAGCATGAGTACACTTATGGTTGGTACTCAGCAAGTGGAGTAAATAATATGACATGCAAGGCCAAATTCAAGGAAAAGCTCACATGGTTTGACTACGATAAGCATTTTTAGTTGATCAAGTTTTATTTAGCAAGCATTAACTAAATGTAAGTATATACCAACCCTTAAATAAATAAAAGAGATAAGATAACAACAATAAATAAAGAACATCAATTTAGATCATCTTTAAGCTTAATTATCATGTGAGGGTCCAAGCCGCTCTTAACCGTCAGCACCACTGATATATCAATTTTTACTCTGCAGAGGTTGTACACTTTACCCACAACTCGTTTTTCCCTTAATTCCCGGGTTTGCAAGGCCCTTAAACATTTTCGAGGTGAGTGATAGGGATTCACTACGAGGCCTTTACAAAGATTCCCTTTGGCAGAACCAACCTGAATTACACCGGCTCAAGTATGCAAGTCCTCTCTCAAGGGCTCCAACGTACTTCAAACGGTGTAACCCCTTGGCCTGTCGGGTAATGTCCCAATAAACCACCGAATGCAGGATAAAACAAGGTACCTCGCACGAAGGCGAGTCCAGAGATACAGTCGCCATCATATTTTACATCACAGGCATTTATATTTCAAGAGTTTCCAAAAGTAGCATATGTTCCAAACTGTTGGAAATTATTACAAACCTGTTTAAAGTTTCACGTTCACGGCAGCAGAATTTAAAACACGGCAACTATACACGTCGCCAATACGGACATCATGCTAAGCCCTGTCATGACATCACTCAGTATGATCAGTGTTGGCCGGGGACGGGTCCCATTCTACGGACCAACCATCGGACAGAGCATAGGGCCAAGGCATAGGAAGAGTAGGTCTTCAGAGACATTACCTGAAATAAAGTCATATTGCAAGGCTGAGTACTCAAATACTCAGCAAGGCTTACCCGTTTCATGGTATACTTAGCCATGTGACTAGACTATGTAGGCTTGATAAGGTTTTAGGTTTTGTTTCAGCTGAAAAGCAGTAAAGAGCAGATCCTTATTTTTAGGTTTTAGCTTTCAAATTCTAGTTGATTATCCATTCTAGGTAAGCAACTATAGCTATTCAAGCATGGTAGAGCTTTTAAAGTCAACCATCAGTATATCTCATCATAGGGTTGCTCTTGTTACTCTATGTGGCAAAGGAATCAAGCAGTCTCAATCTCCATGAGAAATGGACGATTCTGAATTGAATTTCACCCTTGCAAGGTAAACCTAACTCACATGCTTGGAACATCGAAAAGACCGTTCCGAAGCAACTGTTTGCCTTTCATTCCGGGTCGTGGATCAGATCCACCACAAGCGACTGTAGGATCATACGCACATCCAATGTGCAGGACGTACATCTACAGTGCTACTGTATGACCGTACTCCTAGTTGCCCTGAAACAAGTATTCCCACATGTCGAAGCGAGTAATCGGAAAAACCAAATACGAGTGGTGGGAGGTATGTCCACTTGCCGGGCCGATTGGTTACTAGGCTTACCGCTTACCATATTTCACGCCATGTGGCTAGTACTTTCAAACGCTTAACCACCGCTACCACACACTGCGACCTTAGCCAAATTCATCAATAAAGACAGGGTATCATCTCAACCATGATACTTCACATAAATCTCATCCATCATCCTTATAGTGATTACAGGAATGGCGAGTGACAGGTAATCACTTGACTTCTACCGGTCCTATTAGCATAGTAGCTATTCGGACTCAAGTTCTAGTATTCAGTACATCGGTTCCTAGGAATATGCAACTAGGGTTTCCAGACAACTTCTAAGAACTTAATGCACAAGTATATATATAAATGTAGATTGTAGTGTAAATAAAATAGCGGGTTTATGTCCGGGGCTTGCCTTCGCTGGCGAGACTGGGGTCAGTTAAGTTATTATCTTCCGAACCTTAGTTCGGGGCTTCAGAGAAATCTCCGACTACGTTCCCAGGCTCTTCAGAAATTTCCACTTCGGGTTCCGGAAGGATCTGATAATCTCCGTCGGCGAGAAACGTCGAGTCTACATGTGATGTAAACTATGCAGTTTAGAAGATGCATAGACTTTTATTCTATTTCACAATAAAGTTGATATCCAATGAAAACATAGCTCACTCGTCAAACATCTCATTCACTCTTCTACTGGACAGTCATTTATCGAGTATAAACTAATCTAGTTAGCTACACTAAACAACATGTTTCATTTTTTTTACACAACAAACTACTATAGCACTGGGGTTGAAACTTTTATCAGCTACAGATAAAGCTATATCTAAGCTACTGTAAATTTATCAAGATTTTATCTTCACAGAAATTATGCCACAAAAATAAACAAAAACAGGACTAACAGATTAAGAGTTATTTATAACTGTAGATATACTCAAGATCTTGTTCTGAAATTTGGTGAACAGGTTACACTACTCAAGAGCAATACCTCAAAATATTGTCATAATTTTCATGAACTAGAATTATTGTTCATGAATTTTCTTTGAATCTAAGCTTAAATTCATTACTAAAGCTACACTAGGGTTCTGACTCTCAAACTTTTATCTTGGATTATACATGCTGAAACAAAGCTAAGGTAAAATTTTCAGCTATAAACATGAAGATATGCATCTAGAATTAAATCATGAGACTTTTATTAACATAAAGCAAAGTTATCTAAACATCATAGCTAGAGGGCTGTTCTGAGCCTCCAAAATTTACACAGACCTACTTAAGGCACACACATCTCATGTTTCAAATTTGAGCCTCAGCACTGCTATGGATCAAAAGATCTAATTAAAGTACCCATTATCTACTAATTAAATCACAGTACAAAATACACATATTCATCTCATGATCATAATACAAAAGTTGCAGTATTTAACACAAGGATTCAAACCCAACTGGTTTAACATGTTTCTGAATTTTCTATAATTTTCTACACATTTTTCAAGTTCACTGATTTCAATTTGGGGAAGGGGCTGGAAATTTGCAGACAGAACCCTAGAAAGATTAGAATCAGAGCAATTGGGTCCTTGCTCGTCGGGGAAGAAGGGTAGGGACATCGCCAGCCAAATTCCGGCGAGGGGTGGTGTCGGGGGTGGAGAAGAACTGGCCCACGAGCATCAGGTGCTCAAGGCGCGTCCAGGGGTGGGCTTGGGAAGGGAAAGGGACGACCGGAGGACGGCGGACCGAAGCGGCGGCGGAGAGGAGCTCGACGGCGAGGGGTTTCCCAGCGAGGAAGGCGGCCAAGTTCTGGTCCGGTAGCTGCAGCAGGAGGAGAGAAAGCTACTGGGGTGGTTGGATTGGACGGAGAAGGGGCGAAGGGATGGGTTCGATGGGAACAGAAGCTCACCGGCGAGGAGGTAGCGACGGTGAGGTGGTTCCGGTGGGGGTCCGACCGCGAGGAGTGGCCTGGGAGTGTCAGTGGGGTGAGGGGAAGCTCCCCAGGGGGTTATAGTGGTGCGGGGAGGGCTGACGACAGCAGCCCACGACGAACAGGGGGTCACCGGAGTGGAGGAAGGGAGCGGCGGTGGTGTTCGGGGCTCGAGGTGTGCACGGCAAGGGAAAGGGAGGGAAATGGGAGGGGCATGAGCTGAAGAAACTCGCGGACAAGCTAAGAAGGAGTAAGGGGAGGGAGGAGGCACCGGCATTTGCCACGGCGGCGGCGAGGTGTTGGCCGGCAGGAGCTCGGGCAGAAGGGGAAAATGGCGTGGCAAGCGTGGGGAGGGCCAGAAGAGAGGGGGCTAGGGCGGCGCTCGAGCTAGGGGCGACACGTGGAGGTGAAATGCAGCAGGAGGTGGCGAGGGGCAGCCGGAAATGGCGGGCGGCGATGCTGCAGCAGAGGAGCAGAGCAGGGGGGACGCCAGAGGAAGAAGAAAGAGAGGGGGGTCCGAGGGACTTGTTTGCAAAGATAGAAAAGTCCAGGGACCCTACTGTAAACTAAAATTTTCCACTAATCCAAAACCCTAATAAGAAAATGATCAAAAAAAAAGTTGTAGAATTTTTCAAACCCTACAACATTGCTTTAGGGTTCAAGTTCAAAAACCCAAAGTACAAAGCTTTATTTTAAAACTTTGAACTAAAGTCAAATTTAATAAAGTTTTGTCCTTATTAAGGTAAATTTTATGCAATTTTGAGCATAATTGCAAGTTTTCATGTGATGTCATGATGACTTGCATTCTTACACTTTGACCCTAAGTAAACTTTGAAAGTTACTTTTGAAATTCAATTATTTTGCATAAAAGGACTCATACTTTTGCAAAATTACACATAAGTCCTTATTTTCACATAAACACCCAAGTTTCATATAATTCAACATATTTATTACAATTCCTTTCCTAGTGTGACACAAATTTGACACCTAGGGTGTCACATTCCCTAACTTATGACAATCCGCTAAGGTTTCAAGTCAAAGAGGTTATAACCCTCCCTAATGAGGAAGTTCCCTAATGAGGAAGCCTCAAGAGGACCGAGCTATACCCCGATGATGCAACCTCTCTTACCCTTTTGGTAAGATTAGCATAAGCTAAAGTTTCTAACTAATTATCCAAGACCAGAGCCATGTAGTATTGTGGTTGCACTATTTTTCTGGGTGGTTCTCCATGTCCCAATTAATGCAATGATCTTGAAGTTATTACCAATAAGGTATTCCAAAACATGAAATTAAACAAGTGTAGCGTGATTTTCAGGTTATCCAACCAAAGTCTAAGTAAAAGCAACTAGTGTAGCTACAATATAAATATAACAACCCTGGTTTAATCAAGAAAGTTCAAAAGAAACTAGGCACATCCTTAGTTTGGGATCCATCATATTATAGACACATGCATGCATATAAAGTAAATGTGCATATTTAGAAAGTTATTAGGACCAGAATATGATCAAGAACTATTTGCCTTCATCAAAGTACTGCTGTTGCTTAGGGACTTCTTCAAAGCCTTGCTCTTGCGGACCCTCGAATTGTGCACCATCTATCATTATACACAAGTACATAGAAACAAACAAGTACGATAAATAAGAAACAGTACATCAAACAATATAAATAGAGCAAAACAACATTATAAAGCTATTGAATACATTGCAAGGGTCGCGTGAACGTGAGAATCGATGAAAACAGAGTTAAAACGGAGAAGTTATGGCTAAAACATGATTCGAGGGGCTTATTTGTAAATGATTTGAAACGAGAAGGACTCTGAACAAAGAAATCAAGGGCTAAAACATAATTAATCCTTAAATTTAGGGTTTAGATTGAAAAACAGAGGGGCTAGGATGGCGGGTTCTATTTTAGAAAAAGATAGGGGCTTAAACAGAAGAAAAGGGATCTATTCCTGAATACTTTTGAACTACCGTGGACTGTGGGTTGATTTCGATAGAACTCAGGGGTTAAACTGCAAAAGATCCTAGGGTTTGACCGGTATGCGGGTTTTGACTCGGGTTAGATTAGATCTAACCCGTCGGATCGGGATCCGACGGCTGCGGGGGGTTGGGGCTGCACGGGCAGCGGCGGCATACGGCGGCGCGCGGTGGCGGACTTGCTGGACTTGGCCGAAAACGGCCGTCCAGGCTTGGTTTTCATGTGCGGGCTGCACGGGGAGAACGCAGGCGCTATGGGGAATGCATCGAGGGGCTCGGGTTGGCGGGACGGGGGCCGGAGAGGGGTGCATGGCGGAGGCGTGCGGCCGCGGAGTTTTGGTGTGGAATCGCGCATGCGGGAAGGCAGGTAAAGGGGGCGGCGGCTTTATAGGGAGGCCGAGGGGCCTCGATGTGCGGGCCCGGGGCACCGCTCGGGCGGAGGCGACGTGCCGCGGCCGGACTCGGGCTCGAGTCCGAGCCTAGCGCGAGGTCGGGGATGACCCCGACGGGCGGGTTCTGCCTGGCAGTGAGAGAGAGGAAGGGAAGGAGAGATGGGGCGCTGGTTAGGCCGTTGGGCCGGGAAACGAGAGCGACGCAGCTAGGCCGGCTGGGCCGCGCGGGGAGAGAAAAAAAGAAATGGCCGGTTGGGCTGGGCCTTGCGGGAGAAAAAGGAGAGAGGGAAAAAAAGAAGAGAGAGTGGGCCGGACCAGAAGAGAAAGAGAGGGAGAAAAAGAAATGCATTTGATTTTAAATTTGAAATTTAAATACAAATAGAAGACAAGCAACAAAATAATGCAATGTGGCATGAAATGCACAAGACCTATATTTTCTTATATTTCTTTTTATGGTTAAGTAAATTACTGTTAATTCATGGTAAATACTCTAAAATCAAAATAATTTGAATAAAAACTTTATGGATCCCGAAAAGAATCTAGCAAAATTTATTTAGGTTCCTAATTTGAAAATTAGGGTGTTACATGATGTGTACAGTGTACTGTTATGGTACTTGTCAATTGTAGAACTTTTTAGAAGACTCGAGAAGCGTGGGTTAAGCTACTTAGAGTGCAATGACTCTAGGAGTAGGCAGAGTTCGGTAGTTGGCCCTGCGCAGGGACTTAAGCGAATTAGGGTTCACTCGCATCACGCGACACTCTGGATTGCTTGAATCGCATAGGTGTAAGGACCTCTTCGACGTTCTCATAGTGACTTAGCACAGTTAGTTCTTTTGAACCGTGTAGGCTAGTACTTGAGGTAGTCGAAACATGCACAAGTAATCTTTGCGGCTTTGGCCTTAGCAGCCTATGGAGAGAAGTCGTGCGGAAGTGACTCAATGCGGTGGCCCCCGAGCGTTTCCGGTGACTTGGCCTAGATAGCGTATTGTTAGTACTCGTGGCTAGAGCCCTCGAGTTCTACAATAAGCTTGGAGACAAAAGTAGTCATTTGGGAACCAAATCAACTCCTTATTGATGAAGAGATGCTGCGTTGCAGCTGACAACTTTGAGTGCAAGTTATCTAGGGATAGAAACAGCATAGGTGCTTGATGTTCCAGAAGTTTGGAACCTCCTGGCCATCAGAGTCTTGTAGTCGATACAACCCTGATCTTGTAACTTTGGAGACGATGAAGGGCCCTCCCATTGCGAGTTGAGCTTATGCAGCCCGATCTCGTCTTGGATGAGATAGAGGACCATATCACCAATGTTGAAAGATCTCTCCTAGACATTGCGGTCATGGTAGCGTCGGATGCCTTGAAGGTAGCAGGCTGACTGCACTAAGGCGTTGCATCTGACTTCTTCTGCCGAATCTAGCTCCAGTCATCTGGCCTCGTCAGCCTCACCTTCATCGTACATCTCCAATCTTGGAGATTGCTATATGATATCAGTAGAGAGAATAGCTTTTGAACCGTAGACGAGAAAGAAAGGTGATTGTCCTGTGGCTTTGCTTGGTTGAGTGTGCAGCCCCCAGACTACTAGTGGTAACTCGTAGATCCACTTGCTAGCCTTTTTGTTGTTTGCGTCATAGAGTCTTTTCTTCAACCCATTAAGGATCAAGCAGTTGGCGCGTTCAACCTGGCCATTGGCCCGTGGGTGAGCGACCGACACGTACTTGACCTCAATGGTGTTGTTTTCACATAATTCCCAGAACTTGTGCGAATGGAAGTTTGATCCCAGGTCTATCATGATGGTGTTGGGAAAGCGGAACCGATGTAAGATGTCGCAGATGAAGTCAACTACTCTATTTGATGACAGCTTTGTAATAGCCTTGTACTCGATCCACTTTGTAAACTTGTCGATTGCCACCAACACATGAGTAAAACCTCCTAGCGCTGTTGTCAAAGGCCCAATCATATCCAAGCCCTAGCATGTAAACGGCCAGGAAGGTAGTATTGTGATTAGGTTGTGTGCCAGGACGTGAGCTTGCTTGCCAAAGAATTGACAGTTGGTACACCAGCGAACGAGATTTTTGACATCTACAAAAGCTATCGACCAGTAGAACCCTGATCTGAATGCTTTCCTGACTAGTGTTCTTGATGCTGCATGGTTGCCGCATGTTCCAACACGAATCTCTTGGAGTATCTCTTTGCCCTCCTTGGTGGGGACGCACTTCATGAGTACCCTAATTCTTGATCCACGCTTGTATAGCTTATTGCTGACCAGAACGTACCCTTTGCTCCGCCTGATGACGCGTGCAGCCTCGGCGCTCTTTTCATCGATGCCAAGGGGTAGTTTCTGATCTTTGATGAAGTCGATGAAGGGTATTCGCCAATCAACCTTGATCATCATGACCTCTTGACTAGCTTCTTGTGGAGCTTGATCGATGATCATTGGATCTTGTTTCTTGATGGACGGGTGTTGTAGCTCATGAACGAATACTCCTGGAGGGATGTCTGCTCGATCAGTGCCCAGCTTTGAGAGTACATCTGCGCCCACGTTGTTGTCTCAAACCATGTGAAGAATCTCTAGGCCCAAGAACTTGTTCTCAAGTTTGTGTATCTCCATGACATATGCATCCATGGTGTCTTTGTTGGCGTCCCACTCCTTGTTGACTTGTTGGACAACTAGCAAGGAGTCACCGTAGACAAGCAGTTGCTTGATGCCAAGAGAGATTGCCACGCGTAGCCCGTGGAATAGCGCCTCGTACTCGACTTCGTTATTGGACACCGCAAAGAGAATTTGAAGCACATATTTGAGCTGCTCCCCTTTGGGTGATATCAATAAGACTGCTTCCTTGCCGCCTTTGAGTTTGAGTGAACCATCGAAGTACATGACCCAATGCTCGAGCACGCTGGCTGGGGCTGCAATTTGATTTTTCCGCCATTCTGCCATGAAATCGACTAGTGCTTGTGACTTGATGGTTGTGCGTGGCTTGAAGTCGATGTTGAGAAGCCCCAGTTTCACTACCCACTTGGAGATGCATCTAGTGGCATCCTGATTGTGGAGTATATCCGCCAATGGGAAATCAGTGACGACTGAGATCTTGTATTCGTTGAAATAGTGGCGAAGCTTCCTAGATGTGATGAGGATAGCGTAGAGAAGTTTTTGAATTGAAGGGTAATGAACCTTTGATTCAGAAAGGACTTCACTGATAAAATACAATGGCCTTTGCATGCCGAATACATGGCCCTCCTCGGAGTGCTCCACCATGATGGCTGTGCTGATGATGTGAGTAGTCACAGCGATGTAGAGTAGTAGGTTTTTGCCTGGCAGTGGAGCCATGAGGATGGGGGTGACTGCAGATGATGCTTGAGGTCTGCTAGTGCCAGCTTCGCCTCTTCATTCCACTGAAACTTATCTTGTCGCTTGAGTAGCTTCAAGAAGGGTAGTCCTCGTTCTCCAAGTCTTGAGATGAATCTGTTCAAGGCCGCCATGCACCCTGTGAGCTTCTGGACGTTCTTGATGGTCTTTTGAGCCCCATATCAGGGATGGCGGTGATCTTCTCCGGTTTGCTTCGATTCCTTGGTGACTGATGATGAAACTGAGTAGTTTCCTTAACGGTACGCTGAAGACGCACTTAGTCGGGTTAAGCTTCCATCAGAACTTGCGCAAGCTGCCGAAGGTTTTCTCGAGATTTGTAATGAATTCGTCATGGTTTCTGGTGGCAGGGAGGCACGACGGGACTTCGGAGCGGAATGGGACCCGTCTTGTAACGCCCTAAAAATCCACCAAATTAAAACACGCGCTAGGGTGCTTCGTTTAGAAATCACCCGACGTCAAAACCCTAACCCTAACCAGGCCACTGTCCCGTCCTGCACCGCTCGATAGCTTGTCAACGCGCGCGACCGCTTTCCTCGATTAGCGCCGGCGCGATTCAGCGCGCGAATGCCGCACACGCGTGGCCGACCAGCCGCGGCCGCCGCCGCGATTGGCGCCGACGCGTTTCCTTTTTTTTTTCCCCCCCCCCTCGCCGATCTCCTCGCGCAGCGTGCGCGCGCCGCGAATCCCGCCACACGCGAACGACGCACGCGCGCGGCCGACCGACCGCGGTCGCCTCTGCGATCGGCGCCGACGCGCCCCTCCCTTTCTCCCTCTCTCTCCTTTCTCTTTCTCCTTTTCTCTCCCTCTATTCCTTTTCTTTTCTTTCCCTTTTCCCTCTCTTTCTTTTCCTTCTCCCTTTCTTCTTTTCCCTCCCTTCTTCTTCTCCTTCTCCTCTTCCCTGCTCCCGAGCGCCGCCCCTCCTGCTTGGCACTGAGCCTCGGCCCCTCCTCCCTCGTGCACGCACGCGCGCGTGCCCGTGCGCGCCGCGCACCCCTGCCGCACCACCGCGCCAGCCCCTGCCTGGCCGCGCCGCGACGCACAGCCGCACCGCGCCACGGCCCTGGCCTGCGCACGCCACCCGCGCCCGCGCGCGCGTGTGCCGCGTGCCGCGCCGCCCGCCGTGCGGCGCGTCGCCTGCGCGCGCCCTGTTTCCCCCGCGTGGCGCGCCGCCCGCCGTGCCGCACGCCGCCTGCACGCGCACGCCGAGCTGCGACGACGCGCCGCCCGCCGTGCCGTGTCCTGCCCCCTACTGCGCCGCCCTGTGCCCACAGCGCCCGCCCACGTGCCCGAGCCGCCGCCGCCCGCACGCCGCTTCGCGACGGCCATAAGCGGCCGCCCGCCATTAAAGCGCCCGCGCCGCTCGCCGGCCCCCCCCTCCACCGGCCTCTACCACCCGCCGCCCTTGTGAGCCTATAAATAGGCCCCCCGGCATCCCCGGCACCCCCACCACCTGCCACGCCGTCTAGCCGCGCCTCCCCCGAAGCTCCAGCGCCGCCCCACCGTGCTCTGCAACCGCCGCCGCCTGCGCCCGTCGCCCCGCTCCCACGCGCCACCCCGGCCCGAGGTGAGGCCGGGGGTCGAACCCCCCCCCCCCTCTTCCCCTTCCTTTTTCCCCTACCCCGAACCGCCCCGGGGCCCGGCCGGCCGGAATTGGCCGCCGCCGGCGTGCCCTTTTCCTTCCCCCTCTCTGCTCTGTGCGGGAGAGGAGGAAGAAGGGGCAATTTTGCCCTTAGGCCCCCCCCTTCCCCTCTATTTAGTTAAAAGCCCTCCACCCTTTGACCCCTTTGCAAAAAGAACCTATTCCTTTTGCTATTTCCAAAACTAGACCCCCCCCCATGATATAAGTTTAATTTCAAATAGATCCCTCACACGTTTTGTTGTGCCTCGCATGTTTTTAAGATTTACAAATAGGCCCTTCTGTTTTTAGAAAGTATACGGACAAGCCCCTGGACCCCCGTTTAATCCCTGAAACCGTCTTTGACTCGTCATTTTATGTGCGAAACGACCTCCGATTGACCCGAAACTTTACCACTCCATTCCTAGTATAGTTTTGGCCATGCCATTAGGAAACCACCCAAAGATATCACCCCTAACTCCATAACCAAATTATTTCCGATTCAAGCCCAACGATAAAAGCTTTTAGTTCTTTCGCTTGATTGTGTGTCTGTTTGTTTGCGTCGTAAGACACGGAGTGAACGACGAGGTTCCCGACCGCGACCAAGCAACCGAGGACCAGTTCTGCGACCCCGAACCCGAAGGACAGTGCTTCGATCAGGACTTCCCGCAAGGGTTTGACGATGGCAAGTTCAATTCCGCCCTTTGATGCATGTTTTTGTCCTAGTTTTTATAAACACAACCCGATGGCCTGTTTTATAAAATTGCATGGTTTTGCGTGCCGTAACCATGGTAGGATAGCCACCCTTGTTGTGACAACCATACCTTGACCACATGATTTTATAAAGAAAATGCGTGTGTGTGGGAAGGGAAAAATGTGGATTTGAGAAACGAGTCGGACGGGATGGATGGCATTTCTATGTGAATTGTCGTTGGTGTGCTCGTACCTGTGTGGTTGAGCGTGGAGGGGAGATATCCATCTTGTCACCCCTAAGGACCGAGTTGATGTGACATCTCACCTAGCTTCTTGTAGTGCGAACCACTTGACCGTTGTATGGGCAACGGCTTAGCATAAACCCCACTAGTTAGCCTGATAGCCATCAGGAGAGCTGAGAGCAACGGGTGATCAAGGAGAAGGGATAAGCTCTGTGTGACTTATGCCCCGGTTGAACCTCGGAGGTAGGTCGAATGACCCCTTGATGGATCCCGTGGTGGCTAGTCAGGTCTAGCTAAGGTGGGTAATGGCTTTGTTGGGATCTGCACCGGCACTAAGGTGTTCGTGTTGTGGTACCCCACCTGTGGGTAAAGTTGCACACCTCTGCAGAGTTAAAATCTATTCGAATAGCCGTGCCCACGGTATTGGGCAAGTTATGGTGTGGTCACATAACTAGTGTTTCTCTTGGGAATGGTTGAGCTGGGGTGAGTTGTTTGGAAAGTGTCCGGCAGTTGTGCCGTGTGCTACGGCGGACGGGGAGTCCGGTAGCAGTTTAAAACCTGGATCCTGTGTGGATTAACACTATGTGCTCCTTGGTATAAGAAAACCTGTCTTGAAAAGTGCTTTTAAAACGAACCCCTGCATATAACTGTGTTATTCGCAAATGAACCGTAACCTTGTCCTTGGATTATCCTGTGCGTTAAATTCTATTATACCCCCTTCCGTGGGTGTGATTGGACTTGCTGAGTACGTTTGTACTCACCCCTTTCCTACTTTTACAGTGGAAGACCCAGACTACGTCCCCGAAGACAACGAGTAGGGTTTCGTCCTGCACCCAGTCTTGCCTGTGGTTGAGGCCACCGTTGGATTCCGCATGGCGCAAGACTCTGATGATCCTTTGTTCGTAGCTAGCGTAGTTGTGTGGGTTTTGGTTGTAATCCTCGCGATAGTGGCACTTCACTGCCCATTACCGCGTAGAGTTGTACGGTAATATACCATCTGATGTAATAAAAATGTTATCAGCCTCCTGGGACTGATAAAGCAACACTTTTAAGTCTTCCCTGATGGGGGGACGCTTCAGGTGGTATCAGAGCCGTAGGCTGGCCGTAGGACGTGACCCTAGGAACGAGACCCCTTTTCAGACCCTAGAACTTGTCCCGATTTAGAAATTTTCTGCACAAACACTCACCACTGGTCTTTGCCTTGTTCCAGATGGCTAGCAATGGATGGGTTAGCGGAATCTGCCACGCAGAGCCTGGCCTCCCCAAGTTGCTATTGCTTAGCCTGGAACGCGTTGGGATCATGGAACCACCGGAGTATGCCTACCGTGAGTACATCGCCGGAGGCACCCTCCGGTGCGACATGATGGTTTTTGTGGAGAGAAGCACCCCCTACCCTGATGTGGACCCTTGGTTCATCTCCACTGCTGGCTTCCGTTTCCCTGACACCTATCGAAAAGCCGCCCGCAAAGCCCTGCGACGGCTGCGTGTGCTCTACAGGCGACACCTTCAGCAGACTCCAATGGGATTTTTCCCACCCGCTGAGGGAAGAGGACGTACTTGGATTGCCCGGATGAGGGGACTTAGACGAGAAGAAGAAGACCTAGAAGATACGGTCTCCCACCTATCCATCTACCTTACTGGCTTGGATGCACTCTGCCGCGAACAGTCGGCGCAACTGAAGCAGCTAATCCATGGGATTGAAAAGTTAACCCAGGAACTGGAGGAACAACAGACAAGAGCCGCAAATGCCGAGTACTCCTTAGCCGCCCTCCAAGCCCAGATGCAAGAGTACGAGAGCCGCAACGGAATAGGTGGATGGATAGAGGAAGAAGAAGAAGAAGAGCCCATGGAGACCCATTGGGATAAGGGTACGCAGACCGAAAACGAGATGGATCGATTCCTTCCAATAAAGAAGCGCTCTATCAGGACCGAGGAAGAATCCCCATGATAGGATTAGCAGCCCCAGCAGTCGTTCGGACGAGCCCGCGTCAATCACATCGATGCGCAGGAGGCTCAAGAAGCTCAGGGCGTAGTGCTCGGTGAGTACTTAGTCAACTCAGCTCTGGCGACAGTATTATTTGATTCTGGAGCATCACACTCGTTTATATCCTCGAGCTATGTGGAGAAACACAAAATACCTACAGTACTACTAAAAACGCCCCTATTAACCCGGACGCCTGGAGGCGACATCAATTGTCAATTGGGTTGTCCCCGGGTAAGGATCAATTTAAGTGGGGTAGATTTTCTAGCAGATTTGGTAGTACTTAAGCCTGGGGGAATAGACGTGATCCTTGGGATGGACTGGTTAGGCCGACACAATGGTCTCATAGGCTGTACCGACAAAGTGGTACACCTAACAAACCACGAAGGAGTACAAGTGATCTGCCGTACCCGGGATAGTAAGTTTGACCCAATGGTATTTAGCATGGAAGCCAAGCCCTTAGAAGGAGTCCCGGTAGTAAACGAATACCCAGATGTCTTCCCCGAAGAACTTCCCGGTATGCCACCGGATAGGGATATAGAGTTCGTCATTGACCTTATCCCTGGAACTTCCCCTATAGCCAAAAGACCCTATAGGATGGCGGCATCCGAGTTGACAGAATTAAAGAAACAACTAGAAAAACTGCAACGAATTGGTTTCATCAGACCAAGTTCGTCGCCCTGGGGAGCCCCAGTCCTATTTGTCAAGAAGAAAGATGGAAGTATGAGGTTGTGTGTAGATTACCGGGCATTGAACGAGGTTACCATTAAGAATAAGTACCCCCTCCCCAGGATTGATGACCTGTTCGATCAGCTAAAAGGAGCCAAGTACTTTTCCAAGATCGATTTAAGGTCAGGATATTTTCAGCTCAAGATTAGGGAAAGTGACATCCCTAAGACAGCTTTTGTCACTCGCTACGGGCAGTTTGAGTTCACCGTAATGTCCTTCGGACTAACCAATGCCCCGGCCTATTTTATGAACCTCATGAACAAGGTATTTATGGACGAGCTGGATAAGTTTGTCGTAGTTTTTATCGACGACATACTTATCTACTCCAAGAGTATTCAGGAACATGAGCAACACCTGCGGGTAGTATTGGAGAAGCTGAGAACACATAGGCTCTATGCTAAGTTTAGCAAGTGCGAATTCTGGCTGGAAAGAGTGGCTTTCCTTGGTCACATCCTGACCGCGGAAGGCGTAGCCGTGGACCCAGAGAAGGTCGAAGCCGTTTCCAATTGGCAGCGACCAACTAACGTCAGTGAAATCAGGAGCTTCCTTGGGTTAGCCGGGTACTATCGGAGATTTATCGAGGGATTCTCTAAGATAGCTCGACCCATGACAGAACTCCTTAAAAAGGAGAAGAAGTTCGCTTGGACGGAATCTTGTGAGAGAAGCTTTCAGGAACTAAAGCAAAGGTTGACAACCGCCCCAGTGTTAACCCTACCGGACATTCATCGGGATTTTGTCATTTATTGTGATGCATCCCGACAAGGATTAGGGTGTGTTCTGATGCAAGATGGGAAAGTCGTTGCATATGCTTCCCGCCAACTCAGGACTCATGATCAGAATTACCCGACCCATGACTTGGAATTAGCAGCCGTAGTACATGCTCTCAAGATTTGGAGGCATTACTTGATTGGGAATAAGTGTGAGACTTACACTGACCATAAGAGTTTGAAATACATCTTCACCCAGCCAGATTTGAACTTAAGACAAAGGAGATGGTTAGAGTTAGTCAAGGACTATAATTTGGAAATCCATTATCACCCCAGGAAAGCGAATGTGGTAGCCGACGCCTTAAGCCGGAAATCCTATGGGCCCAAGGATGACAACCTGCGCGAGGAAATGGCACGATTAAATGTGCACATTGTTCCTCGAGTTTCCAGCCATGTGTTAAGCGTCCACTCAACCCTAGAGGATAGAATTAGAGAGGCTCAAAGCTTGGATCAGGAGTTAGTAAAGATCTGCAAGCAAACTGGAGAAAACAAAGCGCCAGGTTTTAGAGTGGACGATAAGGGAACATTATGGTACGAGGATAGGATTTGTGTGCCCCAGAATGGAGACTTCCGGCAGATAATTATGGACGAAGCCCATAACTCGGCCTACTCCATCCACCCAGGATCCACCAAAATGTATATGGACATAAGGCAAAAATATTGGTGGAGGGGAGTGAAAGCGGATATCGCGCGATTTGTGGCGCATTGTGATACCTGCCAAAGGATCAAGGCCGAACATCAAAAGCCGGCAGGATTATTGCAACCCTTGCCTATCCCGGTTTGGAAATGGGATGAGATAGGAATGGACTTTGTAGTGGGTCTGCCTAGAACACAGAAGGGACACGATTCCATATGGGTAATAGTGGACAGACTCACTAAGTCGGCTCATTTCATACCTGTACGAACCACTTACGGTGGAGAAAAGCTGGCAAAGCTTTATGTGGAGAATATAGTAAAGTTACATGGAGTGCCTAGCAGAATTGTCTCTGATAGAGGGACCCAATTTACGTCTAGGTTTTGGAAAAGCTTGCATAAAGCTATGGGTACTAAGCTAGACTTTAGCTCCGCATACCACCCACAGACGGATGGTCAAACCGAAAGGGTGAACCAGATTATGGAAGATATGCTGAGAGCATGTGTCCTGACCTATGGAAATGATTGGGAGCAAAGTCTGCCTTATGCAGAATTTTCGTACAATAATAGTTACCAAGCCAGCTTGGGCATGTCGCCATTCGAAGCCCTCTATGGAGAAAGTGTAAAACTCCCTTGATGTGGTCGGAAGTTGGAGAACGTGCGCTAGTAGGGCCCGCACTAATAAAGGAAGCAGAAGAAAAAGTAGCGGAAATCCGCGAGAAGTTGAAGGCGGCTCAATCCCGACAAAAGAGCTACGCAGATAAGAGAAGGCGAGAAATAAGTTTCAATCCGGGAGAATTTGTCTATCTCAAAGTTTCACCCATTCGAGGAACACGAAGATTTCAGGTACAAGGGAAATTGGCCCCTCGATACATTGGACCGTATCGAGTTCTGAAGAAAATCGGAGCAGTGGCATACCAACTAGAGTTACCAGAAGAAATGTCAGATATACACCCAGTATTTCATGTTTCGCAATTGAGAAGGTGTCTGAGGATACCCGAGGGAGAACATGTGCCGGTGGAAACAATAGACCTGCAGCCGGATTTGCGATACCAAGAAGTACCGGTCAAGATTCTAGACACTGTCACTAAAAGGACAAGAAACTCCGAAGTACGGATATGCAGGGTTCAATGGAGCAGACATGGAGAAGAGGAAGCAACCTGGGAACGCGAGGAGGCTCTAAAGAAGGAATTTCCCCATTTGTTCAGAAGCCAGCCGAATCTCGAGGACGAGATTAATTTAAGTGGGGTAGGTTTGTAACGCCCTGAAAATCCACCAAATTAAAACACGCGCTAGGGTGCTTCGTTTAGAAATCACCCGACGTCAAAACCCTAACCCTAACCAGGCCACTATCCCGTCCTGCACCGCTCGATAGCTTGTCAACGCGCGCGACCGCTTTCCTCGATTAGCGCCGGCGCGATTCAGCGCGCGAATGCCGCACACGCGTGGCCGACCAGCCGCGGCCGCCGCCGCGATTGGCGCCGACGCGTTTCCTTTCCCCCCCCCCCCTCGCCGATCTCCTCGCGCAGCGTGCGCGCGCCGCGAATCCCGCCACACGCGAACGACGCACGCGCGCGGCCGACCGACCGCGGTCGCCTCCGCGATCGGCGCCGACGCGCCCCTCCCTTTCTCCCTCTCTCTCCTTTCTCTTTCTCCTTTTCTCTCCCTCTATTCCTTTTCTTTTCTTTCCCTTTTCCCTCTCTTTCTTTTCCTTCTCCCTTTCTTCTTTTCCCTCCCTTCTTCTTCTCCTTCTCCTCTTCCCTGCTCCCGAGCGCCGCCCCTCCTGCTTGGCACTGAGCCTCGGCCCCTCCTCCCTCGTGCACGCACGCGCGCGTGCCCGTGCGCGCCGCGCACCCCTGCCGCACCACCGCGCCAGCCCCTGCCTGGCCGCGCCGCGACGCACAGCCGCACCGCGCCACGGCCCTGGCCTGCGCACGCCACCCGCGCCGCGCGCGCGTGTGCCGCGTGCCGCGCCGCCCGCCGTGCGGTGCGTCGCCTGCGCGCGCCCTGTTTCCCCCGCGTGGCGCGCCGCCCGCCGTGCCGCACGCCGCCTGCACGCGCACGCCGAGCTGCGACGACGCGCCGCCCGCCGTGCCGTGTCCTGCCCCCTGCTGCGCCGCCCTGTGCCCACAGCGCCCGCCCACGTGCCCGAGCCGCCGCCGCCCGCACGCCGCTTCGCGACGGCCATAAGCGGCCGCCCGCCATTAAAGCGCCCGCGCCGCTCGCCGGCCCCCCCCCCTCCACCGGCCTCTACCACCCGCCGCCCTTGTGAGCCTATAAATAGGCCCCCCGGCATCCCCGGCACCCCCACCACCTGCCACGCCGTCTAGCCGCGCCTCCCCCGAAGCTCCAGCGCCGCCCCACCGCGCTCTGCAACCGCCGCCGCCTGCGCCCGTCGCCCCGCTCCCACGCGCCACCCCGGCCCGAGGTGAGGCCGGGGGTCGAACCCCCCCCCCCCCCCCCCTCTTCCCCTTCCTTTTTCCCCTAGCCCCGAACCGCCCCGGGGCCCGGCCGGCCGGAATTGGCCGCCGCCGGTGTGCCCTTTTCCTTCCCCCTCTCTGCTCTGTGTGGGAGAGGAGGAAGAAGGGGCAATTTTGCCCTTAGGCCCCCCCTTCCCCTCTATTTAGTTAAAAGCCCTCCACCCTTTGACCCCTTTGCAAAAAGAACCTATTCCTTTTGCTATTTCCAAAACTAGACCCCCCCATGATATAAGTTTAATTTCAAATAGATCCCTCACACTTTTTGTTGTGCCTCGCATGTTTTTAAGATTTACAAATAGGCCCTTCTATTTTTAGAAAGTATACGGACAAGCCCCTGGACCCCCGTTTAATCCCTGAAACCGTCTTTGACTCGTCATTTTATGTGCGAAACGACCTCCGATTGACCCGAAACTTTACCACTCCATTCCTAGTATAGTTTTGGCCATGCCATTTGGAAACCACCCAAAGATATCACCCCTAACTCCGTAACCAAATTATTTCCGATTCAAGCCCAACGATAAAAGCTTTTAGTTCTTTCGCTTGATTGTGTGTCTGTTTGTTTGCGTCGTAGGACACGGAGTGAACGACGAGGTTCCCGACCGCGACCAAGCAACCGAGGACCAGTTCTGCGACCCCGAACCCGAAGGACAGTGCTTCGATCAGGACTTCCCGCAAGGGTTTGACGATGGCAAGTTCAATTCCGCCCTTTGATGCATGTTTTTGTCCTAGTTTTTATAAACACAACCCGATGGCCTGTTTTATAAAATTGCATGGTTTTGCGTGCCGTAACCATGGTAGGATAGCCACCCTTGTTGTGACAACCATACCTTGACCACATGATTTTATAAAGAAAATGCGTGTGTGTGGGAAGGGAAAAATGTGGATTTGAGAAACGAGTCGGACGGGATGGATGGCATTTCTATGTGAATTGCCGTTGGTGTGCTCGTACCTGTGTGGTTGAGCGTGGAGGGGAGATATCCATCTTGTCACCCCTAAGGACCGAGTTGATGTGACATCTCACCTAGCTTCTTGTAGTGCGAACCACTTGACCGTTGTATGGGCAACGGCTTAGCATAAACCCCACTAGTTAGCCTGATAGCCATCAGGAGAGCTGAGAGCAACGGGTGATCAAGGAGAAGGGATAAGCTCTGTGTGACTTATGCCCCGGTTGAACCTCGGAGGTAGGTCGAATGACGCCTTGATGGATCCCGTGGTGGCTAGTCAGGTCTAGCTAAGGTGGGTAATGGCTTTGTTGGGATCTGCACCGGCACTAAGGTGTTCGTGTTGTGGTACCCCACCTGTGGGTAAAGTTGCACACCTCTGCAGAGTTAAAATCTATTCGAATAGCCGTGCCCACGGTATTGGGCAAGTTATGGTATGGTCACATAACTAGTGTTTCTCTTGGGAATGGTTGAGCTGGGGTGAGTTGTTTGGAAAGTGTCCGGCAGTTGTGCCGTGTGCTACGGCGGACGGGGAGTCCGGTAGCAGTTTAAAACCTGGATCCTGTGTGGATTAACACTGTGTGCTCCTTGGTATAAGAAAACCTGTCTTGAAAAGTGCTTTTAAAACGAACCCCTGCATATAACTGTGTTATTCGCAAATGAACCGTAACCTTGTCCTTGGATTATCCTGTGCATTAAATTCTATTATACCCCCTTCCGTGGGTGTGATTGGACTTGCTGAGTACGTTTGTACTCACCCCTTTCCTACTTTTACAGTGGAAGACCCAGACTACGTCCTCGAAGACAACGAGTAGGGTTTCGTCCTGCACCCAGTCTTGCCTGTGGTTGAGGCCACCGTTGGATTCCGCATGGCGCAAGACTCTGATGATCCTTTGTTCGTAGCTAGCGTAGTTGTGTGGGTTTTGGTTGTAAGCCTCGCGATAGTGGCACTTCACTGCCCATTACCGCGTAGAGTTGTACGGTAATATACCATCTGATGTAATAAAAGTGTTATCAGCCTCCTGGGACTGATAAAGCAACACTTTTAAGTCTTCCCTGATGGGGGGACGCTTCACGTCTCCTCGTGCAGGTGGATAGGGACCCCTCCCAGCGGCAAATAGGGGCACCTCGCGGCGGCGGGATAGCGGGACGGCGGCACTGGGCTAGGATGGCTTGACGACACGATGGCGGCAGCGTGGACCGGCTCCCGGGTTGTGACCTACGGCATGACGGGAGGGCGGCAATGGCAGAACGGCTCGTGGGCCGCCTCGTGGGCTGCGGCGGCGTGAGGGGGAGCGACAGGGAAGACATCGAGGGGCAAGGCGTCGGGAGGGGGAGAGCTTTGGGGAGGAGCGAGAGGGAGGGCGGCGGATCGGAGTGAGGGGCGAGCGCATCAGACGGGGGGTGTCGCACGGCAGACAGACGAAGCGGGGGGACGACGGGGGTCGCACCTGATGGAAGACGACTGAAGAAAAACGTCACCCTTAGCCTCTTTTTAGTAGTAGCGATAGAGATGGATGAGCACGTACAGGATCAGAGGGAACAATATCCTGCCTAACTAAAATGAGCTTGCAGGAACATCCTGTTCAATCATTAGCCGAGAATCAGGATATGCAGTAAGTTATTCTTAGTAATTAAGGCTTCTACACTCATAGCAAGAAAAAGAAGATAATAGAAAAAAAATAATCTGCTCAATAAAAGAACTCAAAACATAAACAAACCAGATCTTACTTTAGAGTCTAGATATATCTTGCATGGGTAAAACCAGAAGACTTGCAAAGATCAAGACCACGGATTGCCTTCTTTCAAAAAAAAAACAAAAAATAAGACCACAAATTGCTTCCCCATTTCATTGCATCCTGCAAATTTTGTAAACCAATATCCCATTAGAAAAACTTGACATCAAGTAACAGACTAACTACCCATTAGTAAAACTTGACATCAAGTAACAGACTAACTATAACATGTACAAAGTGCCATCAAGAAAATGTGTACCAAGCTGTATTTTCCTATCAAACTTAGTAAGAGTTATTGTATTGGACTTCAATTCTCTTCTAACCAGATATTTAGCAAGGAATTGTATTATTTGGTTCAGTGGAATTAATGTTGTTGTAAAAGGGGCCGTGAAGAACTACAAGTTTCCATGTGCAATACAAAATGGTAGAGCATAATCTACACCAATAACCTAACTATGAAATACGGAAGAGTAGAGACTAATACATGATTGTGTTGAGGCCAATACAAATCCTAAAACCATAAAAGCACATACCGAACATGAATTCAGGTCTAACATTGCTCTAGCTAAAAACCTAATGTCATGTTATTGCTGATTTCTAATATGAGCAACTAAAAACTGAATTGAATAGGAAAATTTTCAACCCCGAACTGTCAACTATACAAGAACTGACAACAGCAATATCTTGGCTGGGCTCGGTATGAAAAGATCTAATAGATATAGGGGGTTTCGGCAAGTGTGCCAAGACACAACGAAAACCACGATAATTACAGATTTCTCCAGGGGCTAATGTGCAATAACTCCGGCTTCTAAGGCCATTGAGGCAGATGACACTGTGCAGCCAAATTGCCAGCGATTTAGGGCATGGGTGGGTTCAAGGAGTGGGGGAATAGAGAGAAGAGATTGAGGGGGTTCCATTTTACCGCTTACCCGTGGCGGGGAGCACCGGAATTTGCTAGATTTGAGGCCGGAAGGAGGAGGAGGCAATCCGTTCGAGGACGGAGGCGTGAGACCTCCTGGCGGTGTGAGCAACATCGGAACATGTAGTCCAGCAGCAGCAGTAGCAGGTCGGAGAGGACAGCAAGGGCGGGTTGGGAGGCACAAGAAGACGGCGAGGGCGGATTGGGGGGGTGACGTGGCGTGATCCCGATGCTGCAGGGCCGGCGGGATGGTCTGGGATCGTGTCGCATGAAGTATGAAGGTAGAGCTGATGGCAGCGGCAGTTTCAGCAGCGGGGTTTGCTGCTGGACCGGGATTTGCGATCTGGGATTGCTGGATAGGCGGGTAGCGGACGACAGGAAATTTAGGCTGCAGGATCATGTGGATTTTTTCGGCAGGACGACGGAGGGGACATTAAAAAAACTTTCGCCATCCGAGTTTTTTTAGTTGTAGAGATATATCTCTAGCATTCCGTGTTAGCCACCGTAAGAAACATAGCCCTATTAGATTATAATTATGATTTTGATGATTGTGTGACAACAAGTTAGTGGGACTAATAAGTTTGTGAGCTCAAGATTTGTAGGATTTCTAAGTCTCATGGATGAAGTCCAATCCATAGTTAAGGTGTCCAAATTACTATCAAGATGTCCAAATTATAGTGAAAATGCAAAGATGATTTGGATAAGGCTCAGCATGAATACACAAATCGGTTGAACCGACAACATTAAAAATGAACTGAGCGGTGCATTGGAGAATTTCTACTATAAGCAAGTCACTAGCACCGGTTGAACCATGCTATAAGAAGGGAGGCATCGGTACAATGAGGAGATGATATGGCAATCAAGTGAAGAAATGACAGAGGCACCGGTTGAACCAATTGTGCAAAAGAAGGCGTCAGTGCATTGGTAGTTTACTAATACAGAAGCGTTTGGAGTTGGAGAATGACATCAGCAGAAGAAGACAGTTGGAGTTCAACGGCTAGCAAGCAGGGTCAGTGTGACCGGTTAAACCGACGGTGGCGACCGGTTTAACCGACGCTTTATACTTTTCTGGATAAAAGCAAGCAACGGCTACGAGCTGCTCTCTAGCCTATATAAGCCTCAACCCAGGTCATTTGAGACTGCTGGAGTTCGTGAGAAGCTATAGAAATCTGCAAAAGTTATCCAAGCCAACCAAAGAGCTCATTGATCAAATCCTTAGGTTTAGCACAAGCTTTGTGAGGTGTAGTGCTAGGCTAACTCTAGAGAGAGTGTGGGAGCAAGGTGTTGTGGCCTTGTGATAGTTCTTAAGTGAATCTCAAGCTTGTATCTCGGTGTACCGGCCCCCTGGAGTCTTCATGGCTCATTGGCAAGTCTTCGGCCCTCCGTCTTGGTGTGGAGCGGCGACGACGGCTTTATGCGGGGGATGAGGAGACTTCTCCTTCGTGGGAAGCTCCGTAGCGAAGGCGGCATCAAGATGACCGGGGGACCTGGCGTGAGCTTTAGTGGTCGAGCCTTTGTGGCAAGTCAAGTGAGTTCCGGAAGAGACTTGGTGATTGGAAAGTAATACTTCAACAATGTGGACTAGGAATAGCTTAGTACGTACCGATACCACGGGATAAATCCTCACATCAAGAGTTTGATTTCTCTTATCCCCTTCTTTACGTTTTCGTATTTTATACTTGCAATTTGTATGTTTTTACTTTATCAGTGTAATATCTTATTAGAATTGACTATAGGTTGTAAAACTTATTTAAGATAAGAGTTTCTACTGGATAAACCATAGTTGCACATCTAAATAGTATATTCTAAATTATATTTTATAGTTTAGAATTACCTCTAATTTGCTCCCTTCACCCTACCAGCACCGGTTCTTTTCACCCACCCTCCGTCTCCCGAACGCCTAGCGGATGAAGCATGAGAGTATGAGAAGATGGAAAGATAGGTCGGCCGAGTATCCAATATCGTCTTGTCGGCTGGTAAAATTTGTATTCGTAAAATTTGTATTCGTCTGCTTCGATGAGAACGTTGGGCCTACATATTTTTCGTCCTTGAAAATTTTATTTGGTCCGCTTGTGCAATGAAATTAGCTAATTTCATCTACTGAACATATGGTTTTGGGTTTTCGTCTACTCCGTATATGTTTTCTTTGTAAATTCATGATTTCGGGAATTTACACAAATGATGTATTTAATTAGAATTTAAAGATTAAAAAAATCGTCCATACTACCCTTGCCATTTGCGCTTGTGCACTAGTATTATATACAAGCAATGTGCAATGTTTGTGAGTGCCCGATCCTATTTTCACTCTTTCACAAGAAACATTGCTGTTTCTCAGATATTATTGCAAACACACAATTAGTATGAAACACTTTAGTACAGTTCACACCAAAAATTTTCAGCTGAGTGCTGACCAGCTAGCAAAATGTACGGGGCAAATACCTTTCTCGGAAACACGTAGCAAAAGGCGAGGGTACTCCGGAGTCCGGAGTGCCAGCGCAGAGACACAATTCCAGCCGTCCGATCTAGGCACGCACGCACAGAAGAAACAGAAGAAAAGAACCAGCAAACCGGCGCCTCTTGCCTTGCCCCTCCGTTCCGAGCCTCCGCCGACCGCCGCCGCAACCGCGTCTTCCGTCGCCGCCTCCACAGCGTCATCTCGGCGTCCGCTTCCACCTCCTCGTCAGGTGCCATGGTAACGCCACCGAATCTCTGTGTTGATCTGAGCCCTACTCGCGTGTGGATTTGTTAGTCATGTTCTCTCCTTCATGCCTGTTAACGGAGGCGGCGTTGTTGGTGGATGCAGTCGGCGCTGTTCAACTTCCACTCGTTTGTGACGGTGGTGCTTCTGCTGATCTGCACCTGCACCTACCTCAAGATGCACTTCCCCTCTCTCCTCATCCGCCGGACAGGGTGCGGCTTCATACTCGTCTTTTTTTAAAAAAAATCTCAAGGAATATTGTTGCGACGCTGTCAAAGAGTACGGTTCGATTTCGGGATACGGGAACGATATGCAACCTGTGCGCCCCCCACCCATAGCTACTTCCTGTTTTCTCATAGAGATAGAAAAAAAATGTCGCATAGTACAGTGGCAAAAGTAGGTTTATTCTTATGATGAAATCTGGAAAAGGAAATTGATCAGAAAAAGGTTTGTGTTGGGCTTGTACTAGATAGTAGATAGCTTGAGAAAGAAAGAGAAATTAAGTCAAATTTGTTTTTTAGGTGATTCTTCAAAATTCCTAATTCTTAATGTGTGTATCAGCATGAATTTATCCTGAATCTCTATCAACCTGGATTGTGTTTGTTCAGTTAACGGTAATCTTGTGTACAAAGCTATACAGATTTCATGTGGTAAATCAACTTTATACAAAGTTGCAAACACAGCAGGGGAAGATAGATACAGTCTCCAAGCTATTCTAAAGAAAGCAAGAAGCATATGACACTTAAAGTAAAATTTAGGTACTAGATTTATAGCGATTCGTAGAAACATTATATAGTGTTATGTTGTAATTGTACCAAATTTTTTTTTTCTGACCTAATAAGCAATGGCATTGAAATGATACTTGCATCGAGATTGTACACTTGACATTGGGGTAAATTGGTTGCATTCATGAGTGCATCAATCCATTGCTACTGAAGGAGGCTATGATGCTGCTCTTCTCACTGCTTAGCCGCTCCCCATTTCTTAATTAAGTATAAAGGGCAGTCATATTCGGGCCAGGGGTAAGGAACATGTAGAACAGAGAGGCAACTGCACTGAGCAGATATGCTAATTATTTCACTCAGTGATGCCGGGAGCTCAGTACTAACCTCTAATCTTAGATTGTTAAGATTCACCATTTGTTCTTGTCTTTAGTTTGCAAATGTTTAGTTTCCATTTCCCCACATTGCAAAATTATCCTTAACTATTGTTTTGTTTGTTGCTTTGAGCTGACTTATACTTTCTACTCCTCAAGGCATACATTTCGGTAATCATCTTATCTACATCTTCTATGCAGGTTTCGTGGTTTCTTTTGGAAGGCTGCTAGGATAGGTAACCTCTAGCTATTTTGCTCAGTATCGATTTGTTCTATTTACAAACAAATGTACCCTGTGCTACAAATGATGCATTTGCCCTCAACGTGCCTTACAGTATGTTTCCTTCAGGGTTTGTGCGGTTTCATACCTCCTGCTCCAAATTGGGTGGTTTTAGAAGTTGGTTTGATTTGCAAATATATGCCATTTGAGTCTTGGAGACAACATTTTCAGCCAAATACTCCCATTAATTTGCCATTGTGAACTGGTGGCATTGTTTTTCAGTTCAGAGCCAATGGAAATGATAAAAAGTCAGTGAATTAATGGTGATAAAAAAGTAGCATTAAAGAACTAGTGGTTATGAAAGTAGTGCTTTACTTGACATTTGACAAAAAATGGTGGTTATTCGCTTACTGCAACGGGAGATGAATGTAAATATTAAAAAAAATTACAGTCAACATAACGTGTACTAATCGTAATTCTTTTCACTAAAGTGGTAGATGCAAAACCGAGTAATAGTAATAGTGTAATACTGTGCCAATGATTTTCTGTTCATCATGTCTGTTGGTATTACTGGGAAATGTGTTTCAAGATTGTACAATGAACAATAGTCTGCATGATTTTATGAGCAAGAAAATTAATATTTGAATTCTCCTCAAGAATTATTGAACCAATATAACAGTTTATACTTGTGTACTTGTGGAAATGTCAAGTGTAGCAGTAAACAGAGACAAAGATTTGTAAAAAGTGTGGGATAAAGTTTGTTTATTTTTGTATGTGATTGAAATGGATACACCAGATTGGCATGTCCAGTGACTTGTGGTATTTTGAAGGTCTTCCCAGTGTTAAATGAATTTATGGTAGATGGTAAATACTATTTTGTGCATAGGACAGCAGTCAAGTCTTGAACTCTTGATTAATCCATGTTTTTTCAAAGCAGTCTTTGAGAGCATTAGAATATCAGGTTAGCGTTTTTATGCTCCTTTACAGATCTCACACATATCTTATGGCAGTTTCCAATAATGTCTAATAACTTGATGACAGTAAAATAGGAATTAGAATAGCCAAGTAGATGCACAAAAATATGTGGCTAGTACGATGCAGGATACGGAAAAGTCTGGCTTGTTGATTATGAGGTTGTGTATTCTTGGTACTTTTCTTGTTGCAGTGATTTACTTTATGTGTGTTTCGGTATGTGAAATTTGTTGTGAGTTCTACTGTCTTCAGTCTCAAGCTGAGGCAGCACTTTACATGATAGTGTCTTCAGTTTGTATGTGAAATTTGTTTTTGGAGATTGCACGTTAGTTTTAAGGTGGCATGATTGAATATTTTAATGTATTTTCCTACATGTTATTGTTAGCATTTATCAATATGCTTCAGATCACATAATAATGAATTCGCCATTTGTTTCTCAGGTGAACGCCTAAGCCCCTCGGTAGCCATTGGGTGCTCTGTGATGGGCATATCAATTTTATTTTGTTGATATAGGAAGATGTCTTTGGCCTTCTTTGCTGACGATACTCCAGTGTAGATAGCAGGAACCTAGTGGTTTGCTTCTCTCTTACAAACATGTCACAAACTGCGCACTTCTTGTTAGGTCCTTTACACTTCAGAAAGAAGAGAAGCATGTGATTTTTGCAGTTACATACTCTGATCTCTTTGTTTGAGATGTCACATGCCTTTGTATGTGGTGTATTACTGTGCTATGCTCTGCTTTTAGATGACTTTTTTACGACTGTCGCCCTGGACCACGCTAGATGGGCTTCTCTTTCCCCACGCCGCCCACATTCTTTTAGCAAAAGTCCTCTAATTTCTTGAAATCAACATGTGGTCCAATTCAGCCCTTGATATACAGTAACAACCACGTTTGGTTTTCTTACATCGAGAATAGTATACTTTGAAATATTTTGAACCTAAGAAGACAAAATTCATTGTGTTCATTTGTGAAAAAACTTCTTGCGATTACTTTTTCGAAAAGATTCCCATTGTTCCTCTCGCGGTCTCATCTCCCAAACTCACGCCCCATTGTGCACCAGTTTTGCCACCTCTCCTATCCTCCCTAGCATTCTTAACAATTATCCTCCCAAACTCACTGCCGCCCCACCCGTCTCGCAGCACGGCGACCTGATCTACTACTATCTTTCCAATTAGGCTCCGTGCATTCTTAACATATTGGTTGCAAACAAGCGCTTGCAGTGCCAATTCCTTGGATTCTGCATAGCAATTGATAATTTCTTTCAAAAAATTATCTAGGATAAGTATATAAGAAAAAAGATAGGTACTTTCGGAAGAATGATGTAGAATAATGATCAGGAAGTAAATATCATATATCTTCAGTTAACAATGCAAAATATTTCCAATCATTACACTTTAGTAACAATGTTATCTGTTAATAGCAAACTTACCATGATTTACTTTCCATGAAAAGAGGAAATGTTCATTTTCATGAACAATGATTTAACGATTATCTAAGTTCATAAATAATTACGGGATATGAATGCTAGGTTAATTTGAGATGTTTCATTTATTTGTTTTTAATGTTACACTATTATTTTTGAGGTGTTGCAGTAATATATTATTGCTGTTGAACATAGTGATTCGAGGTATGTTAAGCCTTTCATATGTTCTATGCGTTGGACATAGCATCCACCATTTTGATCCTATCTTTCCTAGTCCATCAAAACCATGTGCTTAACGAACCCCCTGTGCACAGGCACAGCACCAGCGCTCGTTCGCGTCGGCTCCGACAGCGTTTGCGGCGGCTCGCCCGCGGCACGGCGGAGCTCCGCGTTTCCCCTCCTGTTCTTCACTCCGGCGACGGTCCTGCCTCATTCAGCCCAAATTCCTCTTTCCTCCCCATCTCTCTCACCTACAAGTGCCTGCACGCGCGCCGGCGGCCGAGCGCCTGGCCTTCGGCTGCCGCGGCCCGCCGACCTCTCCGCTCGCGCCGACCGGCACCTCCCCCGCGCTTGCACCGCTCACCCCTTAGCGGCGCTGCCGCAGCCCGCGTCGTGCCTCCGCCTCCGCCCGCTCCAGCTGACGCGTGAGGTCCCTGCCGCCCTGCAGATCCGCCTGTTGCGTGATCCTACACGAGGATTCCGAGATTTGGTTTCTTTCAACGCATGCTTCACTCGCGTGCCAGTCAATTTTACCTATAAATTAATAAAAATTGATAAACTGTCAAATTTTAGAACGTATCTGGTGACGTAAAAATCTACACACCAGACTTGAGAGTACTGTTCACCAAGCTCAGATCGCAAACCTTCGGAATAAGACGTGCCAGTCAATTTGAATTGTAAATTGACAAGAAAAAGAATAAGTAATTAGATTTGAGAGCTCGTGGGTATTCCGAATGTCTCTCACATAACGAAATCGGCAGGCTTTGCCGATTACACGCAGCGTAATTGGCAGGCTATGGATCGATCGGCCAAATCTAGCCGATACGGAAAACAACAAATCGGTTCGGACGACCGATTACAAGCATATAGCAATATAGATCGTGTAAACGAACTACTCCGACCTATTGGCCGGATTTCAGCCGACGCAGAAAATGACAAATCGGCCCAAATAGCCGACTGCAAGCGTGTAACGATATGAAAGCTACGAATGTGTAACTTAAATAAAGCTACTTATGAAAGCTACGAATGTGTAACTTAAATAAAACCACTTGAAAGCACCTGAAACAGATCCAAATCGGCTCTATGATATTTTAATAAAATTAAGAGATCTCGCAGCTGATTACACGTGTTTCAAGGCAGGTAGATCTGATAAAAGCTAAAACAACAGGAAAAAACTATAATACTAGCAGATATCGATAAAATATGAACTAATCTAGATGAGACAACAGCGATACGCCAGAAAGTCAAAACCTAGATGTAATTCGATAACTTTGAGCAAATCTAAACGAAGTAACAGCGATGCGCCAGTTAACTAAAGCTTAGATTTACTCGATGAACGAAAACTTACCAGCAGATCAAGTCGCTCGAATGTAAGACGTCCTCGATCGACTCGAAAGAACTCGCGAAAAGAGAAAATAGCGAAGTCGCCGACAAAGAAAGTAAATTGCGAGAGAATTGTAAAGCTTTGTTTATTGGATGTGTATCCTCCTCCTCAGGTCTCGTATAACCTATATTTATACCCTAAACTAATGAGTCCTAGTTGATTATGCCAGGCACATATCTTGAGCAAAAAGAAAGAGATTTTCTAAAAACAAAACAAACAGTCCTACGACCACGTCATCCTAATCCTAATCACATCTGGAATATTCCCTAAGCACATCGGTACAGATATCATTGGCCGATCTCCAAACTGCATACGCCAGTACTTCCCAAATCGGAGCCCCATGCCCATCGGCATCAATAAAACTGGCTCATTTCTTCATCACGCGCGCTGGCTCTATTTCGCCGTTTATCTTAACACGTGTCAAAAGAACGACGTCAACACATGCCCCCCAGTTTTGGAGTAATATATCTTTTACTTCGAAATTCATTCCGGTCATGACTGCCTTTCCTGAACCAACGCCTTGAATCGCTTTCAAACAAACCCTCGTTCCTAGTGCAAGCGGCGCGTCAAATTCCCCTTCCAGGCAAACGGTATATATATATGGGTCCCATTTCACCGCTCCATCTTCTTCTCCATCGGCATCTGTTCCACAGCTTTCCTTTTCTTTTCCCTTTCCAAGAACTCCGCCACCGTCAAGAACTCAGGCAGGGTACTCTTTTCGGGATTTCAAGAGCTCTCCTTCCTCAGCACTCCGGGATCTGCTTTCCTCCATCGATGGCTTCCCTCTTTGAGATTCCCCAGGTTAGGCACCTTCTTCATTCGTTGTTTTCCGCCACTTTATTTCTGTACTCGTTTATGCCATCTCTCTTTTTCTTTCTTCAGAACCTTAGAAAAGACATAGTCATCCCAATATCCAATCAGCCAAGCATGTTTTGCCTAGGCCCTATGGGTGACCCAGATCCGACTGAATTTATCAATCTAGAAACAAATAGAATCCCTTTCAAAACTGCTAGAATGAACCTATATTGGTCCCTGGCATTCAGATCTTCGCCAAATCCTACCCCTGGGTGGAGAAACTGGTTCCGCCGAATGTCTCATCTGCACCAAACCCATTGGGATACATATGATATAGGTCAATGCATAACCTTATCGCTGTCAGAGACGATCAGGAACGAGCCGATGTTGATATCGGCTTCATACTTTTGGTCAGACACCCTGAATGTGTTCCTGTTTGGTCACGGGCCGATGACACCAACCTTGCTAGATGTTATGATGCTGACCGGCCTCAACATCTCTACTTCTGACCGATCCTATGACCTTCTCTCCAAGACTGATCATAGGCTTGACACCAAAAACATTGGAGGTTGGAAAGGCTACATAGAAAAATACTCCAAATCTGGAACCATAGATACCAGAGAGCATGCTGCCTTTCTGAATATGTGGCTTGAGAAGTATATCTTTTGCGGCAAAACCGTCGGCCCGACATCAAACAACTTGAAGATGGCCAAATCACTTGCACTTGGCAACCATATCCCACTTGGAAAGCATCTCCTTGGTTCGGTGTATCACTTACTCCATCAAGTATCGGTTAGACTTAGAGCCGATCAACCCATCAACAACCTCGGAGGACCTTGGTGGTTTATCCAATTGTGGCTAAACACTTACATGCATAAAGCCATGGGCTTGGACTTGAGGAAAATGTCCTTCCCATCGGAAAGCTATGCAGAGGGACAACCAATTCAGCTCCGCCGATGCACCTCCTTTGGAGAAGCTGCAATGATGATAACCAATGACACTTTCGGCGTACCTGATTTCTTTAGATGCTTCTACAATGGTTTTGCCGATGAGGCTATTATCTGGTTTGCATGCCACGATGATAATCATGACTTTGAGAATCCAGTCAAATTTCAACTTGACAACTGGATCAGCGATGAGTACGCAACCAACAGTTTGCGAGAAGCCATAGCTCCTAGAATCTTGCCTGCTAGCTTCACATCAGGTCGAGGCCTCCCTAGCTATGAATTTTACTATCCATCGGCAGTTGCACGGCAATTGGGATTTGGCCAAGTGCCGATTTATCTTTTCTTTGCCAACAAAATCCAAGCAAGAGACACTGTCAAAAGTGGTTTAATCTACAATCGCTTGAAGGATCTGGAGCCTGATGCAAGCACCATTGATCTGAGCAACTGGCTGATCGCACCCATTACATTGTTTCCCTTTACGAAGTGGTGGTCAGAGTGGCAAGATCACCTTTTCTGTCTATCAGCCAGCATTTACTACAAAAATCTCGACGCCGATTACAGAGAACCCGAAGATGAGGTGTGTACTTTTCCCAAATTTTTTCAACAATCAACTCCATTATTTCCTTTAATTAATTTCCTGAAAACCATCACTGCAGGCTCCCAATATACCTGCTCCGACGATGGAGAATATGCCCCTCCATCGGAGAATCCCCTCATCGGCCATGGAGCTCCATCCTTAGAAGATATTATGGCAGGGAGAAAACGCAAGTCCAGCACCAAGGTTACCACTCGCAAGCCCCTAGCCCAAGGGTTCTCAAGCCATCAGACCACTCCATCGGTGCCATCATCATCAGCGCAATCAGTCGATACCCCAACCGTAGATCCTTCACCAGGTAATCAATTCTTCCCTTGAATTCTTACATTAGAGTGATTAATATCATTTGACCCTGGCTGTGTCATCAGCTGAAGAATATGCCGCAAATATGCCCATCGGCGATCTAACAGGAAGGAGAGATCCTCAAGATGACTCACCATTATCTTCCCCCTCTGCTTGAGTAACAATACTCTGATACTAACATCTGTTGATTTATTTCCAGATTAGGACTCTGTCTCCAGTGCCCAAGAGATTAAGAACAAGTATGCAAGCGCCGGTTGGATCTTCCAGTCAGCCGATCCCCTCTCAGCCGGCCTCTTCTCATGACCCTTCCGATGATGGAGCCGCTGCCCCCCAATCGATGCTCACATAGCTTCCTCCTTCTGGCTCGAACTTTGATGACATGAGCTTGAAACAGGTAAAAACTTTCCCAGCCGATTTCATAGTACAGAAAACACTATCGGCTAATCTTATTTGCTCTTTTCAGGCGCAGGACTCTCCAGATAACAGTATGTTCTCCTTTGCAATCGGAATAACTCCATCAGAGGAAGATCAACCATTAGCCGAATCAGCGGGGCTTGCGGATGACATCAAGTTGAAACTTCGAGAAATCCTTCCCCTCCGACATCGGCCAACTGGTTAGAGATGCTGAACCGATTCGTGCCGCCCTGAGGTCCCTGGAGGGTCAAATCCCTGAACCCATCGAAGATGCGTTGACTCCTGCGGCATTCATCGAGAGTCATCGGATGCCAGTTCTCAGAGCCCAGAAGCATCTCGCTGACCGCATCCAACAAGAGCAAATCGCCAAGCAAAGGGATGAACTTAAAGGTCATGTGGAGTCAACTTGTCAGGAAATCAATTCGCTGACCCGCCATCAAGCCGATCTTCAGAGAACCAAGGGCGAGTTAGAAGCCAAGCGCGATCGCCAGAACTTCAACAGGTCAACCAGGAAATCGACGTTGTGGACAATGATCTATCCCAAATTCAACCAGCCATCGAGAAGCTTAAGAGTAAGAAGCAGGAACAAGCTCGTCAAGCCTACCAACTTCACAAGAGCATTCAACCGATTCCTGGCTCAATTGACGATGACAACAGAGCGATCCAAGATCCCGATGATATTCGCCTGCGCGCGATAAATGTAATCCGAAACTTGTTGGGATTACTGTAATAGACCTACGCTTCCGGCCTCGTGATGCGGGCACTTTTGCCCCACTGTTTCACATGCCTGTATCATGAACACCCCTTACTCCCACCCAGTCTGTGGCGTGGTCCACACTTTGCTGTATGCAAGCATCAACCTTTCCCAAACTCTTTTGTTGGTGCCTTTATTGCTCTAAGGGCGACGCGTATCGCATCGGCCATGTAACCAATCGATTTGCAATCGGCTATGTAGAAATCGGCTATCAATCTGTTCGATAAGCATATTTATCGGCCTAGGCATCAACCCATATGCTAGGGTGATATTTCTTCAAGTATTTGCCATTTAATGCTCTAGGAAATTCTTCTCCCTCCAGTGTCTCCAAAATGTAAGCATTACCGGGAGCACACCGATTTATCCTGTATGGTCCTTCCCAAGTTGGCGGCCACTTGCCGAATTTCGAGTCCTTGGTTCCTATTGGCAGCACCAACTTCCAAACAAATTCTCCTTGGGCAAAACTTTTGCTTTTCACCTTCTTGTCATACCACCTGGCTACCCTAGCCTTATTCAATTCAACATTTATGAGAGTATTTAGCTGATGACTCGCTAAATCTTCCAACTCATCTTTCATCAGAGCCGAATACTCATCGGCTGTCAGCTGATCTTGAAACATCACACGCCTAGAGCCTATCTTTAACTCCCAAGGCAGGACAGCCTCATGTCCATACACCAATTGATACAGGGACACCTTGGTAGCACCATGACAAGCCATCCGATATGCCCATAGAGACTCACTGAGTGTCGTATGCCATCGTCTTGGTTGCTCATCAATCTTTCTTTTGATCAACTTGATAATTCCCTTATTAGATGCTTCTGCCTGGCCATTTGCTTGGGCATAATATGGAGAAGAATTCAACAATTTGATTCCCATGCTGGCGATAAAATCCTCAAATTCACCAGATATGAACATAGTTCCCTGATCGGTAGTAATGGTTTGAGGAACACCGAACCGATATATAATATGCTCCTTAACAAATTCCACCATATCCTTAGATGTCACCTTCTTCAAAGGAACTGCTTCAACCCACTTGGTGAAATAATCTGTCGCCACCAATATAAATTTATGATTCTTGCTAGATGCGGGATATATCTGGCCGATTAAGTCGATTCCCCATCCCCTGAACGGCCATGGTCTAATTATAGGATTCATAGCCAACGTTGGGGCTCTTTGCACATTACCAAACTTCTGACATTCTTGGCAACCTTTGTAATATAAAAAAAAAATCCTCCAGCATTGTCGGCCAATAATATCCATTCATTCTAATCATCCATTTCATTTTGAAAGCTGATTGATGAGATCCACAAACTCCTTCATGAATTTCTCCCATCAATACCTTAGAATCTTCTTTATTGAGGCATTTCAACAATACTCCATCAACTATCCGATAATACAATTCCCCTTCAAGTAGCACATATTTAGTCGCTTGGAATCTTATCTTCCGATCCACTTTTTTACTAGGGTCCCTAAGATAATCGGTAACCTCCTTTCTCCAATCATCGGCCATCAACTCCAAAGCTACCACACTTTCTATTAACCGATGCCCAGAAGCATGCTGTACCAACCGATTTGCATCACTATTATAAAACCTAGGAACATGCTCAATAGTTACCTTCTTAAACTCTCTCAAAAGCTGGAGGCATTCTTCATCATAAATCCTCAGAACGTCATCCTTACATTCATACTCTCCAATTAACTGATTAACCACCAGCATAGAATCCCCAAATACTTCTACAGCATCAGCTTTAATCTCCTTGAGCAATCGAATCCCCTTATGAATAGCACGATATTCAGCTTGATTATTGGTGGCAGAAGCTTCAATCGGAAACGAAAACTCGAAAGTTGCCCCCAGAGGCGATATCAGCACAACGCCGATGCCAGATCCAACTCCACAAGAAGAACCATCAAAGAATAGAGTCCAAGGAGTGAGATCTACAATAGCCGACTCCGAACCACAATGCTAAACAACAAAATCAGCCATGACCTGTCCCTTAACTGCCTTAGCCGATTCATATCTCAAATCAAATTCTGATAAAGCCAGAATCCATTTACCAATCCTTCCATTCAAAATCGGCAAGGACAGCATATACTTAATCACATCATCTTTGCTCACCAAAATGCACTCAGCCGATAACAAATAATGCCTAAGCTTTGTACAAGAAAAATACAAGCAAAGACATAATCTTTCAACGGGAGAATACCTGGTTTCAGCATCCAGAAGTCTTCTGCTTACATAATATATTACTCGTTCTTTCCCTTCAAATTCTTGAATAAGGGCCGATCCGATGGCACGTTCATCAGTCGATAAATACAACTTAAACGGCTTGTGCCTCTGAGGCGGAACTAGCACTGGAGGATTTGTTAGGTAATGTTTGATCCCATCCAGCGCCTTCTACTGTTCTTCTCCCCATACAAACTCCTGATCGGCCTTCAACTTCAACATTGAACTGAACGGCAGAATTTTTCCAGACAGGTTAGATATAAACCTCCGGATGAAATTAATCTTGCTAATGAACGATTGAATCTCAACCTTGGTCTTTGGGGCCTCCACCTTGTCGATTGCTATAATTGTCTTCTAACTGATTTCAGTCCCACGTTCATGAACTATAAAACCCGAGAACTGACCAGCCGATACCCCAAAAGCACACTTGTTCAGGTTCATCTTCAAGCCATGGTTCCTTGTGCACTCTAGAGTTCTGTGTAAATCGACTAGATGCTCTTGGTATCCTTCTGATTTCACTATAACATCATCAATGTAAATCTCCACAATCTTGCCGATGAGTTCATGAAAAATATAATTCATGGCCCTCTGATACGTAGCACCGGCATTCTTCAGCCCAAAAATCATCACAACCCATTCATACAAGCCGACATGCCCAGGACACCTAAATGCTGTTTTATGAATATCCTCTTCTGCCATAAATATTTGGTTATACCTAGCATTACCATCCATAAAACTAATCACCTTGTGCCCTGCAACAACTTCCACCAGCAAATCAGCTACTGGCATCAGGTATCCATCCATCGGTGTGGCCTTGTTAAGATTCCTAAAATCAAAGCACACACGCAACTTTCCATTTTTCTTATATACCGAGACTACATTAGATATCCCTTTGGCATACCTGCATTGCCGAATAAACTTAGCCTCAATTAACCATGTGATTTCGGCCTTTATATCAGGCAGGATCTTAGGGTCACACCGTCTTGCACCCTGCTGATATGGCCGATATCCTGGTTTTATAGGTAAACAATGCTCAACAATAGATCGATCTAAACCAGGCATCTCATAATACTCCCAAGCAAAACAATCTTTATATTCTTTCAACCATTTTTCAACTCACACTTATACTCAGGATCCAAGCTAGCACTGATAAACGTCGGCCTTGGTCTATCACCATCTCCAATATCAATCTCTTCTAATACATCGGCTGACGTAAACCCGTGCCCCATCTTCCCTTCATCTTCAAGGAATTCATCCATTAAGACTCATCTGAAGAACCGACTGCTTGGATCGGTGTTTGTTCATAATCGGCCGTCTTCAAGAAATCTGTTTCCCAAGCTTTGCTAGAAAAATAGTAGGCTGTCTCAAAACTCCACGTGTGGGCTTCAGCCGATGCTATACTGAACGATGAATCGGCCGAGACCACCTCAACAGTATCTCCAATCCATTGTATGAGGCATTGATGCATGGTAGATGGGATGCAACAATTGGCATGGATCCAATCCTGTCCTAGAAGCAGACTATATGAACCCTTACCATTGATAACAAAGAAGGTAGTAGGAAGGGCCTTATTGCCGATTGTCAAGTCAACGCATAATGCCCCCAGAGCAGGGGATACTATTCCTTCGAAGTCCTTCAGCATCATGTACGGCATTATGTTTACTGCCGTGCCTCCATCCACCAGCATGTTAGTAACTGGCTTGCCATCAACAAACCCTCTCATGAATAAAGCTTTAAGATGCCGACGCTTTTCATCTTTTGGTTTCTCGAACGTGGCCGGTACCAGCTCTAGAGCCAACTAGGCCACCGCCTCCTCCAATTCCGACGCTTTGGGCTTAATGCGCCATATCTGTGACTTAACTCCCTTTCTGTTGAGAGTTTGTTTTTCTTCTTCTTCTATTATTTCCAGCTGATGCAACCTCTAGACACGCATCTTTTGAGACTTGGTCAACCCTGTCGGGCACCATCGAGGTTGACTGGCGCGTCGCGTTACTGGCTCTCTTTCGGGATCCCTGCGCATCGGCTGATCATCAGGTACTCTGTCATCGGCAATCCGTTCCAGCCGATGGTGTACATAAATTCGACCTCCAGCAGTGTCACGAAGCATAGACCTGCCCCCCAGCCGATCATGTACGGAAAATTTTCCTCCCAGCCGATCGTGTACCAGAGTATGTTCCCATCTTGCCATCGGTCTACGCGGGCCGTCATCAAATCGTGGCATCTTGTATGATCGGCCACCACGATACAGATTGTTGCACTCAGGGCAATCATCGGCCGTTGGCAAGGTCAGACCCTCCTCCCAGCAATGTACGAAGAAAGGTTGTCAGGAATAGATCCCCTAGGTACCACAAGGAAGCTACCCGTGAGGAAAAAGAAGTCTGATTCCTACTAGGATTCCACTGTAATCCTATTAGGACTCATGCCTTGTAATCCTACTAGGACTCCTACCTTGTAATCCTACTAGGAACCCCGTCCCCTGGGATATATAAAGGAGGGCAGGGATACCTAGATAGGCAGAGAACCAACAGAGAGCAGCCAACAGGCAACTCAACACCCAAGCGCAGGACGCAATATACAACACCCCAAAACAGGACGTAGGGTATTATGCTACTCTAGCGGCCCGAACCTGTCTAAATTTGTGTCTTGTGTCCTTGCGTTCACCTTCAAGTTCTAGATCTGGCGATCCCTCATCAAATAATCACCTACCTTAGGGTATCCCTAGGTAGGCCGACGGTAAAAACACCGACAGCTGGCGCCCACCGTGGGGCCGATCGTCGCGATCATTGGGCGAATTTGAAGGACCTCTTCATCAACATCAATCCACTCAAGGTGGCGGATTGCTACTTCATACATATGCATTGGCGGATCGATTCATTGAGTTTGAGATCGGATCCTTCAGCGAACGGCTACATCGACCTCAACTTCACCTCACGATGCAACGTCGATGCACCGCGGCCGCCGACCTCGACAACCCGGTTCAACTTCGGCTTGTACCGCAATGTCCGTGTGCAGCAGTGATGAGTTCGACTACTTTGACTTCACGAGGAGGCTCGGTGGCCCGCCAGCGACTACTTCGACTTTGCGAGAAGGCTCGGTGGCCCGCCGGCGATCACTTCGACTTCGCGAGAACGACCGGCAGCCTGCCGACGACTACTTCGACTACTTGTCTCAACTAGAAACTAGTTGAGGGCGAGCCTCACAGCAATGACCACATCAACTACTCGTCTCGACTTGAAAACTAGTTGGTATCGACTCCGACTAGTCGAGCTTCATCAACAAACCATCGCAGCTCCATCAACGAGCTCCACGACTTCGTCGACATTCGTCCATGAATCAAGCTAAGTGACTTATACCTTTTCTGACTTGTTCTTCACAAGATCGGCTGCCTTTGGTACGCCTCTCGACGGGCATGAAACCCTCGGGGGCTACACCATGATCGACTACCTATTTGTGTACGTCTCCCGATGGGCATTGAAACCCTCAAGAGCTACACTTCACCGACTACTTATCCGTGTACAACTCTCGATGGGTATTGAAACCCTCCAGAGCTACACTTCGTCGGCTACTTTTGCGCACTGCGCATCCTCTTTGTCGCATGACGACTAATTTCTGCTCGTTGTCTCCTCTTAACGGTCGCTAATCTACTCGAGTAGCAAATGCCTTAATCCGTGAAACCTCGAGTCTCCAATCATGACCTAAGCGACCCGTCCTGTATAAGCGAAAGCAAGAGACCTAAGCGACTTGTACATGCTATGGGCGAAGGCTAAATTGGGACCGGGTGAACGTAAAGGGTGGACTACTCGGGAGATTTAAATGGTCTAAAAAAGAGCTCAACACAACAATTTTTACACCGAATAAATTTTGGTGTCTTCACATTATTACTGAGTACTGCTAGGTATCTTCGCATTATGCTACATAATGTATGCATTGTCTTTTTTCAGATCAAATTTCGGCAACAACCCTCCAGGCAGCATGGCGTGCCATCATAGTTCCGCTAGTTCCCAGGCTCGGGGGCTGGGCGATGCGCACTACTTGACATGGCTCCTTCGGCTCTCCTGGCTCGTAAGCTTGGTGGCTGGACGCCGCAAAACTACTCGAAGACGACTCATATGAAGATTGAGAGTGAGAAGAAACCCTAAGTCACCACGCGGTTAAATAAACCAGCGGGAGGCTCAATTTCACTGGGCAGAAGGCGAAGAGTTTTTCTCGGGATTTCAGAGTAACACCAATGCCACGATTCTTGGATCCTTTTTCCGAACCTAAGGGTTTTGGATTCAAGGCTCGAGGGGTGCAAGATACGTGTCATCGACTAATTATTTTTTGAATGTACTCGAAGGATATGGAGTGCGATTTTCCATCGCACCCCATACAAAAGAAGACTTGAAGCTATTCGGGGCATGAGCACCTCATAGCCTCGATGCAACCAAGGAAGTACTCAAAGAAGACCTTCAAGATGGAGTTTCAGAAGAAGCTGAAGACTACTTCAGAAGTACTCAAAATGCCTGCAGTACTCGGCTATGAAGAGCTCGGGGGCTTGTCAGGGATAGATCCCCTGGGTACCACAAGGAAGCTACCCGTGAGGAAAAAGAAGTCTGATTCCTATTAGGATTCCACTATAATCCTATTAGACCTCATGTCTTGTAATCCTACTAGGACTCCTACTTTGTAATCCTACTAGGAACCCCGTCCCCTGGGATATATAAAGGAGGGCAGAGATACCTAGATAGGCAGAGAGCCAACAGAGAGCAGCCAACAGGCAACTCAACACCTAAGCGCAGGGCGCAATATACAACACCCCAAAACAGGACGTAGGGTATTATGCTACTCTAGCGGCCCGAACTTGTCTAAATTTGTGTCTTGTGTCCTTGCGTTCACCTTCAAGTTCCAGATCTGGCGATCCCACCAAATAATTACCTACCTTAGGGTATCCCTAGGTAGGCCGACGGTAAAAACACCGACAAAGGTCACTTCCAATGCTCCTCTTTTCAGCGCATCTCTTCTTCTTTGCTCTGCTGGTTCTCACGGTCGCGCTGGAATTTATCCAACAGCATCCGAGATGTGACTCTCTTCTGTGGTGCTACGGAGCATTCAGCTTCTCCTTGCAGCTTCTTTCCCTTAACCTCATTGGCCAATACCTGTGCACTAGGATCAACACTCCTAGATTGTTTGGCCGATTGTGACGTCAAGACCTTGGTCTTGCCCATACCTTTCTTTTCACTCATTTCCACCATATTCATAGCGAACGGGTGTTGATCAATCTTCATCGCTTTCTTGGGAACTTCAAACTTGAGCCTCCCTTGTTCAAGAGCCAACTGTATTTGCTGACGAAAACCTTTGCATTCATTAGTGTTATGAGAGGTTGCGTTGTGCCACTTGCAATATTTCATATTCTTCAGCTCCTCATCTGATGGGATCTTGTGATAAGGTTTTAACTTGATCAGCCCTTCCGACAACAGCAGACCGAAGATCCTGTCGGCTTTTGTGACATCAAAGCCAAACTTCCTGGGCTCCTTCTTCCCAAACAGACATGACACCGATTTCTTGCTGCCCTGGACCCATTCTGCCGATGCGATCGCTTCTTCTTCCTCATCAGAATCAGATTTATCGGCCAACTCGGCTAGATTGACCTTTTTCTGGAAATTACTTCTTTTCTGCTCATAAGGCCGAACTTCTCCTATTATCCGATGAGCTATCTGGCTAATGCTATCAAACTCCTACGAAGCATATTTCTCTTTAATATGTGGCAAGAGCCCCTGAAAGGCCACATCGGCCAACTGTTCATCAGACAACACCAAGCTGTACCATTTATTCTTGACGTCCCTGAACCTCTGTACGAATGCAGATACTGATTCATCATTTCTTTGTCTGAGGCTGGCCAAATCTGTCAATTTCATCTCGCAGGTACCAGAGTAGAAGAACTGATGAAACTGTTTCTCCAAATCAGCCCAATATAGAATGGAATTAGCTGCAAGCGTGGTAAACCATGTAAAGGCTGATCCTGACAGAGACATGGAAAACATCCGGACCTTCAAAGCATCTTGATTTGCTACTTCTCCACATTGCAAGATGAACCTGTTAACATGCTCGACTGTGGAAACATCTCCCTGCCCTGAGAATTTAGTGAAATCTGGTACCTTATACTTGTGAGGGAACGGGAGCTGATCATAAGTAGGTGGATATGGAGTCCTGTACATAGCAGATTGCTGCTTTGGCCTTAAACCAAATTGCTCTCTGATCACCTCAGCTATCTTGGAGGACCAATCAATCTGTTGATTAGCGATCCGCATTTGTTGAGGAGAAACTGGAATTGTTAGCTGTACTACCGATACCATTTGTTGCGGTGCTAAATTCATCGACTGATTAGCTGATGCAACCTGTTGTGTATGCTGAACAATTTGGTTAGGAGGTTGTTGGTAAAGCACCATCCCATTTGTAGCAATCGGCTGTGACGCCGATTGGTTAACTGACTACTGGGCGACGGAATGAACGTACGGTACGTTGACATGCCGCACTGTTCCAACGGTCGGGACATGAAACACCCAATTTACTCCACCCAGATGAGACAGTTTTGATATCAGGACCTCCGTTGGGGTGATAGGGTATGGCGTCGTAACAATCTGCTGCTGAGGCATCGGCTGCGAAGCCGATGCCGTATTCTGACCCATTGGCTGTGTTGCCGCTGTACACTGCATTATCAGCTGAGAAGCCGATACGTGCTGCTGATTGGCCATAGGTACTAAAGCCGATGGACTAGCTTGTCCCATGGTTGATGAAGCAAAAGATCCCGAGGCATACCCAAACCGGTATTTGGGTCCCATCCTATAGGAAACAACACTGCTCCAAGAGTGGAGGTCAATGGCGGTGTAGTTGAATACACGGGAGCAGGTGAATTTGTGACACTCAGGTACTTGATAGTGTCACACCCTAAATTTTAGTATGATGTTGTGTGCAAAATGTGGTGAAAGTGTGTTTAGAAATCTAAATGCTAAGTAAAAGGGGTTGTTTATATATAATTATAAATTAATAAAGGTCCTTTAGTGTTAAATAGATGAGAATGGGAAGTGGAAACCAATAACATAAAGGTTGTTTTGGCAAAAGTCAAAAACTTGTGTTTAAATCGCAAATCTAGGTGAAACTACACCTAGGATGTACATGTAGTGTAATTTTTAAATAGGATTTATGTAAAGTTTGGAAATCTTGCTAAGTTTTATATTAATTACAAATCCTTAGCTTTCCTGCTAATGAACCTTAAAACAAATTTGTAGGTTTTGGAAAACCCTACACTTTTGCTTTTGGGCCCATCCTTATTTGAGCTCTGGTTTGAAAGATATTTAGACTTTACAGTGGAGTCCTTGTGTTTTTGAGAAATTCCATTTCAGTCCCCCTTCGTCTACCTCCCTCCCTCCTCCTCTGTTTCTCTGCCGCGCGCAGCCGCCACTCTGGCCAGCCATGTGCGCCACCCCCGCCGCCTCAGCGCCGTCCTGCACCGGGCCAGGTGCCCTTCCCTGCCTCGCCGCCGCCTTCCCCGACCCCGCGCTGGCCGCCCCTGCCCTCTCCACGTCGCACCTGTCGCCTGCCCGAGCCGCGCTTCACCGCCGCTCGCTGTCGCTGCAACCCAACGCCACCTCCTGCTTCCCGGCGACCCCACGTGTCGCTCTCCGGCGGCTGCCACCGCAGCTCTCCCCGCTGCCTTTTTCTTGCACGCCACGCTACCCCCGCCTCTGCCCAAACCACGCCGTGGCCGCCATGCACGCCGCCGACTGTCAGCTCTGGCTCCCGCGCGACCACGTCTTAATCTAGACTCCGAACACCTCCTAGAGCTCTTTGCGTGCCTGCTCTTGCATTTGCACACACTATTTTCGCTCAATTTCTCCTGCTCCGACCACCACACTTCACCGGACATCATCCGCGGCTTCGGCTCACCGTCGGCAGCCCCCACCGCCGCTCCCCATCCCCAATCCAAAGCACCAACAGCACCGTCGTGACCCACCGCAGCTCACCGAGTGAACTAATCCCAGTTTCTTTCGGCCAGAACAGCCGGACCGCAGCGCCGACGAGCTCCTTACTCCGCCGTCGCTCGGCCTCCCGTCGACCCGCCGGTACAGGGCCTCTTCACCCCGACCAAGGGCACCAACAGCACCACGTCATCTCCCTGAAGTGATCCCGCCCCTCCTTCACTGCCCTCTGCTGCCCCAGCCCACAGAACACCATGCCGCCATCACCGCCGGTAAGAACCCGAGCCACCCCACCGTCGAGCACCACCTTCCGCCCTGTCTCCGACCAAATTAGGCATGGGGAAAGCACCCCCACACTCCCGTGATGCTCCTGCACGCCTTGTTCATCCCTGTTCGCCAGCCCCTCATCGGGACAGCGAGCACCCCATCACGGCCGCCGCCATCCATCGTCGCCGGCCGTGCTCCGTCACTTGTCCTGGTGCACATCACCCACCCATGAACACAGTAGATCATGTAGAACATGTGGGACCAGTTCTTCCCCGGCCAAAGCCTCGCCGCTGGCGAGAACATGTCGGCCAGACGCCACGGCCATCGTCTTCCCCGGCAAGGACCCAATTGTAATCTAGATTTATGTATTAGGGTCCCATATGCAAGAAACCAGGGGCGTCTCTGCAAAGCCCTGTTATTATTTCATGTGTGCAAAGCAGCTGAATTGTAAAATTCATAGAAAATTGTAGGAAAATCCAAAAATTGCCAAACCAGTTTTGTTAGAAACTAGAATTCAAGATCTACAACTTTTGTTAATGAAGTCTAGTTTGAAACTAAATACTTTTGAATCTATTTTAAACCTAAGTAAAAGATATATTTTATACATAACTCTTGCATACAAGCTTACTTTCTTGTGAAATTTAGGATGTAACTTGGTTAGATCATAAGTAAGATTGTGTAAAAATTTCAAGCTTAGTACTATTTTGTAGTTTAAGTTCTTTTTGAACTTGTGCAAATCAAATTTAAAGTAGTTTGAATTTATTTAAGCATGATCCTGTAACTTAATTGTTTAGTTCTTTTTATCATAACCTAAATTGCTGATAATTAGCTCATAATTAAATTTCCAAGAATTTATAGTTCTGTTTACTCAGGATTTGAATTTAAGCTTGAAGTTTAAGTTTAAATTCAAATGTGTTAGTTTCTGTTTTCAGAAAATTATGAGAAATTCACAATAAGTTTATTTATTGAAGATAAGCTTAACTATAAAAATGCAAGGTCAGAACTTTTATAGTTTTCAAATTAAAAATCAAACTTCATAACTTAATTCAATTAAATGGAAGGATTGGATTAGAATAACTATAATAAGTTTACATTTACCCCCTTGCTTCATAACTTTATGTTTGTTAAATTATTGGATTGCAACTTTATTGTGAAATAAAATCTTTAACTCAAGCACCATCTCACTTAAATCCTTGCATATCATGTAGAATCAACGACACTCGACGACGGAGACTACGAGCTAGTCCTGGAACAAGACCAAGGGTTTTCTGAAGACCCCACAAACGTCACCGAGAATCTAACTGAAGCTCCGAACCAAAGTTCGGAAATCCTTGACACTCCTGCCCCCAACCCCACTCAAGAAGGCAAGCCCCGATGCATACCCCAGTATTTCAATTTATTACAATTTTACTTATATATTATATATCTTGCATTACGTCTAGGAGTTGAAATGAAACCCTAGTTGCATAAATCCTAGGAATCCAATGTATTGTACCCGAGTCCTTATCGCATAGACGCTCTGCTAATAGGACCGGTAAAAGTCGGGTGATTTCCTGTCACTCGCGCGATATAGGAGTTGAATGTTTACTTTTCTACAATCACTATAAGGATGGTGGACGGGGTCATGTGCAATATCATGACTCGAACGGTTTCCTCGTCTGTGTTGATAAATATTGATAAGGTCGAAGTGTGTGGTAGTGGTGGCTAAGCGTTTGAAAGTACTAGCCACATGCCGCGAAATATGGTAAAGCGGTAAGTCTAGTACCTGAATGGCCCGGCAAATGGACATGTCTCCACCACTCGATTATTTTAATTTCTGCTATATACATGCTCCGACATGTGGGAGTACGTTCTGCATAGCAGACAGGAGTACGATCATGTAGTCACGCTACAGACGTATGTTCTGCACAATTGGTGTGCGTACGGTCCTGCAGTCACTTGTGGTGGCCCTAATCCATAACCCAGAATATGAGGGAAACGGTTGCTTCGGAACGATCTTTGGATATTCCATGCGTGTGAGTTAGGTTTACCCTTGCAAGGTTTGAAAATTCGATTCAGAATCATCTGTCTCTCGAGGAAATTGAGACTGCTTATTCCTTCTGCCACATATAGTAAGAACTGTAACTATTGATGGAATAATCTTAATGAATGTTAATCTCTACCTTGCTTGTTTAGTGTAGGTGCTTACCTAGAATGGCTAATCAAGTAGAATTTGAAAGCTAAAATTTGAAAGAAGATCATACTCTTTGTCGCTTTTCAGCTGAAATTAAACTCAGAACCTTTTCAATGCCTTCAAGAGTCTAGTTACCTGGCTAAGTATACTATGAAGCGGGTAAGTCTTGCTGAGTATTAGTATACTCAGTCTTGCTAGTCTATCTTTCAGGTATGACCTTCGAGAACCCCATGGATAGCCCTGCTTGGCCAACTTCTGTTCCGTATGGATGGTCCGTGGAGTAGGATCCGTCCCCGGCTGGCAGTGACCCTCCTGAATGACACCAAGCTTTGGGCTGAGTACGGTGTCAACCTTCGCGACGTGCGTAGTCACGTGTTTAATTACCTTCCGCTATAAACTTGGACAAGCTGTTTAGCTTGTCGTCTTAAACACTGTTTGTATAAGTTACATTACGTTTGAAAAATGCTTGTAATAATGTGCGTTTCTGTAAATTAAAAGTTGGTGAGCTGTGCTGTAATTGTAAACTCACCTTCGTGCGAGGTAAATCTGCTTCGATCCTGTTGAACTGTGGTTGTATCGGGCGGAGACCCGACAGACCAATGAGTTGTTCCGTTTGAAGTGCGTTGAGTTAATATCGGCTGTATAGTGATGATTAGCGCACTTGAGCCGGAATAATTCAGGCGGTTCTGCCACAAATTTGTCATGGTTGTAGCAGGAGATGTTGATGGGAGTGTAACACCAGTAGTACTCATCTGAATCGGCTCAGAAACCGATTCTGATCTCCTTTGCCCTTTTCCAAAGGCCGATGGATCCATAGTCAACCCCATGGGGATGAAGCTCATCTGGTTAGGCTGCGTGTAGCATGGCCCTTCGTAGCCCTTGAACGCAACTTCTCCCAACATCTTGACCACCGCGTTGTGCACGGTATGCGTCATGACCGGTGCATGGTTGATAAACGCATGGTTCACAGCCTGGTGCACCGCATCCAGCATCTTGTTCTCACGTTGGGCTTCAGTCAGGGGTTGGAGAGCAGGGAAGTCAAACTTCTTGATGACTTCACCACTCCTCGTAGTGCAAAAGGACTTGAGGCACTCTCTCCTGAATCTTTTTGTAGCTTGCTGCACTTCAGCCTTCTGATCCTCTTTGAGCTTGTCCTCATCGACTGGGATGTAACCATCCTCGTCACTGTTGTTCTTAGTCATATTGAAGCTTCTTCCGTCCCACCGAGTGTGCCAAAAGATGTGTTGACGTAAAAGTCTACACACCAGGCCTAAGAGTACTGTTCACCAAGCCCAGACAGCAAACCTTCGAACCAAGGCGTGCCAGTCAATTTGACTTGTAAATTGACAAGAAAAAGAATAAGGAATTAGATTTGAGAGCTTATCGGCTGGGTATTCCGAATGTCTCTCACACAACGTAATCGGCAGGCTTTGCCAATTACGCGCAGTGTAATTGCCAGGCTATGGATCGATCGGCCAAATCTAGCCGATACGAAAAATGACAAATCGGTTCGGGCGACCAATTGCAAGCACGTGGCAATATTGATCGTGTAAAGGAACTACTTCGACCTATCGGCCGGATTTCAGCCGACGCAGAAAATGACAAATCGGCCCAAATAGCCGACTGCAAGTGTGTAACGATATAAAAGCTATGAATGTGTAACTTAAATAAAGCTACTTGAAAGCACCTGAAACAGATCCAAATCGGCTCTATGATATTTTAATAAAATTAAGAGATCTCGCAGCTGATTACACGTGTTTCAAGGCGGGTAGATCTGATAAAAGCTAAAACAACAGGAAAAAACTATAATACAAGCAGATATCGATAAAATATGAACTAATCTAGATGAGACAACAACGATACGCCAGAAAGTCAAAACCTATATGTAATTCGATAACTTTGAGCAAATCTAAATGAAGAAACAGCGATGCACCAGTTAACTAAAGCTTAGATTTACTCGATGAACGAAAACTTACCAGCAGATCAAGTCGCTCGAATGTAAGACGTCCTCCATCGACTCGAAAGAACTCGCGAAAAGAGAAAATAGCGAAGTCGCCGACAAAGAAAGTAAATTGCGTGAGAATTGTAAAGCTTTGTTTATTGGATGTGTATCCTCCTCCTTAGGTCTCGTACAACCTATATTTATACCCTGAACTAATGAGTCCTAGTCGATTACGGCAGGCACATATCTTGAGCAAAAAGAAAGAGATTTTCTAAAAACAAAACAAATGGTCCTACAATCACGTCATCCTAATCCTAATCGCATCTGGAATATTCCCTAAGCACATCGGTACAGATATCATGGGCCGATCTCCAAACTGCATACGCCAGTACTTCCCAAATCGGAGCCCCATGCCCATCGGCATCAATAAAACTGGCTCATTTCTTCATCCCGCGCGCTGGCTCCATTTCGCCGTTTATCTTAGCACGTGTCAAAAAAATGGCGTCAACTGTATCAGCTGGTGTTCCCGGATCATTCCGCAGAGGATAATAGCTAGAGATCCAATATAATTTAAAAAGCAATCGGCTAAGGCCAGCTGATTCACCTATAGATGCAGTATTAATTTTACTTAATAATGCCCCAAAAATAACATCTAGACCTAAAATCTGATCGGCTATGCTTGACGAAAAAGATTGAAAGATAAAATCACGGTAAAAACCGATAGATAACTAAAATCTAAGCTGGATAACCGTGATAAGAGTTAAGCTAAACAAGACTAAATAAATTAATCTCATGAAGAAAAGCTGATATTGATAACCGGTAAATAAAGTATCAAGAAGAAGCGATGCGCCATCGATCAAAGACCTAATTTACTCAGCAAACGCGGAACTTACTATAGCAAGCTAGAGAACTATAGCAAGCTGGAGATCGAAGTGATGCAGCCCTGCCGACCAGAAGAACTCGTTGAAGAAAAGAAAATGCTACGAAACTAGGGTTTGATGAAGTTGCCGACAAAGAAGAAGTAATAGTTGTATTTGATATTATGTGAGTTTGATTATAAGCCCGTAGGCTAATATTTATAGTCTAAGCTAATAAATCCTAGTCGATCACGATACCATATGACTTCACTAAAAAGAAAACAAACTTTCTAAACAAAACAACTCGCAGAAGACTCGGACACGACGCTTTTTTGCTGACGTAATCAATCAGCACCAATTCCACTACATCGGCTGCGATGCCACTTTGGCCAATCGGCCAACTTCCTTTCAACATCAGGCGGTCTTCCATCGGCCACCTCCTTCGCTTCATCACAGGATAGACTTGTGCTAGAAAAATGACTCCTCGTCTTCATCTTAGGGAGCGTCAGCTATGGGATCATCAGCTGAGATGTCCGCGAGTTGTATGTTGTCGTACTGGGGGTCCAGCTCGTCATCCTCCGTGTTGCGAAGGAAGGCCATTCAGACTTGATGATCCGACGAGTGGTTAGCCCTACGGCTATACTCGAGTAGCTCTGTGCTACTTTCTCCTTCTTTCATGATAGGAGAGAGAGGTCTACCCTCTTGGAAGGGTAGTTCTGTGGCAGAACCGCCTGAATTATTCCGGCTCAAGTGCGCTAGTCATTGCTGTTAGCCGATACTAACTCAACGCACTTCAAACGGAACAACCCATTGGTCTGTCGGGTCTCCACCCGATACAACCACGGTTCAACAGGATCGAAGTAGGTTTACCTCGCACGAAGGCGACTTTATAGTCACAGTACAGCTCATCAACTTTCAATTTACAGATATGCAAATATTATTACAAACCTTGTTCAAGATTAAACTAAAACTTATACAAACAGTGTTTAAACTGACAAGCTGAACAACTTGTCCAAGCTCACAGCGGAAGGAAAAGAACACGCGACTACACACGTCGCGAAGTTTGATACCATGCTCAGCCCAAGGCCTGGTGTCACTCAGGAGGGTCACTGCCAGCCGGGGACGGGTCCCACTCCATGCACCAGCCAAAAGGAACAGGCATTGGCCATGCAGGGTTGTCTGTGGGACTCTCGAAGGCTATACCTGAAAAAGATACTAGCAAGACTGAGTATTCTAATACTCAGCAAGGCGTACCCGGGATTGGGTATACTTTAGCTCGTAACTATACTTATGAAGGCATTGTAAAGGCTTTGGGTTTGTTTTCAGCTGAAAAGCAACAAAAAGTATGAACTACTTTCAAATTTTAGCTTTCATATCCTAGTTGATTAACCATTCTAGGTTAGCACCTACACTAAACAAGCAGGGTATTGATTATCATTCATCAAGATTGTTCCATCATTAGTTACACTTCTTACTCTATGTGGCAGAAGGAATAAGCAGTCTCAATCTTCGTGAGAAACGGACGATTCTGAATCGAATTCAACCTTGCAAGAGTAAACCTAACTCACATGCTTGGAACATCCAAAGATCATTCTGAAGCAACCGTTTGCCTTTCATTCCGGGTCGTGGAACAGGGCCACCACAAGCGATTGTAGGACCGTACGCACACCAATTGTGCAGGACATACGTCTGTAGCGCGACTACATGATCCCGTATTCCTGTCTGCCTTGCAGAACGTAATCCCGCACGTCGGTGCGTGAGAAAAACCAAATTACGAGTGGTGGGAGGTATGTCCACTTGCCGGGCCGATTGGTTACTAGGCTTACCGCTTTACCATATTTCGCGGTATGTGGCTAGTACTTTCAAATGCTTAACCACCACTACCACACGCTGCAACCTTAACAACCTTTATCAAAATAGACAGGGTAAACCTCCAAGTCATGATACCGTACATGACCCTGTCCATTATCCTTATAGTGATTGCAGAGTAGTAAACACGCAACTCCTATGTCGCGCGAGTGACAGGAAGTCACTCGACTTTTACCGGCCCTATTTAGCAGAGCGTCTACGCGATAAGAACTCGGGTACATTACATTGGATTCCTAAGATCTTATGCAACTAGGATTCCATTTCAACTCCTAGACGTAATGCAAGATATATAATAAAATAATAAAATTGTAGTAAATTGAAATACTGGGGTATGAATCGGGGCTTGCCTTCTTGAGTGGGGTTGGGGGCAGGAGTGTTAGAGACTTTCGAACTTTGGTTCGGAGCTTTACTTAGATCCTCGGTGACGTTTATCGGGTCTTCAGAAAACCCTTGGTCTTGTCCCAAGACCAACTCGTAGTCTCCGTCGTCGAGCGTCGTTGATTCTATATGATATGCAACAATTTATTTGAGATGGTGTTTGAGTTAAAGATTTTATTTCACGATAAAGTTGCAATCCAATAGTTTATATACATGAACTCATGAAACAAGGGGGTTTTATCTTTTAAATTATCATTTATACTTAGGTTATGGTTATAGTATTGAATTTACTGTAAACAGAGACTAAAACATTTGAATTTGAATTCAAATTCCAAGTTTAAATTCAAATCTTAGGTAAATAGAATTATAAGGCCTTGAAAATTTAATTATAGACTAATTATCAAAACATTAGTTTATGACAAAAAGATCTAATTAATTAAGCCTAAGGAACATGCTTAATTAATTTCAAATCATTTCAAGTTTGAATTACCCAAATTCAAAAGAAATTAAACTACAAAACAGTGCTAAGTTTGAAACTTTTACACAAGCTAACACATGGCCTATAGAAGTTACATACCATAAATCACAATAAAAAAAGCTAGTATGTAGAAGTTATGTATATTATACCCTTTTACCTTAAGTTTAAAATAGATCCAAAACTATTTAGTTTCAAACTAATCTTCATTAATAAAAGTGGTAGAGTTTGAAATCTAGTTTCCAACAAAATTGGTTTGGCAATTTTTGGAATTTTCTACAATTTCCTATGAATTTTACAAGACAGCAACATGGTTCACATGAAATAATACACTAGTTTACACTGGGGTCCTTGGTAATTTGCACTAAGACTCCTAGAACAAAACAAAGTATTACACATATGCCCTTGCTGGCATTCGATGGTGCCCGGCGTTCCTATCTCCGGTGTTCTCGCCGGCGGCGAGGTCCTGACCGGAGATGGTCTGGTCCTACGTGACCTACAAACCCTACGGTGTCCACCAGTGGGTGATGTGCAACAAGATCGACGACGGAGCACGGCCGGCGACGAGCAATGGCGGCGGCCGCGTCGGGGCGTCGTCGTTCCCGGCGAGGGGCTGGCGAACACGGGGAAGCAAGGCGCGCATGAGCACCGGGGGAGTGCGGGGATGCTTTCCCCCAACTCAATTTGGACAGAGACAGGGCGGAGAGGGGTAATCGACGGAGGGGGCGGGAGCTCGGGTTCTCACCGGCGGTAATGGCGGCCGGTGTTCTGCAGGCTAGGGCGACGGAGGGTGGTGAAGGGGTGGCGGGATTACTTCATGAGGTTGATGTGGTGCTGGTGGTGCCATTGATCGGGGCGGAGAGGGCTTGTGCCAGTAGGTCGGCGGAAGGCCGAGAAGCGGCGGAGGAAGAAGGCTCGCCGGCGCTTCGGTCTGGCACTTCTGGTGGAAGAAAATAGAATTGGATTACTTGGTGAGCTGCGGTGGATCGTGGGGATGCTGATCGCACTTCAGATCGAGGATAGGGAGCTGTGGTAGAAGCTGCCAACGGTGAGCCGGGGTCACGACGGATGTCCGGTGAGCAATGGCGGTCGGGGTAGGAAAAATTAGGCAGAAATGAAGTGTGCAGGAGCTAGAGCGTGTGTTAGGAAAGCTAAAGGAAAAGCTCGGGGTCCAGAAGAGAACGTGATCGGGCGCAAGCAGGAGCTGGCGTCGGCGGCGCGCGTGGCGATCGCGGCGGCGCTTGGGCAGGAGCTCTGCGACGTGGAGGCCGCTCGAGCAGGCCAGCACAGGGTCGGGAGGGCTGCGGCATGGCAGAAGTGTGACGCGTGGGATGTCAGAAGGCAGGAGGTGGCGCGAGAGGTGCTGCGACGGCGAGCGGCGGCGGAGTGCAGCTCGGGCAGGAGGCGGGCGGCGTGGCGAGGCAAGGGGAAGCCAGCGCGAGGGCCGGTGAGCGACGGGGCAAGTGGGGAAGCGGCACGGGGCTCGGACTAGGGCAGCGCAGAGGCGGCAGGGCGGCACACATGGCCGGGCAGTGGCGGCGGCGTGCGGCAGAGGAGACACAGAGGAGAGGGAGAGAGAGGTAGACGAAGGAGGACCCAACTGCAATTTTAGAGAAATGCAGGGACCCTACTGTAAAGCATGAATAACTTTCACACCATTGCTCAAATGGAGATGGGCCCAAAAGCAAAAGTGTGTAGTTCTTCAAAATGTACAACTTTGCTTTAAGGTTCATCCATAGAAGAGCTATGGATTTGCAATCAATTTGAAATTTAACAAGATTTCTAAACTTTGCATAAATCCTATTTTAAAATTACACCACATTTATATCCAAAGGGTAGTTTCACCTACTTTTGCGTTTTAAACACAAGTTTTTAACTTTTGCAAAACAACCCTCATACTTTTGAATTCTACCCTCCATGTTCACCCATTTAGCACAAAAGGACCTTTATTAAAATATATTTATATAAATAACCCTTTTCCCTTAGCATTTACATTTTTAAACATACTTTTACCACTTATTGCACATAACACCATACTTAAATTTAGGGTGTGACAACACTAATTACCTGAGTGTCACAGCCTTCCGCCCTAAAAAGAATCTCGTCCCGAGATTCCGGAACAGAATAGATTTGAATGATCAAGTCCGGAGGTTGGCTTGAAAGAAGTCTGGGAAATTATGCTGAAGATAAGATTCAGTTTCCCATGTTGTTTCTTCTTCCGTATGATGGTTCCACTGAATCTTGAACATCCTAATGGTTTCTCTTCTAGTGCTTCTCTCTTTGGTGTCTCGCACTCTAAGTGGATATTCTGTATAGGTCAGATCAGGCTCGATTTCGATGGCTTGGGAATCGATGATTTCAGTAGGAATTTTAACACACTTTTTGAGTTGGGATACATGGAAGATATTATGGATGGCCGCTAATAGAGAAGGAAGTTGAAGACGGTAAGCTACGGGTCCACAGATTTCCAGGATTTCAAAGGGTCCGATGTATCGAGGAGCAAGTTTCCCTTTTACGCCGAACCTTTGAACACCTCGAGTAGGAGATACTCAAAGATACACGAAGTCTCTGATTTGAAACTGTAATAGTCTTCTTCGTATATCAGCGTAGCTTTTCTGTCGAGATTGGGCTGTCTTTAAATTGTTCTGGATAATCTTTATCTTATTCTCTGCTTCAACAACTAGATCAGGTCCAAAAATTTTACGCTCGCCGGTTTGTGACCAATTCAAAGGAGTTCGGCACCGGTGACCGTACAATGCTTCGAACGGGGCCATTTTAAGACTAGTCTGATAGCTGTTATTGTAAGAAAATTCTGCCAGTAACAAGCATTTATCCCAATTCTTGTCATACTGCAGGACGCAGGCTCTAAGCATATCTTCCAAAATCTAATTTACTCTTTCAGTCTGTCCATCCGTTTGAGGATGATATGTAGAGCTTTGGATTAACTTAGTTCCAAGAGCATCTTGAAGTTGCTCCCAGAACCGAGCGATGAATTGTGCTTCACGATCAGAAATTATCCTCTTAGGTATTCCATGAAGACAAACAATTTGATCCAGGTAAATCTTGGCATACTTTTTGACATTATACGTAGTATGCACGGGAAGGAAATGTGCAGTCTTGGTTAATCGATCGACAATTACCCAAATGGAGTCATGCCTCAGAGAAGTATTGGGTAAACCAACAATAAAGTCCATACTGATATCCTCCCACTTTCAAGAGGGAATAGGTAGAGGTTGAAGAATACCAGTAGTTTTCAAGTGACTAGCCTTGACTCTTTGGCAGATATCACATTCTGAGACATACTTGGCAATTTCTCGTCGCATACGAGTCCACCAAAAGTTTTGTTTCAGATCCTGGTACATCTTTGTACTGCCGGGGTGCATAGAGAATTTAGATAGGTGAGCTTCATCCAATATCTGTTTACGGAGCTTATGGTCCTTAGGTACAACGATACGTTCGTTGAACCATAAAATTCCTTCTGGATCAACTCGGAAACATTTATACTTTCCTTCTCCTTGTATTATCTTCTGCTTAATAATTCGGACTCCTTTATTGCGCTGTTGAGCTAGAACAATGCTATTCTTAGGTGTGGCTTCAACTAAGAGATGGTTTAAGTCACCTTGGGGAATGATTTCTAGATTGAACTTTCTCATTTCCCAACAAAGAGTCTCGTTGAAAGCTTCTATAGACAAGCAAGAGCCATGTGCCTTGCGACTGAGTGCATCCGCAACGACATTAGCCTTGCCTGGATGATAATGTACTTCCAAGTCATAGTCTTTAATAAGTTCCAGCCAACGTCTTTGCCTCATATTCAAATCTGCCTGTGTAAAGATATACTTGAGGCTTTTGTGATCGGTGTATATATGACATTTCGTACCCATCAGATGATGTCTCCAAATCTTTAAGGCATGAATGACAGCTGCGAGTTCAAGATCATGGGTAGGATAGTTTTGTTCATGAACTCTGAGTGCTCGTGATGCATATGCAATTACTCGATTGTCTTGCATAAGCACACAACCAAGTCCGGTTCCTGATGCGTCACAGTAGATGTCAAAGGGTTTTGATACATCTGGTTGAGCTAAGACTGGAGCAATTGTGAGATGATCTCTGAGAGTTTGGAATGCATCATCGCATTTTTGATCCCAAGAGAATTTGATACCTTTCTTTAGTAGTTCGGTCATAGGTTTAGCTATTCTGGAGAAGTCAGGAATGAAGCGGCGATAATAGCCCGCTAGACCAAGAAAACTACGGATCTGATGGACTGAGGTTGGAGGTTTCCAATCCATCACTTCTTGTACTTTGCTGGGGTCAACGGATATACCGCCACTAGAGATGGTATGGCCCAGAAATTTCACAGTATCTAACCAAAACTCGCACTTGGAGAATTTGACGTATAAGTGGTGGTCTCTTAGTCGCTGAAGAATGACATGAAGGTGTTTGGCATGATCTTCTGGATTTTTAGAGTAGATCAGAATGTCATCAATAAAGACCACAACAAATTTGTCGAGTTCTTGCATGAAGATAGAATTCATGAGATACATGAAATAGGCAGGAGCATTGGTAAGACCAAACGACATGACCAGATACTCGTATAGACCATATCGAGTGGAGAAAGCTGTTTTTGGAATATCACTGGGCCAGATCTTAATTTGATGATAGCCGGAACGAAGATCTATCTTAGAGAATACCTTAGCTCTGGCTAACTGATCGAAGAGAATATCAATACGGGGTAGGGGATACTTATTTGTGGTAGTTACCGCATTGAGAGGACGGTAGTCCACACTTAGCCTTAAGCTATTGTCTTTCTTTTTCAGAAATAAGGCTGGACAACCCCATGGTGACGCACTCGGACGAATGAAACCCTTGTCTAAGAGGTCTTGGAGTTGGATTTTTAACTCGGCCAACTCGTTAGGAGGCATACGGTAAGATCTCTTAGAGATAGGGGCTGTGCCAGGTTGGAGTTCTATGATAAACTTGATATCTCTATCTGGGGGCATTCCAGGCAAATCATTTGGAAAGACATCTAGATATTCACAGACAATAGGAATATCTTTTAACTTGATCCCAGATGCAGCATAGGTGCAGGAGTTGAGGTACTTCGGTTGTGGAAGATAGAGAGTAGTAGGTTCGTGCTCAGGTGAATCTATCTCCACAGTTCGAGAAGCGATATCTAAAGACACATGGTGCTGGGTCATCCAATTCATACCTAAAAGAACATCCATTCCTTCTAGGTCTAACAGAAGCAAATCCGTTTTCATCAATTGACTACCCAGCTGAAGTGGTATCTTTCTACAAATTTGATTTGATAGGATTTTTCCACCAGGAGTTGTTATCTTATAATCTCCATTAGTAGGATAGATATCCAAGCCTATTTTAGTCTCATACTTTGCACTGACAAAGCTATGGGTAGCTCCAGAGTCAAAAAGAACAATTACTGGGTGATGGTTGATAGAAAATGTACCCGTCATTATTGGTGTCCCTTCGGGGAGTTCGGAGAGTGTGGTGAGGTTCACCCTTCCTTGGCGGACCTGAACCACTTGCCTCTTGCCCTTGCTTTTGCTGGTTGGACCGGAGGTTTGCCCTTGGAAAGACTTCCTAGGTTGAGGGCAATCCTTAATGAACTGGGATGGGCTTCCGCAGTTTAAACAACGATAGTTGCTGTTTCCTTGGTTGGCTGGCGGAAAGCTCAGCCGCGGACCTTGCTGTGGTTGCTGCTGAAATTGTGGTGTTGGTGGTCGGTTGAATCATGCCTGTTGGGGTGGTCTGGCTACCCATCTGCCAGGCAAATTACCTCGAGGCGGGGCTCGAGGGGCATTGCTCGGGACCAACCGATACCTTGACGGTTGTGTAGTTGAGGGCCCTGTGGGTGTCTTCCTCTTCTTTTCTGCTCTATGGGCTGAGATGCAGTCTTCCTGAGTGATGGCCATGTTGACCAGTTCATTGAAATTATCAACCCTTACCAAATTCAAGCGTTCTTTGAGTTTGGTATTCAGGCCTCGACAAAAATGATCTCTTTTGCGGGCATCAATGTCCGCATGGTATCCCGCGTATTGGCACAAGTGGTTGAAAGCATGTGCGTATTGCATGACGGTGCGGGTTCCTTGAGTCAGGTTCAGAAATTCATTGAGCTTGCGCTCAATAAGTCCCTCGGGTATATGGTGCGCTCGAAAGGCGGTCCGGAACTCGTCCCAAGTGACGACATGATCAGCAGGCTGCATAGCGTAAAAATGATCCCACCATAGACGAGCTGTGCCACGAAGTTGCTGGGCTGCAAAAAGCGCCTTGTTCTCATTCGAACATGGGGCAGTTAATAGGGCAAACTTGGACTCGATAGTTTGAAGCCAAGCGTCAGCGTCTAGAGGCTCATCTGCCTTATGGAATAATGGAGGCTGAGTACTAAGGAAGTCTTGATAACTGGCCGATAAGGGTTCATCTCGGCCTCGGGATTGCTGATGAAAGTGGCCCATTTGAGCCTGCACAAGCTGGTTGAGGAGTTCTGTTTGTCGGGCCATAACCTCGGCCAGATTTGGAGGTGGTGGTGGTTGCTGAGAACCACTAGCCTGATTTGCCCGGAATCCTTCCGGGGTTCCGCGAGTAGCTCCGACCATCTAAAACAAAGGAGATATCCATTATCAACCATATCCTTACTCCAATTTCAGATGATATACAATTATCAAACAGAAATGCAATTCATATGCTCCATTCAATCCACTCAGATCAGATGCAAGGATGTTGAGCAAAATAACAAGACACAAGATTTAGATTACTACTTAAACACTGGTGATCCTTTCATCTTACATCAGTGCACTTTAACCACTAGAAACCATTGCCTAAGTACACATGCCACATATAACACAACAAGTGGCTCTTGATCTAAATATACTACGCACTACTTATGTCACATCTTTCTACACTAACTACAACTAGACTGTCACCCACTCAACCAAAACTAAAAGTCATCAAAGTTGCCCACTGATGACTGACTGCCAGAAGAAGAATGATGGGGACTGATAATAGGATCTCCATGCTCAGAATCGATCTCGGAGACTCCTTCAATTTCTTCAGGATCTTCTTCTTCTTCAGGAGCTGGTACGGCAGGAGGTGCGGGCTGCTGTTGAAGTTCATGGATCTGGGCTTGGGCATCATCAATCTCCAGGATGAGGTCATGGATCTGCTCTTGAAGGAACTCAATGATCGTGTTGCGTTGGGTGATTATCGCATCACTCTCATTTACCTGGTCCTCCCGATGATGAATAGTCTCATTTCAAGCAGTGATGATCCCATCTTTCTCGGTCACCAAAGCTCAAAGTTGGTCAACTTGGGTGACTTGTCTATCAGCCTCCCTATAGTAACTTCGCGCAGTATTGATCAATTGACCCATCTCACGACGTAGTAGCAGTTGATAATGATGCTGCACACCCATAAACCGCATAGTACCTCGAAGTGCTTCCTCCGTGGAACCTTCTAACCTGTGACCTTCAGGGACTACTCTGAGGTTCCACTCTAGATCCTTGGGATCAATGGTAGAAAATATACCGATCGGCTGTCCTGCAGCTTCTCTTGGATGTTGCTTACAGAAAAGATAAATGGCTTCCAGTGCTGCTCCTTCAATGGTGCCAACTATTCGATAGCCCATCACATCAACTTCAATAGGCTGCCATTAGGAGCAGAAGGGATGCTGAGGAATAGTCATTCTAACTCGACATCGGCGAACACCCTCCTCCTGATATTCCACTGCGTCGTACTGTGGAGGCTCAGTATAAAGGAGCGAACGCAATGACTCCCAGAGAAAACGACGGAAACCCTTCCAGTGCAAGGCATCTGTATGGAAATGCCCGGCCGGATCCCAAAAGATGTTCGGAGGGGCTGCCATCTGCAACAAGAATGCAAATGGTAAGACTTTTTACCTTGCTGAGAAATCACAAGATAAATGGAACGAGATAATCAATTCTGATAACAGCAAAGACTGGAAATCAGATGGATGCCTAAGGTACTTAAGATACCCAACTTAAAAACTACCATGAGAATCCTATCAACCCATTCCAGAGATAAACAACACACTAGTCATCCATAATAGTATTAGACATACATTGCATTTTTTTTGTTTGACAACAGATTATGCATGCACGTACTACTCGTCCTCACAACCAAAAACAACTGCCGAATATGTTCGGACTTACGCGGTTAATTTCGGTGGCAAAACACATACGACACTCCCTAATAACTAGTCGATAAATCCTACTCGTCCTAACCTCTTAATTGTGGTTAGTGCACCTGCAGAAGAACACATATATATATCATGAACCTTTCATGGTAGCACAACATGAAAGCGTCCCCAAACAGTACTGTTCGCTATAGAAACAGCATCTGTACAATTACCGCCGTACAGACAATGTTAACATACGTTATCGAAACAACGTATTCATGGGGGTACCGCAAAATGCGGGGGTATGAACAGCGATCGCCATACCCTGTGCCGAACCATATACTCCCAATATGATCAATCTAAGTTGATATATTGGCAGCATCTCAAGTAGGCCACTGCTTGAGAAACAGCGTTCGGTTCGCATCACCGACGGGAAGGCTAACTTCCCAGTTAGCTGAGGATCCTTACCTTCTTACCTCACGATCGCAGGTGTCGTTACAGGAAGTAAGGTTGGGTTGTGCATGAATTTAAGTTTTGACAGAAAGTAGTGCTGCAAGTCAAAACTATCTATACATATAAACACATACTAACAACCACCTGATATTACCCATATACATCCCTAGGGCTTTGCGTTCTAGCATCAACCTTAACGAATCCAACGCTCGTTGTAAACTCATTTGTTGGCCAATTTTACTCTGAAAACACTTTGTAAGAGCTATTCCAGATGTAAAAGTAAACCTACAGCTCTGATACCAGCTGTGGCAGAACCGTCTAAATTATTCCGGCTCAAGTGCGCTAGTCATCGCTGTTAGCCGATACTAACTCAACGCACTTCAAACGGAACAACCCATTGGTCTGTCGGGTCTCTGCCCGATACAACCACGGTTCAACAGGATCGAAGTAGGTTTACCTCGCACGAAGGCGAGTTTACAGTCACAGTACAGCTCATCAACTTTCAATTTACAGATATGCAAATATTATTACAAACCTTGTTCAAGCTTAAACTAAAACTTATACAAACAGAGTTTAAACTGACAAGCTGAACAGCTTGTCCAAGCTCACAGCAGAAGGAAAAGAACACGCGACTACACACGTCACGAAGGTTGATACCATGCTCAGCCCAAGGCCTGGTGTCACTCAGGAGGGTCACTGCCAGCCGGGGACGGGTCCCACTCCACGGACCAGCCAAAAGGAATAGGCGTTGGCCATGCAGGGTTGTCTGTGGGACTCTCGAAGGCTATACCTGAAAAAGATACTAGCAAGACTGAGTATTCTAATACTCAGCAAGACGTACCCGGGATTGGGTATACTTTAGCCCGTAACTATACTTATGAAGGCATTGTAAAGGCTTTGGGTTTGTTTTCAGCTGAAAAGTAACAAAGAGTATGAACTACTTTCAAATTTTAGCTTTCATATCCTAGTTGATTAACCATTCTAGGTTAGCACCTACACTAAACAAGCAGGGTATTGATTATCATTCATCAAGATTGTTCCATCATTAGTTACACTTCTTACTCTATGTGGCAGAAGGAATAAGCAGTCTCAATCTTCGTGAGAAACGGACGATTCTGAATCGAATTCAACCTTGCAAGAGTAAACCTAACTCACACGCTTGGAACATCCAAAGATCATTCCGAAGCAACCGTTTGCCTTTCATTCCGGGTCGTGGAACAGGGCCACCACAAGCGACTGTAGGACCGTACGCACACCAATTGTGCAGGACATACGTCTGTAGCGCGACTACATGATCCCGTATTCCTGTCTGCCTTGCAGAACGTACTCCCGCACGTCGGTGCATGAGAAAAACCAAATTACAAGTGGTGGGAGGTATGTCCACTTGCCGGGCCGATTGGTTACTAGGCTTACCGCTTTACCATATTTCGCGGTATGTGGCTAGTACTTTCAAATGCTTAACCACCACTACCACACGCTGCGACCTTAACAACTTTTATCAAAACAGACAGGGTAAACCTCCAGGTCATGATACCGTACATGACCCTGTCCATTATCCTTATAGTGATTGCAGAGTAGTAAACACGCAACTCCTATGTCGCGCGAGTGACAGGAAATCACTCGACTTTTACCGGCCCTATTTAGCAGAGCGTCTACGCGATAAGGACTCGGGTACATTACATTGGATTCCTAAGATCTTATGCAACTAGGGTTCCATTTCAACTCCTAGACGTAATGCAAGATATATAATATAATAATGAAATTGTAGTAAATTGAAATACTGGGGTATGCATCGGGGCTTGCCTTCTTGAGTGGGGTTGGGGGCAGGAGTGTTAGAGACTTCCGAACTTTGGTTCGGGGCTTCAGTTAGATCCTCGGCGACGTTTATCGGGTCTTCAGAAAACCCTTGGTCTTGTCCCAAGACCAACTCGTAGTCTCCGTCGTCGAGCGTCGTTGATTCTATATGATATGCAACAATTTATTTGAGATGGTGTTTGAGTTAAAGATTTTATTTCACGATAAAGTTGCAATCCAATAGTTAATATACATGAACTCATGAAACAAGGGGGTTTATCTTTTAAATTATCATTTATACTTAGGTTATGGTTATAGTATTGAATTTACTGTAAACAGAGACTAAAACATTTGAATTTGAATTCAAATTCCAAGTTTAAATTCAAATCTTAGGTAAATAGAATTATAAGGCCTTGAAAATTTAATTATAGACTAATTATCAACACATTAGTTTACGACAAAAAGATCTAATTAATTAAGCCTAAGGAACATGCTTAATTAATTTCAAATCATTTCAAGTTTGAATTACCCAAATTCAAAAGAAGTTAAACTACAAAACAGTGCTAAGTTTGAAACTTTTACACAAGCTAACACATGGCCTATAGAAGTTACATACCATAAATCACAATAAACAAAGCTAGTATGTAGAAATTATGTATATTATACCCTTTTACCTTAAGTTTAAAATAGATCCAAAACTATTTAGTTTCAAACTAATCTTCATTAATAAAAGTGGTAGAGTTTGAAATCTAGTTTCCAACAAAATTGGTTTGGCAATTTTTGGAATTTCTACAATTTCCTATGAATTTTACAAGACAGCAACATGGTTCACATGAAATAATACACTAGTTTACACTGGGGTCCTTGGTAATTTGCACTGAGACCCCTAGAACAAAACAAAGTATTACACATATGCCCTTGCTGGCATTCGATGGTGCCCGGCGTTCCTGTCTCCGGTGTTCTCGCCGGCGGCGAGGTCCTGGCCGGAGATGGTCTGGTCCTACGTGACCTACAAACCCTACGGTGTCCACCAGTGGGTGATGTGCAACAAGATCGACGACGGAGCACGGCCAGCGACGAGCAATGGCGGCAGCCGCGTCGGGGCATCGTCGTTCCCGGTGAGGGGCCGACGAACACGGGGGAGCAAGGCGCGCGTGAGCACTGGGGGAGTGCGGGGATGCTTTCCCCCAACTCAATTTGGACAGAGACAGGGCGGAGAGGGGTAATCAAAGGCGGGGGGGGGGGGGAGCTCGGGTTCTCACCGGCGGTAATGGCGGCCGGTGTTCTGCAGGCTAGGGCGACGGAGGGTGGTGAAGTGGTGGCGGGATTACTTCAGAAGGTTGATGTGGTGCTGGTGGTGCCATTGATCGGGGCGGAGAGGGCTTGTGCCAGTAGGTCGGCGGAAGGCCGAGCAGCGACGGAGGAAGAAGGCTCGCCGGCGCTTCGGTCTAGCACTTCTGGTGGAAGAAAATGGAATTGGATTACTTGGTGAGCTGCGATGGATCGTGGGGATGCTGATCGCACTTCAGATCAAGGATAGGGAGCAGTGGTAGAAGCTGCCGACGATGAGCCGGGGTCGCGGCGGATGTTCGGTGAGCAATGGCGGTCGGGGTAGGAAAAATTAGGCGGAAAGGAAGTGCGCAGGAGCTAGAGCGTGTGTTAGGAAAGCTAAAGGAAAAGCTCGGGGTCTAGAAGAGAATGTGATCGGGTGCAAGCAGGAGCTGGCGTCGGCGGCGCGCGTGGCGATCGCGGCGGCGCTTGGGCAGGAGCTCTGCGACGTGGAGGCCGCTCGAGCAGGCCAGCATGGGGTCGGGAGGGCTGCGGCATGGCAGAAGTGTGATGCGTGGGACGTCGGAAGGCAAGAGGTGGCACGGGAGGTGCTGCGACGGCGAGCGGCGGCGGAGTGCAGCTCGGGCAGGAGGCGGGCGGCGTGGCGAGGCAAGGGGAAGCCAGCGCGAGGGCCGGTGAGCGACGGGGCAAGTGGGGAAGCGGCACGTGGCTCGGACTAGGGCAGCGCAGAGGCGGTACGGCGGCACACATGGCCGGGCAGTGGCGGCGGCGTGCGGCAGAGGAGAAACAGAGCAGAGGGAGAGAGAGGTAGACGAAGGAGGACCCAACTACAATTTCAGAGAAATGCAGGGACCCTACTGTAAAGCATGAATAACTTTCACACCAGTGCTCAAATGGAGATGGGCCCAAAAGCAAAAGTGTGTAGTTTTTCAAAATGTACAACTTTGCTTTAAGGTTCATCCGCAGAAGAGCTAAGGATTTGCAATCAATTTGAAATTTAACAAGATTTCTAAACTTTGCATAAATCCTATTTTAAAATTACACCACATTTATATCCAAAGGGTAGTTTCACATACTTTTGCGTTTTAAACACAAATTTTTAACTTGTGCAAAATAACCCTCATACTTTTGAATTCTACCCTCCATGTTCACCCATTTAGCACAAAAGGATCTTTATTAAAATATAATTATATAAATAACCCTTTTCCCTTTGCATTTACATTTTTTAAATATACTTTTACCACTTATTGCACATAACACCATACTTAAATTCAGGGTGTGACAACACTAATTACCTGAGTGTCACAAGTTCCTGTGTGAAGGCCACAAGGCAGGATTCGTAATTGAGTAGTTCGTAGGGCTCAAAGCCCTTCCGGTACACAAAATGTCCTTACCATGTTGATGTGATGGTAAACCCCAGAAGGCTGCCCGAAAATGTTTCGGTGTGGCTGTCAGGTTGCGAGTGGTTTTCAAGGGCGGGGGCCGCCCGACGAGCGGGGGCCACCCGACGAGCGGTGGCTTCCTCGTCTCCGAGTCCTTTTCAGTACCGGCTTGAAGGTGTAGTACTACGCGGGGAGTACTCTTCATTGGAGTCCGAGTAGATGTTGAAAACGAGAGCCCCCCGGCAAGCGGTGGCGCCCACGTCCTTGATCTTGAGCAGTAGATCCAAATCCTCCTCCAAGTCGGAGAGGGATTTAGATTGTGAGGGCTTTTCAGGTCGGTTTGAATTCGACCCGAATAGATCTAGTGCGTCACGAGTGGAAGTCGCGTCAAAAACGAACATCTTTTCGATCTGCAGGGCCAGATCAGGAAGCAACAGATCATCGAGGTTGTCGATGAACTCATCGAGATTGCTGCTTGGGGTTGATGAAGAGGCCTTCGGCTCCTTGGAGTTGGCTAGGTGGCTGTTGAAGCCACCCAAACCGTTGGTGATGCAGATCCAGGAGCCGAAGATGAAAGTTGTGCCCTCGTCAAGCACGGCGCTGGTGAAGTTGAAGGATGTCATCGAGTTCTCCGGTGGATGCTCGATGAACACCCCTACCTAGCGCGCCAGCTGTCGATGTTTTACCGCCACGCCCACCGAAGGATACACCCAAGGTGATGAGTTTGTAGGTAGGGTGTCACCGAGATCAGGAACTCGAAGATGCAAAGCAACACAAGGTTTTAGACAGGTTCGGGTCGCTGAGTGCGTAATACCCTACGTTCTGTATGATTTGTATTGCCTTTGATGATGATTATCCCCAAGGGGGTCCTTGTCCGCCCTTATATAGTCTGGGAGAAAAAGTTTACATGGAAGTTCTAGTTGGGTACAAGTCTAGGAGTCCTACTCGAGTACTTCTCGGGTAGTTTCCTACCATATCCGACTAGTTTCACTACTGTATGAGTAATCTTACTGCATTACGAGTAGTTACAACAGACGTAGGGCGTGGGCTATATCCCATCCCGTATCTTAGGACAAGTGTGCCACATGTACAGTCCCGTGTGCCCGGATCTGACAAAAACTAGATTAAAATATATTCACTTTAATACCATATTAAATTCCGCTACATATATAGCTATTGTTCTCACGTAGTGCGTATTTGGAGGAGCAAGAAGAGGAAGGGCCCCTGATTTGGAGGAGGAAGAAGAGGGGGCCTTGGCGGGGGGCCCACGGGCGAGGGCGGGCCCCGTGGGGGAGAGAGATGGAGAGAGGCAACTGTGCCGCGGCACTCCCTCCGGCCCCGGCGTCGGCGCCACCTAAGGCGAGAAAGCCTAGGTCCAGGTCGATGCACGCCGCAATCGACGCCAAGGCCGCCATAGCCAGGAGCAGCAGCAACGCCAGCGCGAGCTTCACCATGGCCGCCGGGCGAGTGAGAGAGAGATTGGAGAGGGAGGGAGAGGAGCAAATGGGAGAAGATAGGACTATGCGGAAGGTTTTTTTATGAACGTTTGCCAGCGTGACACTACGTGGCATATTTGGATCTCGAATGAATCACTTAACACGGTTTAGAAATCTAAATGTACGATTTGAGAGTTTAAGTAGTATCTAGGTAAAATCTAAATGGATGATTTGAGAGTTTAGAGATCTAGATAAAACTGCAGGACAAGTTTGAGGACATGAAGCACAGTTTACTCAATAAAAAAATTACTTTGTCAGCCGAAGTAGATTGTCAGGCTTGACATAGAACCAGTCTCCACCCGGTTTAGGCCCACGTCCCAGAGGCAGAGAGGATCCTGGAACCCAGACCCACCACCGCTGCCACGTTCTTTATGGTGCCCTGCCCGCACGCGGTCAAACAATAGTTTGACTCCAGTATCCCAATCAGTTATTTTTCTTTTGGAGTCGAATACCGCGTCGTCGTCTCTTCAATTACAAAGACAGCTCCCGCTACCATTCCTCCCGCTCCCGCCAATCCACTCCACCTCCGTCTCCGTGTAGGCTTCGTCAAGAGAAGCTTTCCTCCGCCTCCGCCTCGTCCTGGAATCCGTGATTGGACCCGCCAAGGCGGCCTGACGGGTCGTCACAAATACTAACAATCTTGTCTCTGTCCCCCCCTCTGACTCGGAGCGCTTGGTTGATGGTGATCTCGGCGAAGTGATCGAGGAGGCGAGCGAGAGCCCCCGCTGCTATTCATGTAATCTTGTTGTTGTCGGGAGCGAGGAGGAAGGAGGATGCCGTACTGCGTGGTGACCGCGGCGGCGGCGGACGTCGCCGGCGGCGCCCACGCGCAGGAGGAGGAGGTGCGGATCTTCTACCAGCGGTACGGCCACGGCGCAACCAAGGTCCTCCTCATCATCGGTACGGCGCGGCTCGCACATTCTCCTCCTCTCTCTCTCTTTTCTGCTTCGTCTCTTCAATTGTTCTTGTTCTTGTTTCGTTTCTTGTCCCAAATTCGACTTTCCTGAGAATTTCCCCCCAATCGGACGGAACGCAGGTTTCGCGGGGACGTACGAGTCGTGGGGCCCGCAGGTGAAGGGCCTGAGCGGCGCCATTGAGCCCGTCGACGAGGAGGCCCCGGCCGGCGACGACTCCGGCGCGGCGGAGGGCGTCGAGGTCTGCTGCTTCGATAACCGCGGCATGGGCCACAGTTCCGTGCTGGAGCAGAAATCGCAGTACACGTGCGTGCACCACGTTTCCCTCTTTTTACTCTCCTCCATTGCTGGCTCTATGTTCCTGACGATGTTGTTCGTGCTGTTGCTCAATTCTTGGCAGGACGGCGATCATGGCGAAGGACGCGCTAGCGCTCATGGATCACCTGGGATGGCGAAAAGCGCATGTCTTCGGCCACTCCATGGGTGAGACACATTTTCTTCAACCTCTGCCATTGGTCTTGCTGAAGATTCTTAGTCCACGAGCGTCGCCTGACAAACTGTATCTGAAACAGGGTCCATGATTGCTTCGAAACTGGCCGCAATGGCGCCGGACCGGGTCGCGTCGCTGGCGCTGCTCAACACGACAGGAGGAGGCTACCAGTGCATCCCAAAGGTAGGTGTGGTCGCCCAGCCATTCAGATGCTGCAAATCGTGACACTTTTCAGATTTCTTTCCAACCGGTTCAGAAAAAGCTTCATTTGTCTGAAACTTCAGTCGCAATCAGATGGGGGATATTTTTGTGGTTTTTGTTTGTTGTGTGTGCAGTGTGCTGTTGCTTTCTGCAATTCATTCTCCGGCTTCTGGACTGCTTATTATCGGGTTGAAAAAATCAATCGAAACATGATACGTAATTGGCTAGAATCAACAATTGGTAATGACTTTGTCATGCGGCAGGGAAGCATGGGTGAAGCTTCTAGTTGGTCGCTTTGAATTCAGTGGTACAATGTGGACATCTTTGATGGTGGACAAACATCAAAATTGATTTGGATATTTCTCGAAAAAGGCAAAATTAAATCAATTTACCTCGTGATTTCGATATACTGATGATATTTGATGGAAGGATAAGATCTTTTGCAACATGATTGCGACTTATCTAGACTATATTTGAGTACGCCACTCAGATTTTAAGTTTTCGACAATTTTTTAGATAAAGCACCTTGGACAGAGATATCTACACGTGGATTCTTTTTTGTAGCATATGGATTTTTTTGACACGATCTTGTTCCCTTTGTCATTTTGCTCCTAGTTAGAGTGGCCACATAGCCATGGAAAAGGTTTCACGCTCTGTATTTTTTTCAAATTACTAAAACAAGACTGTTCAAGTTCTTCGCAACAAAGCCCATTGAATTCTTCAATGCGTTGGTCAGCCAGACTTTGTTTTTGTTTAGACATGGTCGGAGGTTGTGTATGGTGAAGAACTATTTTCTTTGTTGCTGTCATTGCACTTGCACTGGCCTGGTTATTAGGAGAGTGGAAAATATATAAACTTGATCCTGATGTCAATGACATTTTCCTTTCCAGGTCGATTGGCACACGATATCTCTCGCCTGTCGTTTTCTACGGGCAAGAACTCCTGAGCAGAGAGCGATTCTTGATCTTGAAGTCCATTATACGAAGGTTGGTGATCACCAATTTTTCTTCTACCAATAGTCCTGCTCATTGTATATGCAAAAGAAAACTAATTTACAAATTATATCACACTGCAGGAATACCTTGAGGAAGCTGTTGGATCAAGTACCAGAAGACAAATGCTTTATCACGTAAGAAATTTAGAAACATTGTAGAACAAAGTAGCATGGGTTGTCAGTGTAGGAGGTGAACTAACCCATATCTGTTGACATAATAGATTAGGTCGTGACAGAGATGCCACAACATTTATGATATCTGAAGTGCTAACATGAACACGAATGCGTAGAAGCTAAAGATGCAAAATAACCCATTAGATATTGCACATGCCATTTTTCATATACACATATCTGACAAGTATGATATTTTTTTTCTTTTCAGGAATATGTGAAAGGTTTGTCATCTGGTGGTATGCAATCCAGACATGGATTTGAGGGGCAGTTGAATGCTTGCTGGACACATAAGCTCTCAACAAAAGAATTAGACAGAATTCGCTTAGCAGGTTTCTTTGTTCTAATCATTCATGGCAGGTAACTGAAAGCTCAGGTAATCCCATTATTGCCCGATGATCCACACAACACTGATCACCTATATGGTGACATTTCTCCAGGGATGATGTTATTGCTCAGTTGTATTATGCAAGGAGGCTTGCAGAAAAGCTCCAGCCTGCTGCCAAACTGGTTGAGCTACATGGAGGCCACCTAGTGAGTCATGAAAGACCAGCTGAGGTAAACATAGCATTTGTCAGACTTCAGTTTTTGTTGGTTTCTTCACTACACTTATCTAGATTATCTTGAAAAAAAAGTTATTATATAGAAGCAGAGCAAGTGTTTTTTAATTGACAAGTCCCCTTGCAGGTCAACATGTCCCTCATGGAGATGATAAAAGCATCAAAATCAAATACAGACCTAGAGGAGTGGTCAAACCTTCCAAAGAAGTCCGACGGTACGTCCTTACTGGCAAATCGCATATTGGATGACTCTGATATGAATGTAAAAACATCAACATAAATTTTTTTTCTTAAACTAGATAACCGAAGTGATTTCTGGTGTTTGCTGGATCAGCTGGTTCTCTCCGTAAGCGAGATGGTGATGGCGTGAATTACCTCATAGTTACATACAACCTACTCGGGAAGCTCCATCTTATTCTGCTCTTCTTGTTTGGAGTGTTCCACCTTATTCTTGAGCACGCGAGGAGGGCCCTAAGAGTTTTGAAGCCTGCCAGAGTTTCTGCTTCCACGCTATAGAAACACCGTTTGAATTGGGATACTCCTTTTCTGTCCTAAAGCTGCTATTGGGAAACTAGGAATTGACAAGAAAAATTATCTTGCAGAGTAAATAGCCAATGAAAGATTACGGTGGAAGTTCTTCGTTCTTTGGACAAGTGTGAATTCAGAGATAGTACTTCCGGCAAAAGTGCTGTTGCAGAGTCTTGATGTGACAGACTGGTCCTCCATGGAATTGTTTTGTAACTTGCCCCCCTGGTTTTGTGAGTGAGAGGCAAGTCATGGCAGTTGCGCATAGTCTGGATGTGAGGATTTGTATTGTATTGTTGTTCAATTCAACACAAATGAAGTACACATTTTTTATCATCAGAACGCTTTTCGCTTCTGACTTGCTTGTGCATAAGAACTAAAAGCAGAAATATTATTTGAAAAAAAAATCTGATCTGGGTTAAGGAAACAGACTAGCATGCAATTTTCTATGAAAAGATAAATAAAATCTTTAATATCAATTCAGCCATAACAACATATTTAGAACTCTTGAGTCTTTATTCGCAATCCTTTGCCCAAGTATACGGGCGTTTACAGAGGCATTGGCCGCAAACATAGTACGCTATACACATTGTGAACAACAAAAACATTCAAAAATGAGTCGCGAACACATCTCAACCACGCTCATGACGATGCACTGGACTTTGTCAATGCCATGCTCAGGTCAAGCTCAGGTATAGGCCACCCTGCTGGTGCGCGTGCTGACGCCGAGCCGCGGCGGCGTCCAGTCCCCTGTGCAGCTCCAGTCCGGGCTGTACCCGGCGATTGCGCCGCTGTTCTGCCCCGCGCTCTGCCCCGAGCTAGACGAGTCTCCGGCGATCCCGCCGCCAGAAGGGCTCCGGCCGTGCGTCGGCGTAGCCGGCGGCGGCGGCGCGGGGCGCGCCTTGGCGCGCGCCGACCTCGTCGCGGCCATGTAGCCTGGGATCGCCGGCGGCCGCCCGTGCACGGCCTGGTTCAGCGGGCTCCGCAACGACGTGTCCACCTCCACCGTCTTCTCGGGCATGCCGCCGGGGAGAGCAGCGGCCGCCGTCACGTAGGACGCCGTCCTGGCGGCGGCGCCCTGGTACGTCGTCTTGGCGTGGTCGGGCGCGTCCTGCCGCCGCTGCGGCTGCGTGGCCGCCATCCAGCGCTCCAGCCAGTGGAAGCCCAGGCCGGCCTTCTCGTCCTCCTGCCGATGCCACTGCCGCTGCTCACGCACGCAAAAAAAAACATCGTCAGATCGAATCAAAAGTAGACTGAAACTGCATCATCCAATGGCACAGACGACGCGGGGGTCGGCGTACCTGCTGGTAGGCGTAGGCGTAGGAGAGCGCCCGCTCCCGCCGCGCGGCGGCGTCGTGCCGGCGGGCGCCCTCGGCCCTGGCATCCTCCAGTGTGCGGCTGCTGGCGTCCCAGCCGGCGGAAGGGCTCCTCCCGCCGCCGTTATCGTCGTCGCCTCGGCGCAGCCTTCCTCTGCTCCTGCTTCGCTGCTGCTGCAGCAGGTCCTCGGCTACCTCGCCGTCGTCGCGGGCGTCCTGGTGGTCGCCCACCAACGCCAGGTCGAGGCACGGCTGGTGGTGATGGCGTCGTGCTCCGAGAAGGGAAAGGGAGGGGCGGATGGCCGGAGGGGTCGGCGGCGGGAGGAGGAGGAGCGGGAGCTCGGTGAGGCGACGCGCCCGGACGCGGGCCTGGGCGCGGACGAGGGCCTGCATGCAGCGCATGGTGAGGTGCACCTGCCGCCGCACCTGGTGGCCGCGCACCAGCGCCTGGAGACGCACCAGGCCGCGCAGCGCGCGCAGGGCTCGCCGGGCCTGGAACCAATAAACAAAACGTGGACAGACATTACATGCAGTCTGATATACCTATAAAATCGTATCCCTACTTTCGTTTTGAGGACGAAACCACTGTACTACTTAGCAAATCCAACGTTCAACTGATTTGATTTGATTTGAATTGTCTTTGTTCTTTTTTTGAAACTATGAAAGTGGTTCCTCGGATTCTATTCAAACTGAGAAGCTACCTTAGCGCAGCTGGGTCCTTGGGGAAGAGCCAGTGGACCAGGGTTCAAATCCTACTCATATTTGCTCACGTAATACCTCCCTGTGATCCACATCATTTTTTCTATTCAAACTTATTTGGATCTTGCATGTTGGATAATTGCTTTGGAATACTCCAAAACGGAAACACACTTTCCACTCTGCAGCCAGATTAAATGACACGTTAGTCGTACTAAGACTCATTTATAACTAATGTTACTCGTCTTTCTGGTATGAAAAAATACTTAGCTTTTTAGACAAGATCTTATCAATCTTTTGAGAATTTGCCTACCAGATATTTGAAACGTTTTGACATATTGAGCTTGGAAATATAGAAAGCGTCCGTGCAGATTTGTGTTGAAAAATAATTTCCTTGTAACAAATTCGTTAGATTTGTAAATATGTTACGGTAGAAAACAATGACCAAAGGTACGTTGAGGTAGTGTTGTATCCAAAACAAGAAGTAATTTTGACTGAGGGGGATAATAACTAAATCCAGAAGGGATTTGTATATACTAATCTCAATCCCAAGAAAAAGTTGTAAGGTACTTGTTAATATTGTTTCTTTTGCGAAACACAATACTAATAATACAGACGCTTGTATACACATATGCATAATACTTGCACACCCGACCACTACTAGCACATACATCTGAAAACTCCCATGTTATAACAAAGAAACAAATGGTGAAGAAATGTTGCTGCCTATTCAAACAGGTCCAAAACTAACTGACAGTTTCCAGAGAAAAAATATATAATAAGCACATGCATATTTCCAATGTTCTAAGCCCGGATACACTACCCATTCTATAATTCTACCCACTGAAAAGCCCGCTTATTTTGCTTTGGATCACTGGCCAATTTTTATTGAAATAAAGGTTTCATATAAAATTTGAAATTTGTATTTTTCAAGTAACATATATTTTTGGTGATGGAGTGAGCCTAGTCTTATACGATGGTAGTGTTTCTTATCACTACTACAAATTGGGTTATTGCAAATGGCTCATCACCACTGGCGGTGACAGTGGTCATTACCGCCGGATCGTAATACAAACGGGCCAACTGTGATAGGATCGACTAGTATCACCACCGGATCGTAATACAAACCGGCGGTGATAATACGCTATCACCGCTGGTTTGTATTACGACCCGGTGGTGATGCCCGTCGAATCTACTCTTATTATTTTTCTCACTCCGTCACAGTATTTATCCTCTTATCCTCTTCTACCCTTTTTTTCCCCTACGCCTCTCATCTCCCCCATACTCTCCCGTCCTTATCCCCTCCCCTATATCTCTCATCTCCCCGTACTCTTCCGTTCTTATCCCCTCCCCTGCGTCCCTCCCACCCCGGCGATACTCCTCGATCTCCATCCTAGCGTTGGTCCCCTCCCCTCCCCTCTACGGCTTCCCTTCTCTCTCCTTCCCCCGTGCCCCTCCCCTCCCTATAGCGCTGCTCCCCCATCACCGTTGACCCTAATCCAACGGGAACATAAACCAACGGTGATGACCCAATTTGTAGTAGTGTACAGAGGATGGATGGTACTGGCAGCAGCCATAGCTTGAAATTTTATTATCCCTTAATACAAATGAGGAGGATAAAATGAGCACTGAACCAACTTGATCGAGCAGTCATTTCCGTTGCACACTCGTAATGGAGTCAGGTGTAGAAATCATATCAAAACCCCCCGGGCTCGGCGGCCGGCGAGGCAGGCCACGTCACCGGAAAAACTTTTCACCATACGTTTCAAGATTTACGGCGATCTTCATTTCCGCTAGTTGCCTGGCTGCGGTAAAAAAGAATCTTCCTGACGAAGGATCCAGTAGCCCCGGTACTCCTGCTTCCGAGTCCCGATAGAAGGGGAAAAAATCGCGCTCCTCCGCTCGGCATTAGCTTGCGCGCCTCCACCTCCTTCCCAAATCATGTTGGAGAAACCGCCGCGGCTGTTGAAGACGAGCTGGGGACCCGCGGCCCCATGCGGGGTTATGAGGTGGCGCCGTCTTCGCTGCCTGTGCGCGAGCCGCGAGGGCTGGCGCTCCGCTGCCACCGTCTGCGCGCTCGGGGCTGCGCTGCGCCGCCGCCTCTTACGCGCGGAGCAGGGATGGGCCGGTGGCGAGCGCCGAGCAAACGGTTCCGCCGAGCTCTCTGCCTCCGTCCGCCCCTCCCTCAACCCCAAGCGCCGGGGAGTCCTCCGTTTCCCAGCTAAGCCGCCGTCCCTAACGAAGCCCCGCACCATCGGTTCTTCCCGTCCCTCGCCTCCTCCCTGCGGGACGCCACCGCCGCCGAGCCCTCGACGCGGCCGGAGGACCGGATCTGCAGTGACATGGTGGACCTCGGCAGCAGCCTAGCAAGGGTGAATGCGATCTGCGAGTGGCTAGAGGAGGGCGTTGTGAGGTGGAGGAACTGGCTTGTGGAGGCGGAGCGATGACTAGGGCACTAGGCAGCGGCAGGACTATTGCGAAGTAGCCTCGAAAGGTATGGGGTGCAGGGATGGCGCGGCACAACGCAGGAACGGCTCTGGTTCACAGCCTTGTGGCTCAGGCAAGCGATTTGTTAGGTGTTTCTATTTGATTCGTTGGTCCAAATCGATTTTGCTTAACCTTGCTGTTGGTCTGGCTTATATGGACTCCAAAGAGTAGTATGATTTCCAGAGGCTAGCATCTTCTCTTGCTGCGGCAGCCCGTCGCCCGTCGCCTATACACTGCTTCGGGAGATGCCAGAAGACAGGGTGCAGGATTTGCAGCAGGTGCGTCAGGTGTTGTGGGATGTGACGATGCTAATAAGGTGGCCTAAGCAGACTGGTCAGGGACTCACTTCAGCATGGCCGTCACTCCGTCAGGTTGCCTCATCTATTCCTTAGCTAGATTTGTGTTTAGGGTGATCAGTGCTCTTCAATCCCTATATTTCAGTCACGATTTGAATCAGGTGTTTATGTCCTTATTCGTTATTCACTTGATTGGGTGCACGGCTTAAGGGATTGCGGTTTGTGCAGGAATATCAGATGGAAAGCGACTTACCCCCTAGGTAGCAGCAAGGTGTTGATGGCAAATTAGTCAGCACATTCGTGCCCTCAAGCTATCTATTATTGTGCCTTGTGGCCGTGGTTTGACCGATACAGATGCTTTGCAGGCTCTCTACGAGGGCCTTATGCCGTGTTCTGCACCAGCAAGGATGCGCCAAAGAGGGTGCTACAAGGTTTGGAGTAAACATTCACTTTTCTATTAGTTCTTCTTACTTTGGAACACCAAAGATTGGTTACTGAGCTGAACTGAACTGGTTGCGTTGAGTTTGTATGTTTTCTTGTGTCAGGGATATGTAGTTTGTTTTGGGAAACATTATGATATGGTTGATTTGAATTGTTAAATCAAGTGATCCTATCATAAAGTTTGAAGTGAATTTGATGCATGTATGTTAGAAAATAGAAATATACTACACCCATAATGTATAAGCCCGAGATCAGGTCAACGATGATTAAGTGATTTATTCAGTCTAGGTTTTGTTTTGTCATAGCTTCTTGCTTCCCAATGCTATGCATTTTCTCTACCTACATTCATTTCCTCTGTTCTTACTTTCCATGACCAGGGAGATACCATTTTCTGGTTCTAATTTTTTTAGTAGTACAGTTAGAATAGGTAGATTGACATGTTGCCTAATCTTTGCAAAATGTGAAAATAATGATGGTGCAACTAAATGATTTATTGATTTTTTCTTTTTTGTAAAGTTCAAATGAACAGGCTCCTCCCTGTTCTGTACAGAAACTCAAAAGAAGCGATGTGAAACTAGGAAAGAATCCAACCATGGAGATAATTTTTTGAATTGGCTGGTATTTCTATTATGGTCGTCACTTAGGAGTTGTTAGATTACCAATTTATATACTTTCAGATGACCTATAACCTATTTTATCTAAGAATGATCCATCAAAGGTGGTGAAGAACAAGCAGAGCAATGTGCCACAATGACTAAAAAACAACGATGGCATGAGCAGGTTCTGATCAAAGGTATGATCACCTTCTGATACATTTAATAGTTTTCCTTCTAATGCTAAATATGGATGCTATTTCTTTTCAAAGAGGCTACAAAATTATGAGGTAATTTGATTTCCGAGATGCACATAATGAAAGTGATTATGTCCTTTCAAACATAATTAGGTAGCTCCCGGCCTGGATTCTCCATTTTATACATATCAGGAATCAGGATTGCTTTGATGTGTCATATAAGGGTTCCTCTAACTTATCTTAAAAAATAAGCCCCTTGCAAGTCCTTACTAATTATCTTTATTTTTTTAGGTTCATGAGAAGCTCAGGCACAGACTTGCACAACAAAGAGACTATAATTGGTTTCACATCAGAAAACACCAGCTCCATGAAGATATTAAATTCTACAGATATGAGCCAAGGCCAAGTAATCCCAAGACCCAAGCAAGAATAAATCATCCAAAAAATAAAAAAGGAACTTATGTATCTGTTTTCCATTTGTCTGTGTGATTATCGTACCAATATGCATCATTCTCTATTGTAGTCTATGTACACTTATGTGCCAATATCTGTCTTATTATTTTTTTTTGAAAATCGCTATGCTGCTTTCTTACTTTTTACTATTTATAAACAATGGTGTATAGCCAAATAGAACTACAGTAAAAAATGAACGTTCGCGCGCGCAAGGTACTAGTAGAAATCATTGTTCAGCGCTGCGCTGTAGTACTAGTAGTGTCTACAGATTTAGCGTGCATGCCTCTTGTTCAGAGTGACTGGGATTTGTTGGGTCAATAAAGGCATGCATGTGATGTGGTACACCGAGCACCACAGCAGCACATCCTTTCGGTACACACATGCAGTACGGTAGCCAAGGAAATCCAGGCTTCTTTGTTCATTCGGCCCCGTTCACGTTACAGCAGACACCTAACCCTTTGTATCAGCCTGCTGGTGCCCTTCTTGTATCTGAAGCACGTGTTTTTACAAATTCTTCAATTTTTAATTAAGATTGATAACTATATATATAGTCCCATATAGAGACCTTAAGTAATTTTCAGTAATCTATGTATCCATGACTTACCCTGCTAGACAAAAAAACACACTATACAGTAGTAGAATCAGTTACAAACCGAAACAGGCCCGGCACGTTGCGACGGCAGACCATGTGAGCCAGATCGAGCAAAGTTGCGGTGGCGCCACCGTTGCCGGCAAGCAAGCAGCCATCTACCCGAGCAAGCAAGCGGCCGCGGCCGCGCCCGCCATTAACTCTGCAGTTACTGAGCTCGGCTGGGCCGGTCCGGTAGGTGCATGCGTTGGGTGAATGGTGATTGGATCCCAACAAGCAAGCACTAGTACACGACGGGCACACCTAATCACCACCCGTGGAATTGATGATGCGGCATGCATGATTACATATTCCACACCAAGTCTGGTCGCCGTCGCCAAATCTCCCTGCTTAAACCGTAAGCAAGCCATGTGATCTTGGCCCTGGATGATGCGTGATCTCGCTCTGGGCTCTGCCTGCAGCTGGCCGCCTAGACCAGACCGGCCACCTTAAAAGTCACCGGCTGATTTTAACCCCGGATCTCTTCGTGCCCCATCATCCTGTCAGAAAACAAGGGCTCGCCACCAACCGCGACGCGACTCACTGACCACTCACCTTTTCTTTTACCTTTTGTCCTGGGTATATTTTTTCTAAGAGTAAGGTTCTACACCGTATTTCTCGTTTTGTTATTATAACGTAGCCCAAGTGATCTGATTGGCCTTTTCATTCGACGACGCTAGCTGCAAGGAGTTTTGTTAGTGCTACGCACCGGTGTACCTATTAATGCGAGGTTGTTGCTAGCTAGCTAAAAAGCCCTTTACTACGATGCAATCCCAGCTGCGAATGATGAGGATTAAACACAATGCATCCTGAGCATTCATGTCGATCGACGAGTGACAAACTAAAAGTTAACATTGACATGTTAGTATATATGCAAGCGGCCGGAAGAAAAAAAAATATACTAAAGTAAATGTTAGCATTGCGAGGTTAATTCTTCAGTTAAAAGAATCTACCTCGGGATCCTATGCTCGCATCAACTCTATGTGATGCATGATCAGTAAGGTTTAAGGAAAAATATGCTTGAGTAAATCATGTTAGCATTGCGAGGTTAATTCTGATATGATAGATAGATGCAAGTGAGACATGATCGAAGACGTACACGAACACGAGTACACGATTAGTGTGGCTAGTTGGGCATGCGAGCGTACTACGTACCAGGTACCCGCGGTAGTAGGCCTGGATGCGCACGGCGGCGCGCTCCTCCCGCGACAGGCGCCGGAGCGCCGCCAGTCGGACCACCCTGGCCGCCGCCTCCGCCGCGGCCACGGCGGCCTCGGCCGCGGCGGCCAGCGCCCGCGCGCGCTCCATGTCGTCGTCGTCGTCGTCGGCCGCCTCGTGCTCCCGCAGTCCACCACCCGCCCCACGGTGGTACTCCGCCTTCCGCACCGGCGGCGCCAGCAACTCCGCGTCGCCGCCCTCGTTGCTCGCCTCCGCGGACGTCTCGGACGCCGGGAAGTGCTCCAGCAGCAGCACCTCCGGCTCCTCGCCCCCGCCGGCCGCGGCCGCCTCCGCCTCCTCGCCGGCACCGTCCTGCTGCCATGACCGCATCAGCTCGCCATCAAATGATCGATCAGCAGCATATGCCATGCCAAGAACTGCTAGCTGGTGCCAGAGTGGCAATCGCGCGCACTGGCGTGTGCGGGCGGGGCGCCTACCTGTTTCCCGTGTTGCACGGCGTCCTTGTCCTTTGAGGTGGTGGCGGAGGACGACGACGACGGCCGGAACACCTTCCTGACGACGGCGAACCAGCCGCCGCCGCTACCTGCGGCGTGCTTCTTTCCCATGGCTGCGCTGCCTGCCCGCGCGATCACCCCGGCCGGCTGGCTACAAGCTGGTAAAATCTACTACTGCCAATCTGGGGAGCGGTGAGGAAGGAGGGGGCAGTAATGGAGGTGGACGCCGCGCGATAGCGCCAATTTAACGTCGCTCACGGGGGAGGGGCCCGGCCATGGGGGCCGGGACCGGGAGTGGCATCGTGTCTCTCTGCGCCCGTGGACCTTCCTGGTCTAGCTTTCGCAGGTGGAACTGTGGAAGGACGGAGCAGTGGTGCTACCCGATTTTCCCTATCGTCGTCGTCGCCCATAGCGTCTTGTCACTAGCTACAGTTTTTACCGTTGTTTGTCTCGTGCAGTTTTGTTTGGCATTGGCCTGTTCAAACTCCAACTGAATTAAAAGAAGTTTCTTTGTTACTACTGGCTTACAAAATCATTTGACTACGTGAAATTAAAATCTAACACGCATAAAAAGATCCAAAAAGATCTCTTGGGCCGGGGTTCTACGTCTGAAAAATGTAGAGACATTCACTAGAGACAAATAGCCCTGACGTATAATTCTATGCCCAGTTGGTAGGTTCAGTACAGGATGGTAAAGGATCTTGAAATATAAATGCCAGACTCTAAAAGAAACGGGCTCTAATTTTATTCAATTTTAAACGAAAAATTTATAAGGATCAAGTTGGATCGTCAAGAAAGCATTACGGTCATGATCCGTTATCACCCCTACACGGTACCGCTGCAAAGGAAGCTCACATATAGGTGGACTGACGGCATCTGCAAGTCCACGGAGCTGGAGGGGCTCGTTGAGTAGGATGAAACGGCTGGCGATCTTGAGCACCGTGTGACGACGGTGTGAGCCGCAAATCTGTTTCTAGAGATGACTAGCTTGGCTTGGAGTCTACACAAAAATGTTAAGGGGAATAACTATATACGACAAAAAGTTTGCTTAGGACAAAACATTCTTTCTTACTCCTAGCTAGTAGAAACCATCATGGATCCGGCCGGCAAGGATATGGTCGGATCTCAATAAAATCCTGGCTGCATTTCAGTTAAACTTAGCTCAATCTATCTCGCCAACAGAAGGGTGCATTTACCGCATATGCTACGTGGGCCGTGGCAGTACCATAATTAAGAATGCCAGCCCATATATAGAAACATAGCCAAATAGACCTGTGCAACAACTGCAATTCCCCATGGCCCAATGTAGGCTTTGTAAACTTCTTTTAAGGTAAATTTCAGACTTAGTTGATGGTTTTATGATAACTGTAAGGTCTTATTATTCCATTTGCATTGTATTTTGGTCATATCGTATACTTATATGTTTAGCATGTCATATTGGACATATTTATTTTTTTAAGTTGGACAATCCTAACCCAGAATATCCTAGATCTGCCACTAGGCCATCCCATCCCATGCAACAGAGGCTAACTCATGGCATCATCCCAGCTGACCAGACACCTTTGCCACCCAAAGTGGTGAACCCTGCTTGAACAAAGGGTGAAGCTTGCCTTTGATCTATTGGAAATATGCACAAAATTATACGTCCAGGTTCTACTAGGACGCATATTTCGTAAACAAGGAGCTATGATAATGTAACACCAGAAGTAGGCCAAAGAGATCATCAAAATCAACATGAAATTTATGTTGTGCTTGATGATGACATGGAAGTGACACGTGGATTGATGATGTGGTGACTTGCTGCCACTAGTAACCATTTTTAGGGCTGCTCATCAAATTCAGTTTCTAGGGGCAGCCCGATTAAGAGAGGCGCACCCCTGGAAACATATTTCCATGGTTAGTTTATGCTATGATATATAGCTTCTTCCTCTGTTTTGCCATCTCTGCCAATCACCTGAATTCAACAATAAACATGAGTAGTAAAGCAATGAAATACCGTGGGCCGTGATGAACGTTCATTCAATTAGACTGTTAGAGTACTGATCAATGAACTTACGAATTATCCTTCGTCACGTACATTATGTGCAGAAGGGAATGCAGGGTCTGTAGTCTACACCAGGGAAACCATTAAAGCAACTTTTCTTGGTTCTAGTTCGTACCAGAACATTAGAACTTCAAATGTAATTTACACTTCAGTCTTAAATGTAAAGATTTTGGTTCAGTTGGCCTCACACAATCAGTACAAGCTACAAAGTAACCCCATTAGCCTCAGACAACTCTACTCAGTACTTCTCTAAAATTGAACAAAGTCGCACTAGAAGGGCTTTTTGTTGTGGCTCTCTGTATGATTCATGAATGACCTTGTTCCATCAATCTTATTGATAGATGTGTAAGTAGCAAAATAATACCTTACCATAAGTTGATCACTGCAGTGGACACCTTAAATACTGCTTGTACACAACCAGCACTGCGTTCACCTACAGGCCTACAGTGCAAAAAACCATATGGGACCTCCAAATAATGGCAAGAACTGTGATGCAAAAATAGCTAGGTGAAGCATGCATAAGTCACTCATACAGAAAACATTTGTAGGGGTAGATAAAACGGCATTTATAAAGCCGGAAGATAGCCTGCCCCTGCTTTTCGGCATTGCGGATAGAGCATTTACAGAGGCGGGTGCCGCATCTGAAAACATATTTGCAGGAGCAGGTCAGACTATCACCCACCCCTAAAAATGCATTTCCAGAGATGGCTCAAGCGTTAAGGGAAACCAATAACATGGATCGCTCGTGTAATTTTATTTCCCACCAGATTTTAGTTTCTACTCCGAGTCAAATGTTTAAAATTTTGGTTCTTGCCAAATCAATACACTTAGAGTTCGTATACGACCAAATACTCAAACTAAATATATATTAAAAGAATAACAAGTCCATACATCAACACTTAAGATCTCTAATATAATAAGCATCTCAAGTTCATACATCAATACTAAATATCTCAAATATAATAAGCATCACATGTCCATGCATCAATACTTAATATATTACCCTAATTTAACAAACAACATAAGTTATATCTCACTACGCTTTAACACATTTTGCATTCATTTTCCTTTCTACTTTCATGCCCTTTCAGCCGTAGTACACAACCATTTCCTCTGTTTTCTGTCTCGGGTCCTTATATTGTCCTGACTAAATACTGCTCTCCTACAGAAATGCACTACATTACAGGCAGCAATAGTTTGCAGTCAATATTACATTATAAACATATAACCCCATCCCCACCCTTCCTGTAATTCTTTGAGCAGTAGGATACAAAGTTCAGTCAATAGTCCACTAGTAAGCATTTCCATAATATTCTTCAATGCAGAATAAAACAATGAGAGAGCTGTGCTGAATTTATTTGGTTTGTATCGTGACTATATGGATGGATCATATGGTATTATGGTATATTACTGGCTGAATCCAGGTAAAGGTAAGAGAGGAAACATCCACCCTTCTTTTCCAGATAAAGGCGGGGCGGAGCTGTTTGGACTGTTCGAAGGGTGAGGGACCTCGAGTCTACTTTGCGGTGGTGTATGCTCTCCATAGTCTAGCTTGTACACTAGGCTAGGTTTCCTAAGCGCAAATGTAGTCGTGGGGAAAGTGGCGGTGTGGGGGAATCAAGTGGTTCTGGTTCCTTCCTCATCTGTCTAGCTCGAGCTCGTGAATCTCTTGTATCGTGGATTCAGGCGGCTGGATCATGCGTGTTAGAGTTGCTCCGGCCATGGTGAGACCATCTTCAGCGTCTTCCTGTCCGTGCGGTAAGGCACCACTCGCACCGTCTGACTCCAGGATAGCATAGCACATGATCACCGTAGAAGAATATCCTCTGATTGAAGAATGAATTGCTTTGATCTCCCATTAATGGTGGTTGAAACCTGACGATAGGAAGATGAAAGAAAGCTGCTACTATTTGTTGGGATATTTAGACTAGACCCATTTATTTAAATAATAAATTAAGGCAAAATAGGCAATCTCATCCTTGAATTTTCGCTTCCGGGTCAAGTTCGTCCCTATACTCTTGCATAGTCCAATTTAGTCCTCGAACTCTTGTTTTCGGGTCTTGTTTTCGGGTTCAGTTTCATCCTTCATCCGAGCTAGATGTCCATGTTGGCATCCAACTCAGCCAGACACATCTAAAATGTCATGTGTGCCCGTCATTCTATTCGGTCCATCCGATCTAGACGTCCATGTAGGCGTCCAACTCAGCCAGATGCATCTAAAATATCATATGTGCCCCTCATTCCATTCAGCTTACCATCTAAAATCTCAAACAAGAAAAAGACGTGTTCCTAAAAGTCCCTATTGCCGGAATGGGAGTCATGACCATCAGACTCATGACCAGTCCCCGGCTCAATTCCTAGTACCATCCAACACCAATCTCACCACCCGCAGCAAGAACTGGAGGGTAGCGCGTGGCTCGCCGCACCCGGGCCATGCAGAGCGAGCCGCCACGGGCCCTCGATCTGACAGGCATGGGCGCATGGCGGCAGCCGGGATTGCGATTGCGGTAGGGCGGTCATCCGCCACCGCCTTTTGATTTCACACAAGCAAGGAAGAACTCGAGCAACACATGCTTGAGATGATTGTTCATGCTTCATGGATGTGCGGATGTTCCTTCAGAGGTGAGGCTTTTTTATGAGATTCAGAGCAGAGGATCTTCAGCCTTTGTCGAGGAACTGCAGAAATGCTACTAGTTGTTGCAAGAGTAGCTGATCTGGAACGCGGAAACTAGGATCTACAGATAGTCCGATAATGTCAGATGAGATGCGGAGCTCACCTCACGCTGCGGAGCCAGGGCTAGCCAGAGGAATCCCAGCTAGATAGTGCCCAACGCCAAGGCTCGGCACGGACCGCAGCAGCCGCTCGGCCCTTGCGCCGCCGCTCACTGGAAGTCACTCCTCCAGCTGCTTGTGCATCAGCACCACTACTAACCAGCGGCCGCCGGGCGGCGACCCTCGCCGCGCCAGCTTCGAAGCGCATGGCCATGCCTTCGCCCAACATCCCCGGGGACGCGCACTCCTGGCACGACGTGCAGCAGAGGAGCAGGCTCAGAGCAAGGAGCTCCCGCCCGCGCCGCTGCATTGCTAATGCTTGCTCCCTCTCGTGCCAAGTTGGCGAGGATGACGTGGGGTCGATTGGTTCGGAGGCCGAGCTGGTTTATGATGAGCTGGTCTGTGTGCGTGAGACCTGATTTCAGGTCAGGACATTCAGGTGAGCTAGCTGGTGAGCTGGATGGAATGAAGGGGCACATAAGATATTTTAGATGCGGCTGGCTGAGTTGGATGCCCACGTGGACATCCAGCTCGGATGAAGGATAAAATTGATCAAAAACAAGATTAAGGATGAAATTGATCAAAAACAAGAGTTCGGGACTAAACTTGGTCCGAGAGCAATAGTTCAAGGACGAGATTGTTTATTTTGCCATAAATTAAGAATTAAAAGGCCCACGAATTAATGCACAAATTAAGAATTAAAAAGTCCACGAATTAATGCTGGTGAGTTAAGAGGTTATTAATACCTTGTGAGTAATTGAGAAGAGTAATGGCTGGATTATAATTTGTGATTAAAATAGGGAATTAAATGACTGGTTTATGGCGTAATTTGATAGCCATTATTGTGTCCAGGGTCATCTCTTTCTCCTCTTTGATCACTTATATAAGGAGATGTCCTACTCATTAAGATACACCTCAACAATCTACGGTACTCCTGTTAAGAGGACCTCTCTCTTTCTCCCTCTATTTTTCTGCTATCAGCATCCCCATCGCTAGTACTGTGCATAGTTCTGGCGAGACCGCAAGAGCAGGCCTCCAAAACCCTTCACGCTGAAGGTCCTGCACGGGATAGCGGGCAATCAGGTTTTTGCGGAGCGTTTCACGCGACTGCTCGCCTGCTCCCCATTCAACTACTTCTCCCTCGAGCCGTATGATTACTTTCTAAAGTTGTGCAACTGCTTCCTAAAGACGTAGCACCCCGATCAAATTCATCCTCGAGTTATACGACTACCTCCAGACAGCCACCGTAGCTGTGTTCCCCAAGTAAACATCAAGGTCGTCCCGACTACTTCCAGACGGCCCTCTGCACTGCATCGACTCAGTTCGACTACATCAAACAACCCATACTGACATAATGTCAAGTACTGGGAACGGCGAGACAACCTCCTCTCATTGAGATACACCTCAACACTCTACGGTACTCGTGTTAAGGAAACCTCTCTCTTTCTCCCTCTATTTTTCTGCTGTTTGCATCCCATCGCTAGTACTGTGCACAGTTCTGGTGAGAGCAGGCCTTTGAAATTCTGCACGCTGAAGGTCCTGCACAGGATAGTGGGCAATTTGATTCTTGGGGAGCGTCTTCACGCGACTGCTCGCCTGCTCCCTATTCGACTACTTCTCTCTCAAGCCGTACGATTACTTCCTGAAGCTGTGCCACTACTTCCTAAAGACGTAGCGCCTGACTTCATCCTCGAGTTGTACGACTAACTCTAGACAGCCACCATAGTTGTGTTTCCCAAGTGAACATCAAGATCGTCCCGACTACTTCCAGACGGCCCTCTGCACTGCATCGACTCAGTTCGACTACATCAAACAGCCCGTACTGACACAATGTCCAGTACTGGGAACAGCACAACTGGTGTCTCCGGCACCGGTCCCGCCTTGGGGTACTTTCCAAACACTCTTTGATCTATCCTTTTGTTGGTGTTATTTGGTGGAATTAACATCAACACAAGCACATGCGTTGTGATAACAAGATCACAAATTTGGGTCATGAATTTGCTAGAAATATTCGGAATTAAAATATACCAAAATTTTCCTAAATATCCAACAATCCAAAAACATGATTGTGTTGATAGGCTTTCGGTAGCTAACTTTGCTGCGAAAATCAAACCGAATGTATTTGTGGTTCCAACTACGAACGTTGGTGTGAGCGGCTTATATTGTGGTTGACAGCGATGAACCTAATGCATGTAACAAAGGGGAAGCCCGAACAGTTCACTCCACAAGAAGGGAGTGCGTTCGATGCTTCCGATAACCTTTTCTAAGGCTGCATCATAAGTATTCTTGATGAAAACCTTGTGGATACATATATCCGGCTCGCGAATGGTAAGGAAATGTGGGATGCTCTTGAGGCTCAATATGGAGTTTCTGATGCCGACAGTGAGTTGTATGTCATGGAATAGTTCCTTGACTATAGGATGGTTGAAGATCGTTCTATTGTAGAACAAGCCCATGAGATACATACGCTGGCAAAAGATCTCAGGAATTGTAGCAAAGAGTCTCCATGTGTGGTAGCCGACCAGTTTGTGGCCGGAGGTATTATCTCTAAGTTGCCACTTTCTTGGAGGGATTTTGCTCGATGGACTCATTGGGACTCTTGATGTTGAAGAGAAGGCGAGAGCAAAAGACATACGAGAAAAAGGCATTGCTGGGACTTCTAGCGCCAATTTGGTGCAGAAGAAAAATTTCAATGCGCCTCACAAGATGAAGAACAAGCCACAACAGAACCTGACAAAGACTAATCAAACAACACTTTCAAGAAGAAGAAGAAGGGAGCCTGCCATGTGTGCAAGAGTCCGGACCACTTTGCTGCTAAGTGTCCGAATCGCAAGGGTGGCAAGAAGTCTATCAACATGGTCATTAGCGAGGCTAGAGGAACATCGGGGTACAGTAATATATTACCTACAGTTATTTTAGTATGTCAATCATCTGAATGGTGGGTTGATACAGGGCTAATATTCATATATGTGCTGATGTTTCCTTATTTTCCTCTTATCAGGTCGGTGGGACTTCCTCCTTGTTGATGGGGAACGGATCATATGCGCGCGTTCTTGGTGCTGGTACGGTCAATCTGAAGCTTACTTCGGGAAAGACCTTGCGGCTGAGGAACGTGCAGCATGTTCCCACCATCAAGGAGAACTTAGTTAGCGGATCTCTACTATGTAGAGATGGTTTTAAATTAGTTTTTGAATCCAATAAATGTGTACTTTCTAAGTATGAGAACTTTATTGGCAAAGGCTATGATAGTGGAGGTTTGTTCCGGCTTTCTTTGTCTCATGAATGTAATAAATTTGTGAAGCATGTGGTGAATACAATTGATGAGTCCTCTGTTTGGCATTCACGACTTTATCATGTTAATTTTGGTTATATGGCAAGGCTAGCAAATTTGAGTTTAATTCCAAAATTCACTTTAGTCCAAAATTCTAAGTGCCATGTATGTGTTGCATCAAAGCAACCGCGCAAGCCTCATTTGGCTGCAGAGGCGAGGGACTTGGCACCTCTAGAACTAATTTATTCTGATCTGTGCAAAATTAGTGGAGTGGTGACAAAAGGTGGCAAGAAGTATTTCATGACTTTGATAGATGGTTTGACTAGATTTTGCTATATTTATTTGTTGAAGTCTAAAGATGAAGCATTGCACTACTTTAAAGTCTACAAAGCTGAAGTGGAAAATCTACAAGAAAGATTAAACGTGTAAGGTCGGATCGTGGTGGAGAGTACTTTTCTAATATTTTCACTTGATTCTCTGAGGAACATGGAATAATTCACGAGAGGACACCTCCCTACTCGCCTCAGTCAAATGGGGTTGTCGAAAGAAAGAACCCCACTCTGACTGATTTGGTTAATACCATGTTAGACACAACAAGACTTTCCAAGAAATGGTGTGTAACACCCTAATGTAATTTTCCCAAATTTTGATGAATTTATTTTGGCTCAAATAAAATTTTCCGGGCTTTCTCTAATTTATCTTGCATTTAAAGTAATTTTATAACACAAGAAAATAAAATTTATTATAGGATCAACTTGTTTGTGCATTCATGCTGGAGCATTGTTTTATTTGTGTTGAGTGTATAGGGTTTGAATTCAAATTTATTTGAATTCAAATGGAATTGTTTGAATAGTTTGAGTGTGGAAAAGAAAAGAATAAGAAAAGGGAAAGAGCCCAGCAGCCGGCCCAAAACCCCCCCTCTCCCTCTCTCTCTCTCTCTCTCTCTCTCTCTCTCTCGCGGGCTCCCTCTCCTCCCTCTTTTCCCTCGCCCAAGCTGACCCCGAGGCCCATCCCTCCTTTCTCCCGCGAGGGCCATGCCGGCCCAACTTCCTAGCCCGTGCACCGCCCTCCCTCGCTCTCCCCTTCTCTCCTGGGCCGAGCGCTTGCCCCAGCCCAAGTCAACAACCACGCTTCCCTCTCTCCCTTCTCTCCGACACCCGGGGCCCACACGTCAGCTTCTTCTTCCCCTCCCCTCCCCTGTTTCTTTCCCCCGCCGGCCGGCCGCCCGTCGCTAGCCGTGGCCCCACCCCGCCGCGCCTCTGGGCCCTCTTTCCTGAGCCGCACATCGGTCCCATCCCCCGCCTGGACCCTTCTAGAAGCACGCCCGCACTCGGATGGGGCGAGCCGCAACCACCCGCGGGATGTGCGGCATCCGTTGCCGGCCGACCCGCACGCCGAGGCTGCCAGCCCTCCTTTCTTATCCGCGGTCGCCCTTGGGGCCACCCTACGCCGCCGCAACTCTCCAGCGCACCTCGAGCTCCCGCACCGCCTCCCCGCCACCCGGATTGGAGCAGCCGCCAGCGTTGCCCGTCCCCTACGCCGCCGCAATTCGCCGTTGCTGGCACATCCTCGGGCCCTTCAATCCCGGCACGACCTTCACCGCCTGTGTGCGCCGCCGACCGAGGCACCCGGAGCCCTGCAGCGCACCCCAAGGCTTCCTCCCACGAGCGCCGACCTCCCCTCACCGCCGCGAGTAAGAGCCCCTTCCCGCCGACCGCCCCCTCCTGTGCCTTATGCCTCGTGCCAAGACCCTCAGTAGGTTCCTGGGGTCGCGCTGGTGCGGAACCGTGCGGGGCTCAGCCCAAACCCGAGCCAGAACCACATCCGCGCCGTTCGCCGGCGACCCCGTGCCGCACTTCGCCGTGGGGAGCTCTGACCCGAGCCATAATTAGATTCCGTGAGTGCCTAGGAGTGTTTGCCGTGCCGTGCTTTGCCTCCTGGGCCGGAGCTCGTCCAAAATGGGGCTCGGATGGCCGAGATCAATCATCTCCGGCGAGGCGGCGCCACGGGAGAGACCTCCGGCGAGCCATCGCCGCCGCCCAGACCGTCTACCCCATCCCCTTTGATCAGGGCCACCCGATCGAGATCCAGCAGCCCTAATTAGAGTGTACCGCTTCAGCCTGGTTTTCTTGCTAAAGAGCCCCTGCCCTTTTGTGAAATCAACCCGCGGTCCTTTTTAGTTCAAGAGTATTTACATTTTAGTCCTGTTTCTTCTGTTCAGCCCCCTGTAGTTTTTCGAAATCGAACCCGCTATCCATGCCCTGAGTTTTTGCGGGTTAGACCCCAGATCTAGCCTTTAATTGTGTTTAGGCCCCTGGTTTTTGCGCAGAACCCCGTAGAACTTCCTGTTTTCTTACAGAAAGGCCCCTGGACCTTGTTTTTGCCTTAGATTTCACGTCTTAGCTCCGTTTTAGGCGGTTTTCGCGTTCACGCGATCGTTGTAACGCGTAGAATAGTTCTATCATAGTTTAGTGTGCTGTTTTATTTGTATTATGTGTATGTGTATGTTCTGGACCATGTTTTTGGCATTACGATCGTGAGTAGACGCTGAGCCTTGGGACGAGTACCAGGAGCCCCTTTCTGCAGAGCAATTTGAGCAGCAGCAGGAGAACTTTGAGGAAGGCAAGTATAACATGAACATCCTATCACTTTTAAATACAATTTCATACTGCATTTTAATATTGTATGCCTATAAGCACTTCCTAGCCACCTTATCCTTTATATAAATACCTTGGGTTGCATTTTGGTTAGTTGTGCTAGGTGCTGCGCTCTCACACCCCTCGGTCCTTTTTAATTAATTTGATTAATGGTTATATGCAACTTAATTCTGAGAGTGGCCCTCTGTGCTGTGTGCTTGAGTGGCTCACATCTCCTTAAAAGATGTTTTTGTAGAAACTTAGTTTAGGGGGCCAGCACGGTGCTTAGTGCTTGGTTGGCCACTCTCCATAAGGACCGGTTCATAGAGCGACAACCTGGGACAACCGCGCAACTACAAGACTGGAATGGGACGGTCTTGACTTATTAATTAGGTCATTTTGGTTCGGGAGTAACTTACCTGCGTGGGCAAGAGGGGTGGTAGGCTTCAATGGTCCCTGCTCCTCCGGCTTGGTCTGTGCTGTGTGCTTGTACCCCGGAGGTGGGCCCCATCGTCGCTGATCCAGAATCCTTAGCGGTTACACCTTACCAACGTGATCCTTTGTAACGGTCTCGTAGTGTGCTTGCTAGCCATCTCACCTAAGAAAGTGTGATGAACAACTAGCGTAGCTCACGACTTGTGGGTAAAGTTGTGCAACCTCTCGAGAGTGTAAAACTGATATATCAGCTGTGCTCACAGTCATGAGCGGCCCAGATCCTCCGTTTGATTAGTGGGCTGTACTTTGGTGGTTTGGCTTGGTTTTCAGTAGTCTTATTCTTAACCTTGATTAATTATTATGTAACTTGGGTTATGGTAAATCATCCACTTGTAGTAATTAGCTTTAATAAAATTTGCCAAGATTAAAAGCTAATGCAGTTGAGTCAGCTAACCCTAGAGCCTCATAATTCGTATTATACTTGTTGAGTACAAGTTGTGTACTCACACTTGCCTCTTCCTCTCTTCTATTCTCTTTGGGATATCTTCGACTGCTGCTCAGTACCAGGCGACGTGGAGAACTACATCAGCGGACTCGACGATTTCTAGGCGTTGTCTCCCAGTTGACGTCCCTGTGGCGCTTCATGTATTCATTTTACGCTTCCGCATTCCTTGAACTGATTCTTGATTCAGTTGTAACAAAGATATTCATTTATAATTTATACGCTTTTATTTCGAGATACGTATTGTGATATCTTGATGATTCTGTTGTATATATGCGTGACTTGATCCTGGCGCATATATGATTGCCCGATTTATGTTCTTATAAAACGGGTGTGACAGAATTGGTATCAGAGCCGTGTCGACTGTAGGATGAAGCCTAGATAGAAATGGTTGAGTTTAGGGATTTCCTTTCACTTGCTTTGCTTCCGCAAAACTCAAACATTCGTTTCTGCTTCTATTCCTTGAGCTCTAAACCTCGATTTTGCTAACCCTCTCTGCATTTTCTGAGAATTAGTCTGATAATTTTAGTCGACGTGGCCTGCGATTTTCTGTCTGTCCTCATAAGTCTAGGTTGCCTTTGCAAAAATACGCTAGAGCGCCTGTTCGTTTAGTCGAGTGGAGTGATAAACTCGACTAACGCTTAAATATTGAGTGTTTGTGATTGCGCAAAATGTTTGATTTGGATTTTTGGTTGATTGCATAGTTTAGAAGTTAAACTTGCTCATGCAAATCGACTTTAATACAAACCTGAATTTAATAATAATAATAATAAAAATTTAGTTAGAACGTTGGGGGTAAAGCCGTACATCCTTTTCTCTCTATTTTATCTTGTCAGAGTTTTCTTTTTGGAAGCTGTACAATATCTGTCTCTCATAAATTTCGCCGTTCTGCAAATAGATGGTGAACACCAGGAGCACCGCACCGGTCCTGGCCAGCAGGGGCAGAACCACCAGAGTACCGACCAGCCGCTGCCGATGCCTCCACCTCTGACTCCGGAGCAGTTCTTCCAGCTCCAGATGCAGATGATGGCCACTCTGAACAACACTGTTCAGGCTCTGCAGCAGATCCACGCTCAGCCACCACCTCATCCACCGCAGCAGCCCCGCGACAGGCGCGCGGACTTTCTGAGGGGTCACCCGCCGACGTTCTCCCATGCGGCTGAACCACTCCAGGCTGACGACTGGCTTCGTTCAGTGGAACGCCAGTTGGATGTCGCTCAGTGAGACGACAGGGAGCGAGTCATATACGCAGCAGGGCAGCTGCGAGGCTCAGCTCTTGACTGGTGGGAGTCCTATCCAGCTCGGGACCGCGACGCCCTCACTTGGGTCCAGTTCCGGGAGCGTTTCAGGAACCACCACATCCCAGCTAGAGTGATGAAGATGAAGCACAAGGAGTTCCTTGCGCTTAAGCAGGTACATTAGAATAAAATCTTCTCGCAATTCCTATTTGAGCTCAAACCCACCCTTGTTATAAGAAATGCTGAGTAAATTTCCATCTTCCTTTCCGGTGATTATCATTTCAGGGAGCTATGACGGTGACCGAATACCGTGATCGTTTCCTCCAGCTCGCTCGCTACGCCCCCGCTGAGGTCGCCCATGATGGCGATAAGCAGGAGCGCTTCAGGGAGGGACTCGATGACCACCTGGAGTACGCGCTCATGAACCACCGCTTCGACAACTTCAATGAGCTGGTTGACGCTGCCCTCAACACCGAGCGCAAGCGCCGGGAGATTGAGGACAAGAAGAGGAAGATGGCTCCTGCTGCGTCTGGCAGCAACACCCGGCCTCGGTACCAGTACCCGCAGCAGCAGCAGCACCAGAGGCAGATCCAGCAGTACCAGCAGCGCCAGCAGCAGTACCCGCCTCGTCCTCAGCTGCAGCAGCAGGCGGGACAGGGTCAAAGGCTTCCAGCTCCTCCGGCACGCTCTGCTCCACCAGCTCCGCGGCAGGGAGTGCCTACTCCTCCTGCCGGGCAGCAGGCTCCAGCACTCCCATGAGTTTGCTTCCACTGTGGCGAGCCGGGACACTACGCCAACGTCTGTCCCCGGAAGGCGCAGTCGGGACAGCAGGGACGCCCAGCTCAGCCCAAGGCGCCAGCTCAGGGCAGGGTGAACCACGTGACGGCCGAGTCAGCGACCGAGGCTCCCAACGTGGTTATTGGTACGTTCATGGTCAATACTCACCCTGCTACAGTGCTTTTCGATACTGGTGCTATGCATTCCTTCATTACTCGGTCTTTCATTGAGCATCGTGGCATTCATACTAGCACATTAAAGAGGGGCATGTTAGTATCTTCACCGGGAGGGCAGTTGAGGTCTCATATCTTCTGTCCCAGAGTCAGTGTTGTCATAAGGGGTGTAGAGTTCAGTGCTAATCTGATGGTGCTAGACACCAAGGGTATCGATGTGATCTTGGGAATGGAGACCCTTGTTAGATGGGGTGTCAAGATTGATTGTGCTCAGAGGACTGTCCACTTATCAGCACCAGATGGACACGAAGTCACAGTCAGTGCTTCGGAGCCTTCCGGAATTCTTTGTCAGATGGAGGCTGGACCCATGGATGGTATTTGCATGGTGTCTGAATTCCCGGATGTCTTTCCGGATGATTTGCCAGGTATGCCGCCTGATCGTGACTGTCGGAGGAATTCTCCAGCCGGGTGGCGGAAAGCACCCGCCTAATCCTAGTTAAGGATGGGTTTGGAGGGGACTTAGGAACGCTCGATCAGTGAACAGATGAACGCAGGAAGGACACGCAGATTTAGAGTGGTTCGGGCCGCCGTAGCGTAATACCCTACGTCCACTTTGGTGTTGTATTGGCTGCGTGAGCCTGAATGGAAAGCAGCATAAGCTTGTGTGTGTGCAACCTGGAACTTGGAACGTCTAGTGTGAGTGTTTTTGATCCTGTGTTCTAACGAGTGCATTCTCCCTTTTATAGTCCAAGGGGAGTGCTTACACTGAGCGGGACCCCGACATGTGGGTCCGGCCAACAGGAGCTTGTTCTACGAGAGATATGGAGGTCATCTCCTCGAGCTCCTCTCCGTGGTCCTCTCGATCGGGAAGTTGATGTGCGTACCCACAGTCGGGATACGGCCGTGTACAGCCTTGTCTTGTACAGTGTTCGGTGTCAGCGTTGCCCAACAGTGAAGCCGTGCTGTCACTGTTGGGATGGAACCTCCAGTCAGGGGGCGAGCCAGCGCTGGCTCGTGCCATGCGCACTGTTACAGCGCAAGCCTTAGCACGCCTATTACAGACCATCATCACGCGCGCAGCACTGTGACGGGACTGTACACAGTCCGCGCACTGTGCGCGGTGATACGACGCGCCGCCTTCAGATCAGGCGGGCTTACCGTGGTGTCAGCTTACCTGCCCCGTGTGTCAGTGGCAGGCCGCACCTTTTGACCTTGGCGCGCCCAACTCAGCTACCGCATTAAATGCTGGTAGGTGGAGAGGCGACCCGTAGGGGCCTCCGGCCGCAGGCACGAGGCGGGGTCAGCCGCGCTCCTCCCGCCGGGCAGCACATGGCGGCACCGGACCCCTTCCCGGGGGTAAGAGGGGTCCGGGGCCCCCGTGGCCGGCCGGAGCGGGCTGGCCTGTGATGGTCTGGCCATCACACGTGGCGGCCCCGGACCTCCCAGGGGAGGCCGGGTCCGCAGGGGTTACCCGAGAGCTCTCCCGCCCACGTGGGTGTGCAGAGGCCCCGGACCTCACGGAGCTCGGGGAGGGTCCGGAGACCGTGGTCCCAGCTGTCAGGCCCGGAGGCCGTATGCCACGTGGCCCAGAGGCGAGGGGGAGCGTGGATTATGAGAAGTCCCAGGGCCTGGACACCCTAGCAGGAGGTACCCCTATCTGTATGTACCGACAGAGGCCCCCGGGCCCACCTCGGGAGAGGGATGAACCCGCAGGTGGGGCCAAATCCCAGCATCGCGCCGGGTGTACAGCTCGTTCCCGCCAGGCGAGGGCACGGATGTCCTTTCGCCCGTAGCGGGATCCCCGAGGGACCCGTCTTCCGCGCGCACCGTGCGCGTCAGACGGTTCAGATTCTTGTCTCATTCGAGCCCGCCGCGCAGCTCGGGCGGTTCGGATTCCGCCCTTCCCACGATCCTCCAGCACCCACGCCAATGACTGGTGGACCCGAGCCCACCGGTCATTGAGTGTGAGGGTAGGGGAAGGCGGCGCTGGAGACCGCTCGGCTTCCCCTCGGTCGCCGCGGGACGCTAAGGGGGGAGCAGCCTTTTGCATAAAAGGTATGCGCCGAAGGGAACGGCTACCTTTTCGCTCTTGCCAACAACAGACGCCGTAGCGCCCCTTCGTCTCCGCATCCCTTCTCGCGATCAGCTTCCTTGCGCCCGGCTCCTCTCTCTTCCTTACTCCTTCGCGATCCACCCCAACAATCTCCATGGCTTCACTTCCTTTCCCGCGCCGCTTCCAGACCCAGGATCAGCTGGACGCGGTGCGGCGCCTTCTAGGGTGGACCGCGTCGGCGAATGCCGGGAAGGTCAGGGCCGGCGAGATTCCCCTCCGCGACCTTGCCGCGGGGGAGTTCGTCCTCTTCAACTCGTACATTATGTGCGGGTTGGTTCCTCCGATCTCCTCCTTCTTCCTCCTGCTCCTGGAGGAGTTCGGCCTCCAACTTCATCATCTCACCCCACACTCCGTTCTCCTCGCGGCGGTCTTCGCCCACTTCATGGAGATGTTCGTGGGGGTGTGCCCCTGCACCACCATCTTCAAACACTTCTACTCCCTGGTCGGGACCGGGAAGAAGCGCGGCGAGATCGGCGCTTACTACTTCCAACTCCGGCACGGGATGTCGAGCGCCTACATCGCCGCCTTCTCCAGCTCGAAGTGGGAGGACTGGCGTGAAGGCTGGGTGATTGCGGTGACGGACCCCCACGACCGCCTAGAACTGCCGGAAGGGGGCCCCCAGAGCGACCGGAGCACCTGGAAGGCCAGGCCGTCAATACCGGTAGAGCTCGACCCAGTCCTGAACCGGATCAAGAAGCTGGCAAGGAGCGGCCTGACTTACATGATGGTGCTGGGCGACTTCCTGAAGCGGCGAATCGCCCCCTGCAGCATCGGTCCCCGATGGCCTACGTGTACACGGGGCTAAATGACTGCTGCAAGATCGCGCGGGGGCCCGGCGGCGACTTCACCCGGGCGGAGCTGGAGGCGGCGATCCGGGCGATGACCGGCGAGGCGTTCGTTCCAGAGTCCCTGGTCCTCCCGAGCGGGGTGAAGGCCCTGTGCGAGGACCAGGCTCTGCGGTCAACGGTCCTGGCGTCGATGCCGACCCTGGACGAGGGTGGCCTGGCAGTCCGGCAACTGGGGGGCGACCCCAACCGCGGGCTCCAGATCCCTGGCGCCACACCGGACCGCCAGCAACGCCCCAGCGGAGGTGCCGGGGAGCCGGGACCCAGAGGTCCGGCCCCCGGCGGGAAGGGAAAAGAGAAAGCGCCGGTGCCAGAGCACCGGCAGAAAGACAGTGCGGGTGCTGCCCCGGCCCAAAGGAGCGGCGAAGCTCAGGGGGCGGCACCCGAGCGGCGCAGCCAAGCCGAAGGGAGCAAGTCCCGGAGGCTCCAGCGAGGCGATGGCTCCTTGGTGGGGGAGCCGGCGCCCAAGCGCCAGAAGACAACGGGGGTGGAGAAACAGAGCGGAGCTGCACCACCTCCACCACAGTACCGGCCCCCGCCGGGACAACAGACTCCTCCGCCGCCACCACCAGGGCCGCGGCCAGCGACACCACCGCCTCCGTCCGAGACCAGACCACCGTCCCCAACGCCGCCGCCAGGAGGCTCAAAGGTCGGGGATGGCCCCCAGAGGTCCGGGGGGTCCTCGGCAGGGAGGAAGGTCCCCCCGGCCGCCCGGGGCAGATGGGAGTGGTACGACTTCCCGTAAATGGTTTTATCAAGGTTTTTCATTTCCTTTCACGGCTTCTGGTGCTTAACCAAACAAGTGGTACGGCAGGCCGCAACCTTCAAATGCTCCAACTGGGGGACCCGGCCCCCAGCCAGCGCCGGAGTCCTCGGCATCGGCTCCAGCAGGGCCTCCGCCAGGAGCAGCCCCAGAAGCCTCCGGACCCAGTGGTCCGGAGCTGGAGGCTACCATGCCGCCACGTCCAGAAGCCACCCCCCAGGAGGAGGCGATCAGGCCCACTGCGGCGGCAGAGGCCCCGGCAACAGCGCCGGGCGCCGAGGTCGGGCCTTCCCCAGCCGAACCGGCAGCTGAGGGGGTCGCTGCTACGGCGGAGGCTGCTAGGCCAGAGGCAGCGGCGACGGCGGCACCGGAGGCAGCGGAGGTGGCGGCTCCGGAGGCAGCGGAGGTGGCGGCACCGGAGGCAGCGGAGGTGGCGGCTCCGGAGGCAGCGGAGGTGGCGGCACCGGAGGCAGCGGAGGTGGCGGCTCCGGAGGCAGCGGAGGTGGCGGCTCCGGAGGCAGCAGAGGCTGCGGCTCCGGAGGCCGCCCCACCAGCGGAGGAGGAGGAACCGGAGGTGGTACTGGGAAGGTATCTCCTCCCGAGCACAGCGGAGGTCCCACTCCCCCGGCTCATAGCCAAATGCCAACAAGCTCAACTAGAGCTAGAGGCTGGCATGCGCCGGGAGTGGGAGAAGCTGGAGGCAGAGTGCCAGCGGCTCTCCGACTGGGAGGTCCGCCTGGGGGACCGCATCAACACCGCCTCCGCCCGCCACGCCAAGGAGCGCGCCAAGCTCGTGTTGGAGCGCGAGCTCCTTCAGGAGGGGCTGGAGGAGGCGCGCGACCGAGAGGCATCGGCGCTCCAGTGGGAGAAGGCGGCCAACCGGCGGGAAAAGGAGGCCCTCGAGGCGCAGATCGTCGCGGAGAGGCTGAAGGAGGCGGCGACGGCCAGGGAGCGGGCCGCCCGGGAGCTGGCGGAGGCGGCGAGGGAGGCGTTTACAACGGCCGAGGCGCAACAGGCCTCCCTCGCAGAACAGGTGGCGGCGGCAGCGAAGAAAGAAGAAGAGCTGGCCGCCCGAGAGGCAGAGGAGGTGGCCCGGCTGCAGGAGCTCCAGAAGCGGGAAGAGGCCGTGGAGGAGGAGCTGGCAGCCGGGTACCAGAGGCTCCAGGAGCGCGAGGCAGCGCTCCAGGAAAGGGAGGCCAAGGTGGAGGGGCTCCTGGCAGAGCAGCACGCCGGCGCCAACCGATTAACAAGATGGGTTGGCGCGGTGAACCCTCTGCTAGAGGCGCTCGGGGCCAACCCCATCTGGATGCCGGAGGCCTCTTCACCATACGGCGCCGCACTCCATCTGCTGGACTCCACCGCCAGGCGGCTGCAAGATGCGGAGGCCGGCCTACAGGACCTCCTGGAGGCAGAAGGACGAGTAGTTGCCCGGGAGATGGCGGAGTACATCCTCACCAGCTTCCGGAGCCATGATCCTGGCGTCCAGCTGACTCCCGTACTGGTCGGACCCCTCCGGGCAATGGCAGCCGTTGCGCGGGAAGGAGTCCAGGAGGCAGTAGACCTGGTCGCGGCCCGCCTCCGGCGACGTCCCGAACCTGCAGAGAGTGGAAGTGCCTCCGGACCTCCAGAGCAGTAGTGCTAGTATCTTTTTGTTATTTCTTTTGTAATATAATTTTTGTTATTGTAAAATAACTTCATAATGTTGTGTATATTATCAGAGATGCATTTAAACATTTCGTGCGTCTACTTTTTTGAAAAACCTAGCTGTTTTCCTGGTTGTCGGTCCGTAAAGTGTTCTCGAGTCCACCGAGGTCCCCTGGCCCCCTGGGAGGTAGTCGCGATAAGTCGGGACTAGCTGCCATAGAACCGAGGTCCTGCACATGACTTAGGATCGACGTTTAGTAGACGTCCCCACAGGTTCCCGGTCTGGCCAGCAGAGGCCTCCTAAGTTGCGTAGCGAGTCAGAGCTCTAGGACCCATGTTTAAGGGCTAAAAAGGGGTCCCGGTCCCCTGGTACATGGTTCGAGGTGCAACGGCGCTCACCCTAGGAGGGCAAGGCGTGTAGGCTTAGGGTACGGAACCAGGCTAAGCGGCTACACAACCCTGGACCCCAGCAAAGGGCGAGCACGTTTCCCTGAAGCCAGTTAACAGGAGTCCGGTTCCTTTTTTCCTTTGAGACAGAGGTCCGGGGCAGGGACGTAGCTACGCAACTTAAGAAGAACCTTGGCCATGACACAGACGCAGAAAACATGTGAGGGGTTAGCGTAATCAAGAAGCGAATAAATGTAGAATTGTATAGACTTCAAGGACGCATTCGAGAACAAACTTTCCCTTAATGAATTGGTACAGAAGAGTTGTGCGATGTACACCAGGGATCGGGTTTACGAGGGCGGACCTCCACCGCCCTGGTCCGCACGTTGATGCTACCAATTACAAAGGAAAAATTCTCCCTCGATCGGGTCCTAGGGATAGAACTTACGGAGGTGCTCAATGTTCCACGGATTGGGTAGTTGCATTCCATCCTCCGCAGCCAAACGAACAGATCCGGGTCGGCACACCTTTGTCACCTTGAAGGGCCCCTCCCAGCTGGGGGAGAGCTTGTGCATACCCTCTCGGTTCAGGATCCGCCTTAGGACTAGGTCCCCGACCCGGAGCTCCCTACTGCGCACAAACCGTTGGTGGTAGCGCCGGAGCGCTTGGTTGTACCGTGCGTTTCGGACTGCTGCTCGCCATCTGCGCTCATCGACGAGGTCCACATCTTGGCGACGCTCCTGTTCCTGCATTCCCTCATCAAAAGACCGGACTCGCAGAGAGCCCATGGTGATCTCCGGGGGAAGGCACGCCTCGGCCCCGTAAACCAAGAAGAAAGGGGTTTCCCCTGTTGCCCGGCTAGGTGTGGTCCGGTTCCCCCATAACACACTTGGGAGTTCTTCAATCCACCTTGCGCCATGCTTCTCAAGGTCACAGTAGGTCCGGATCTTGAGCCCTCTGAGGATCTCAGCGTTGGCCCGCTCAACCTGGCCATTACTCCTGGGGTGCGCCACTGAGGCGAAACAGAGCTGAATGCCCATATCCTCACAGTACTCCTGGAAGTACTGGCTCGTGAACTGGGTCCCATTGTCTGTGATGACGCGGTTCGGGACCCCGAACCGGCACACAATTGACCTGAGAAAAGCAGTTGCTGACGCCTTGGTGATGTTGACCACTGGGGTTGCCTCCGGCCACTTAGTGAATTTGTCAATGGCAACATAGAGGTACCGGTACCCGCCAACGGCCCTAGGGAAAGGTCCCAAGATATCCAACCCCCATACCGCAAAGGGCCAAGAGGGAGGAATCATCTGCAGAGCCTGAGCTGGAGTGTGTATTTGCTTTGCGTGGAACTGACACGCTTTGCAGGACCTTACCAACTCAGCTGCATCCTGGAGTGCTGTCGGCCAGTAAAAGCCATGCCGGAAAGCTTTACCAAGCAGCGTGCGGGATGAAGAATGGCTTCCGCACTCGCCTCCATGGATCTCCGCAAGCAAGTCGCGGCCCTCTTCCTGGGTGATGCACCGCATGAGGACGCCGTTGGCGCCACGGCGGTAGAGATCCCCTTCTACCACTATGTATCGCTTAGCCATCCGGACAATGCGCTCAGCAGATGCTTGATCTTCAGGAAGGTAATTATCTTTCAGGTAGTCCCGGACCTTAGAGATCCAGGCATCGGGACCTTCCTGAGAAACTGGGCGTGGCTCCCCGAGGTCTCCGGGACCCTCAAGGGAGCACACGACCCTTGGCGGGCTCCACGGATGGAGCGCCGCCGGGACCGCCAGCTTCGAGGTGCTAGTCCGACCCCCTTCGCCCAGGTCAGCAGGCTGGGCGGAAGGCTTCAGCAGACGTCTCTGGAAGACGCCCTCAGGCACGGGTGCCTGGGTCGATGCGCTCGCGGAGAGTGCATCAGCTGCTGTGTTGCCTTCGCGTGGAACATGTTGCAGTTCCAGCACAACGAAGTCCTTCTCGAGCCTCTTCACATGAATGAGGTAGGCCGCGAGCTGGGGGTTGTTGCAGCAACACTCCCCCCGGACTTGCCTGATGATGAGTTGGGAGTCCCCTTTGACCAGGAGCTCTCGGACCCCCAGGGACAGAGCCGCCGTAAGTCCGAAGATTAAGGCCTCATACTCCGCCATGTTGTTGGTGGCCTCAAAATCAAGGTGCACCATGTACTTTAGCTGCTCGCCACGTGGGTCGATGAGGACCACGCCAGCCCCGGCCCTCTTGCTGCGGGCGGACCCGTCAAAGAAGAGGGTCCAGTGAGGCCTGGTGAAGACCGGAGCCCTGTCCTCCGGACGCGGGGGTCCGTCCCTTGGTCCGGACCCCCGGAGGCGCTTGGTGCCGGCGTCCATTCCGCGATGAAGTCAGCAAGGATCTGGCTCTTGACGGCGTGACGCGGCTGGAAGTTGAGCTGGAACCCCGCGAGCTCTGCAGCCCACTTGGCGATGTTGCCTGTGGCGTTGGAGTTGTGGAGGATGGCCCTCAATGGATAGGCGGTCACCACCACAATCTTGTGGGCCTGAAAGTAGTGGCGGAGCTTCCTGGACGCAACAAGTATAGCATAAAGGAGCTTATGCATTTCAGGATACCTGGCCTTTGTCTCATGAAGGACCTCACTGACGTAGTAGACCGGCTTCTGGACGGTCCTGACTCTGCCAGGTGGTCTGGATCCTTCAATTTGGGCTGGGGACCCTTCGGCCCCCAAGCTGCTCAGTGCTTCTCCGGGTCGGAACCCGGCCGGACCCTCCGAAGCAGGGCCGGTTGCTGGAGTGGAGGAGGCCGGACCTCCTTCTCCCGCAGGGGGGTCCACAGGGGCCCCCTGCGAGGGAAACTCGGACCTCTCGGTGACCAGCACCATGCTGATCACTTCGGTCGTTGCTGCAAGATAAAGAAACAGTGTCTCACCTGGGTCCGGAGCGACCAGGACCGGCAAGGAGGTAAGGTACTGCTTCATCTCTTGGAAGGCACGTTCTGCCTCTTCGGTCCATACAAACGGGCCGGACCCCCTCATCAACTTGAAGAAGGGAAGCGCCCTCTCCGCCAGCCTCGAAATGAAACGGCTGAGGGCTGCAAGGGACCCCGTCAACCTCTGTACATCTTTGAGGCGTGCAGGAGGTCTCATTGCCTCGATCGCCCGGACCTTGTCCGGGTTGGCCTCGATCCCCCGGTGGGAGACCAGGAAACCAAGGAGCTTTCCCGCCGATACGCCGAAGACGCACTTCTCGGGGTTAAGCTTGGTGGAGGTCGCCCGTAACTTGTCAAAGACTTGAGCTAAGTTTTCTAAGAGGGAATTCGACTCTCTAGTTTTGACAACGATGTCATCAACATACACCTCGACTATATCTCTAACCAAATCACCTAGAGTGATGTTCATTGCTCGAGCAAAGGTGGGTAGAGCATTAAGTAACCCATAAGGCATCACTATATAACAATAAAGTCCATCCACTGTTACAAAAGCTGTGTGCTTCCTATCATCACAAGCCATCTTGATTTGGTGGAAACCAGAATAGGCATCTATGAAGGACAGCAAATCACACCCGGAGGTGGAGTCTACAATCTGGTCTATACGCGGAAGTGGATAAGGGTCTTTTGGACATGCCTTGTTTAGATTGGTGTAGTCGATGCACATCCGAAGCTTCCCGTTGGCCTTTGGGACTACAACCGGGTTGGCCAACCATACAGGATGGTAGACCTCCTCGATGAAGCTAGCCTGCAGCAGCTTGCGGACCTCTTCACGGATGAAGTTTTGCCGCTCGATGGACTGCTTACGTGGCTTCTGCCGGACCGGCCTGGCGTCGGGGTGGATCTTCAGATGATGCTCAATCACCTCCCTAGGGATCCCGGGCATCTGTGACGGTTCCCAAGCGAACACGTCAACATTTGCCCGGAGGAAGGCGATGAGCGCGCTTTCCTATTTCTCTCCCAGGTTGCCACCGATGCGGGTGGTCTGGGAGGTCTCTGCTCCAACCTGGACGGTCTTCACGGGGACATCATCCGTGTCGGACGGACGGACCTTCGGTGCCTTGGCCAGGGCCTTGGCTCGTGAGGTCGAGGGGTCGGACCCCTGGGTGCCAGCTGCAGGGGCAAGCCCCGTAGCCAGCGCATGGAGCTTTTCGACCGCTACAACAGTAGCGGCCCGATCGCTTTGGACGGTGAGGACGCCCGCTGGAGAGGGCATCTTTAGGACCAGGTACCCGTAGTGGGCAACGGCCATGAACCGGTACAGGGCCGGTCTGCCGATGATGGCGTTGAAGGGGAGGTTAACTTCCGCGACCTCGAACTGCACGTTCTCGGTACGGAAATTGTCCTCCGTCCCGAATGTAACCGGTAAGGTGATGGTCCCTACCGGGTACACGGGATCGGGGCCCACTCCTGAGAATGGGCGTGATGGAGCCAGCTTGGACTCCGGGATCTGCAGGTGCTTGAACGCCGCATAGCTGATGACGCTGAGGCCGGCGCCTCCGTCGATCAGCACATGGTGAAGGCGAACATTGGCGATGGTGGGTGCCGTGATGAGCGGCAGCACCCCTGCACCCGCCATGTTCTCTGGGCAGTCGGATGGCCCAAAGGAGATGGTGATGCCCTTCCACCGCTGGTGGGGCGCCGCCCTCGGCACCCCTGGTTTCACCGAGAGGACCTCCCGGCGAAGGGCCTTCACGTCCCGTCGGGAGACGAGCTCCGAACTGCCACCGTACATAACGTACAGCTTTTTGCGGCGCTCATCCCGCCGGACTCGGAGTCGGACTGCTGGAACAGTCCCTTGAGGTCTTTATTGGGGGTTTGATACCCCAACTCCCTCTCAGTCGCAGCAGCGCCGGCATCAGAGGCCTTCTCCTTGCCGGACCGCCGCGGAGGGGAGGAGCCTTCCTTGGAGGCTTGGTCACGCCTCTTGCTGAGGCGTTCCGCGAGCTTCTGGATCTCGCGGAACTCAGCGGTGCTGTGGCGAGCCCCAGGATGAACAGGGCACGACCCGGGGTCGGTGCGCTGCTGTCGTGGGCGCTTGCCGCGGGAGTTCTGGCCCCCGGTCGTTGCAGCCGCAACGGCCGGACCCCCGATCCGTGACTTGTCGAAGCCACGGTTCTTCTTGTTCTTCTTCTTGCCGCTGCCAGGGTCAGCGACACTGGGCCCGCTCGTTTGAGCAGGTCCTGCCTGAGTTGCAGAGTGCCACGCACGGCCTTCTGCAGCTCGGGCGCATTTGTCCGCCAGAGCGAACAGGGTGGTGACGGCTTCCACCTGGTGGGTCGCCAGCTTCTCTAGCATCTTCTCGTCTCGGACCCCCTGTCGGAAAGCCGTGATAATAGATGCATCGGAGATACGTGGGATGGTTCCACGTACCTTAGTGAAGCGGGAGATGAAGGCCCGGAGGGGTTTCCCCGGGTTGTTGCCTCACGGCGTGGAGGTGGGCTTCCACGCCATGCTGTTGGTACGCACTGGCGAAGTTCGCCGTGAACTGTGCGCAGAGTTCTCCCCAGGAATGGATGGATCCCGGGGTAAGGTTCATGAGCCAGGTCCGGGCCGGCCCGGTCAAGGCTACATGAAAGTAACTTGCCATGACGGCTTCGTTACCCCCAGCCGCCGTGATGGCGGTGATGTAGACCTGCAGGAACTCTGACGGGTTGGAGGACCCGTCATATTTTCCGGCAGGTGAGGCCGAAACTTGGACGGCCAGGCGACCACACGAAGGTGGTCTGCGAGCGCTGCACAGCCCACGCCCGATACCGGCGCCTGGGCGAGTCCTTGCGGCCTGGCCGCAGCCGCATCGAGCTCGGGTGCAAGGTCCCGACCCTCAATGTTGAGCCGTCGGTTGCGTGCTCGCTCGATGGAGATCCTGGCATCCTCTCCCGCATGCCTGCGATTGAGCTCTGCCCGGAGGTCCTCAGTCCGTGCACTCCTTACTGATGGTGAGTGCACAGAACCGGATGCGCCGCCCTGGCGACGGCGCTGCTGGATACAGACCCCCCCGCTGAGCCTGGGGAAGCCTGTGCCAGGTTGAGGAGGCGGTCGACGTCGTCACGCCATTGTCTGTGCGCGTCTGGCGACGCCGCTTCACCAGGGGGGTTGCGGAGCAACTCCCTGGCTGCCATGAGGGGCCCGCTCGGTGGGAGCACCGATTGGGCCACGGAGTCCCGCTCCGCTGCGCATGGTGGAGCAGCACGCGGAGCCACCCTGGAGGCGTGACGGCGCGAGGCGTGTGGCACTGTCGACGCACTTCTTCACCGATCAGGAGGTCATGGTGACCATTTTCCTGCGCCATTGAAGTCGCGAAGGTCGACCGAGCGCAAACCAAACCCTGTCCCCCTACCTGGCGCGCCAAATGTCGGAGGAATTCTCCAGCCGGGTGGCGGAAAGCACCCGCCTAATCCTAGTTAAGGATGGGTTTGGAGGGGACTTAGGAGCGCTCGATCGGTGGAACAGATGAACGCAGGAAGGACACGCAGATTTAGAGTGGTTCGGGCCGCCGTAGCGTAATACCCTACGTCCACTTTGGTGTTGTATTGGCTGCGTGAGCCTGAATGGAAAGCAGCATAAGCTTGTGTGTGTGCAACCTGGAACTTGGAACGTCTAGTGTGAGTGTTTTTGTCCTGTGTTCTAACGAGTGCATTCTCCCTTTTATAGTCCAAGGGAGTGCTTACACTGAGCGGGACCCCGACATGTGGGTCCGGCCAACAGGAGCTTGTTCTACGAGAGATATGGAGGTCATCTCCTCGAGCTCCTCTCCGTAGTCCTCTCGATCGGGAAGTTGATGTGCGTATCCACAGTCGGGATACGGCCGTGTACAGCCTTGTCTTGTACAGTGTTCGGTGTCAGCGTTGCCCAACAGTGAAGCCGTGCTGTCACTGTTGGGATGGAACCTCCAGTCAGGGGGCGAGCCAGCGCTGGCTCGTGCCATGCGCACTGTTACAGCGCAAGCCTTAGCACGCCTATTACAGACCATCATCACGCGCGCAGCACCGTGACGGGACTGCACACAGTCCGCGCACTGTGCGCGGTGATACGACGCGCCGCCTTCAGATCAGGCGGGCTTACCGTGGTGTCAGCTTACCTGCCCCGTGTGTCAGTGGCAGGCCGCACCTTTTGACCTTGGCGCGCCCAACTCAGCTACCGCATTAAATGCTGGTAGGTGGAGAGGCGACCCGTAAGGGGCCTCCGGCCGCAGGCACGCGGCGGGGTCAGCCCGCTCCTCCCGCCGGGCAGCACATGGCGGCACCGGACCCCTTCCCGGGGGAAAGAGGGGTCCGGGGCCCCCGTGGCCGGCCGGAGCGGGCTGGCCTGTGATGGTCTGGCCATCACACGTGGCGGCCCCGGACCTCCCAGGGGAGGCCGGGTCCGCAGGGGTTACCCGAGAGCTCTCCCGCCCACGTGGGTGTGCAGAGGCCCGGACCTCACGGAGCTCGGGGAGGGTCCGGAGACCGTGGTCCCAGCTGTCAGGCCCGGAGGCCGTATGCCACGTGGCCCCAGAGGCGAGGGGGAGCGTGGATTATGAGAAGTCCCAGGGCCTGGACACCCTAGCAGGAGGTACCCCTATCTGTATGTACCGACAGTACATTGACCATATCTTTACAGATTGAAGCAATTGTCTCATGATAGCATCACGGTTGC